>NW_027555625.1:28486038-28981038 GCF_003287225.1 Phascolarctos cinereus | reverse complement strand
CTACTCAGTAGGGTTTTTTTTTTTAATAAAACAGTGAGCCCTTACTCCATTAGTTGGAGTCTGTGGGTCAATCGAACACTATGCTACTAAGTTCATTTTCTTCTGTTTATTATGAAATTCATCTATTCCATTGATTGATCTATTTGACTACTCACAAGTAGGAGAAAAGAAATAGAGGAACTGTAAGTTACACTTTTGTCATGTGGGTTATCTAAGCTCACTTTCAGACGCCCATTATTTCATTGTGGGAGAGTGTCATAGACTTGGGAGTGGGAAGATTCTTTTCACCACCTACTTTTTTGGGGCTTTTTGGTGAGGCACTTGGGCTTCAGTGAGTTACCTAGGGTCACACAGGTAGTAAGTGTCAAGTATTTGAATTCAGATTTGAATACTGGTCCTCCTGACTGCATGGTCAGAGCTCTATCCACTGTGCCACCCAGCTGCCCCTTTGTACCAACTTTTCTTACTGTACTACTTAAGTAAATTTCCCCTTCTAAAAGCTATTTAAGGCTAGCTGACTAAATTGTTCTCAACCGACACAAGAGAAACACATTAATGGGCAATCTAAGTGTTTGCATCAGAGAATTACCACTCACTTCTTAGAACTATACCACAAACCCTAAAATGGGACTATAGTATTGCTACAGTAACAGAGATTCTTCTTTGATAATGTAGGGTGAGACAAAGATTCTTAAATTTGGCATTACACTCCTGGGCCACCACACCCTTATATATCTTTCCTCCCCTTATTGTAATAGAAGCTCCTCAAGGGTAGTGACTGGTAATTTTTGTATGTGTGTCTCCAAGATCACTGTGGTGTTACACATATAATAACCACATAGTAAAACCTTCCATCCACTCACTTTTTATATTTCCCCGAACTATCATTGACTCATACATCAACACTTATTTAACAATAGACTAGAAATTAGAACAGCTCAATTACAATTAGCTTCTTTTAAATGAAAAGCTAGAAAATCCCCCTTCTCAATAATAAAGGGATAATGTGTTACAAGTGGGAAAGAGGGGTGGGTTACCAGCATCTTTATGAGAGATGGGATTTGTTCAGTTAGCCAGATTTTATTGAATAAGTCAATACACAAACACTAAAAGTATTTTAAATTCATCTGTTTAATAACATGTGGTCTTCCCTTTGAGGGGTTAGTGGTCGTTTGTATGATATGATGTAAAGGGTGTCAACCAATGCAGGATAAAATCATCTACCCACTTCTTCATATTGTGGCAAATATGCTCATTATTAATATTACTTCTTTTTTGTGAAAACACTCTATGTAGAAAAATTGATTTAAGGAATTGTGAGCATGTGTATATTTGTATGTTTACATGCATATGTGTGTGTACCCACATATATACATTTGTATACAGTTGGATAGAGAGATGGAAAGAGTTGTCAATAGAGATAAGTGATAGAGACAGATGTGAATTAGGGATTTTAATGGTTTTAGAAGTTCATCATTAACTGTGAGGTATAATGGACAGGACACCAGACCTGGCAGAAGGCTGATATAAGTTCTTCTTCCACTTCTGACACATGCTGACTGCAAGATCATGAACATGTTACTAAATGATTAGTGCTCCCAGAAAAAAAAAATATATAAGTGGATAAACTGCACTTATAGCTCCTGATCCTAATAAAGGACAAATATACAAAACAAGAACCATATCGCCACAACCACCGATAATAACCACTATCTTGTTGATATCTCTGCATTATGGAAATGACCTTTGTTTTGAAAAAACTTTTTCATCACAAAAAAAAAAAAAGAGTTAGAATCATGTTCCCTTCCCTTAGTACCTGTATAAGTTTAGAAAACTCATTTCTCCTCTCAGGATCTCATTCTTCTCATGAGTAAACTAGGAATATTAAGCTCTCCAAGTTCCTAAGTGGAATCTACCTCTATATTTTATGATGCTCACAAACTGTCTGTTTGCCATTTTGAATGTCAAATATTTTAAGATTGTAATACTTCTCTATTACAAGCAGTCTCTTACTAGAGGGACTGAAAATGGGAATTAGTTCAAGAAAATTTACTTGAAATTCTAGATTCTTGAAGGAATTACTTTGAATAACTATTTAATAACAATTTCATTAAAAATCACTAGTTTCTTGGAGGCAGAGCCAAGACAGCAGAGTGAAAGCAGTGACTTGCTTGAGCTCTCCCCCAAACCCCTCCAAATGCTCATAAAAAGTGGCTCTGAACAAATTCTGAAGCAGCAAAACCCACAAAAAGACAGAGTGAAACAAATTTCCAGCCCAAGACAACCTGGATGATTGATCAGAAACGTGTATCACACTGGGCTGGGAGTGGAATGCAGCACAGTGCGTCATGGGAAGCTGTGGCACAGCAAACCTGGAGCAGGCCTCAGAGGACTGAATCTCAGGCAACTGTGGAGGTTTCCAGATTCCTCAATCCATGAATGCAAAAGACAACTTAGAAACTCAGTGGGAAAACTCTGTTTCTGCAGTGCTGAGAGAGGAAGGCAGGGTCTCAGATCTATTCCCCAAGAGCTTGGCCCTGGGGGTGGGGAAGGTACTTCTCAAGCTTCCAGCCCATACACTGAGGGGGAATTCAGTGGCTGATAGAGAAGGATTGCAGGGATCTCTTTGCCAATGCTCAGGCAGGAATCTTTTGCTCTGCCCATGTTTGGATCCGGGTCACAATTCTGGGTGGCGGTGCTGGGGTGAGGAGGAGCACTGGTGTGGTGGAGCTTGTAGTGGCAGTGGGGAGAAACCACTCCTTACAGTTACAGGACAGAAAGGAATACTTGGGGTCACAGGCCAGGAAAGGAGTAAACACCTAGCCCCTTATCATGTCACCTCGGAAGAACTGAAAATTTACAAGTCCCTATAAGTATCTCTGAAAACAGCTGTGCAAACCCCTGAAGCTTGGGACAGTACATTCTCCACATTGGAAGCAGACTCTTAACTTGACAAAGAGTTTAAAGCTCAAGTAATTGGCCAGGATCATGAGCAAGCAGGGCAAAAAGAGTTGGGCTATGTTATCTTACTTTGGTGAAAAAGAAGAAGATCAAAATATACAACCAGAAGAAGAAAACAAAGTCAAAACTCCTACATCCAAAGCCTCCAAGAAAAATATGAATCAGTCCCAGGCCCTGGAAGACCTAAAAAGGGATTTTGAGAAGCAAGTAAGGGAAGTAGAGGAAAAACTGGGAAAGAAATGAGAGTGATGCAAGAAAATCATGAAAAACAAGTCAACAGCTTGCTAAAGGAGACCCAAAAAATACTGAAGAAAATAACACCTTAAAAAATAGCCTAACCCAAATGGCAAAAGAGATCCAAAAAGCCAGTGAGGAGAAGAATGCCCTAAAAAGGAAAATTGGCCGAATGGAAAAGGAAGTCCAAAAGATTACTGAAGAAAATACTTGCTTAAAAATTAGAATAGAGCAATTGGAAGACAGTGACTTTATGAGAAATCAAGACACTGTAAAACAAATCCAAAAGAATGAAAAATTAGAAAACAATGTGAAATATCTCATTGGAAAAACAACTGACCTGGAAAATAGATCCAGGAGAGAGAATTTAAAAATTATTGGACCATCTGAAAGCCATGATCAAAAGGAGCCTAGACATCATCTTTCAAGAAATTATCAAGGAAAACTGCCCTGATATATTAGAACCAGAGGGCAAAATAGAAATTGAAAGAATCCACAGATCTCCTCCTGAAAGAGATCCCCAAAGGAAAACTCCTAGGAATATTATAGCCAAATTCCAGAGTTCCCAGGTCAAGGAGAAAATGCTACAAGTTGCCAGAAGGAAACAATTCAAGTGCTGTGGAAACACCATCAGGATAACACAAGATTCTACACTAAAGGACTGCAGGACATATAATATAATATTCTGTAGGGCAAAGGAGATAGGATTACAACCAAGAATCAACTACCCAGACAAAACTGAGTATAATTCTTCAGGGGAAAAAATGGTCATTCAGTGAAATAGAGGACTTTCAAGCATTCCTGATGAAAAGATCAGAGCTGAATGGAAAATTTGACTTTCAAATACAGGACTCAAGTGGAACATGAAGAGGTAAACAGGAAAGAGAAATCATAAGAGACTTATTAAGATTGAACTGTTTACATTCCTGCATGGAAAGATGATATTTATAAGTCATGAGACCTTTGTCAGTATTAGGGTACTGGGAGGAAAAAAATTATATGTATGTATAGATAGATAGATGATAGATAGAAGATAGATAGATAGATAGATAGATAGAGAGATAGATAGATAGATAGAGGGTTGAAGATTAAGGGGTCATATCTGGAGAATAAAATTAAGGGATGAGAGAGGATTATACTCAGAGAAGAAGAAAGGGAGACGTAGAATGGGGTAAATTATCTCACAAAAAAAAAAAAAACAGAAAAGTCTCTTATGGTGGAGGGGAAATGGGGGAAGGTGATAGGGAATGAGTGAATCTTATTATCATAGGATTTGGGCTAAGAAGGGAATAACATACACATTCAACTGGGTATGGAAATCTGTCTTGCCCTACAGGAAAACAGGGGGAAAAGGGAACAAGAGAGCAGGGGGGATGATAGGGAGGAGGGCATATTGGGAAAGGGTGTAATCAGAAGTAAATACCTGAGGAAGGACAGGGTCAAAAGAAAGAATAGAATTAATGGGAGGACAGGATATGATTAAGGGAAATAGAGTTAATTTTCACAAAAAAAAATAAAGATTAAAAAAATTAAAATAAAATCACTAGGTTCTTCACCTTGAATCTTTTCATCTTAGATAAAGAGAACTGATGGTGTTTGGAAAGAAATACCTTAGTAGAATGCTATGTATAAGACAAAAATAATGAAATAAGTTGCAAATTATTTAGTGTTGTTAAGTGAGGCAAAGAAATCTATGTAGATTCAAAAAAATGAAAATTATTCCTAAATTTTGTCTATATTTTGATGATTATTTTATGAATTTATATCTATGTGTGGTTGAGAAAAAGTGTATGATTTGCAGTTATAAATTCAATCTTGAGAAAAATGATTACTTCTCTATTTTCTTTAATAACTAATTATTGAATTAGGACCAAGATCTTTCCACTTGTCTTCTTCTTTATTCAAAAATTAGCCCCTATACCTTACTTGGACAGACTTTGAAATGAAGGGCTAATACTGAGAGGGTAAACTCAGATTTGTTCAAAAGGTAATGTTAGGTGAATTTATGGATTCTGGCCCATTGTGTTTTTCTCAGACATCTTGGAAAAATTGGATTCTCCCTTCTTTCAGATATGGTGAAGTGAAGTTAGTTAAGTATTTTTGACCAAGACTGACTGATCAGAGTCATAAACCCCAGACCTTCATTATAATAGGTCCATCTCTCACTATAATATTGACTGCCTCATTAATTTATAACTATTAATGAGTACTAATAATATAATTAAAATTAATTACAATTACAATTAATAACAAAAATAACTTAACAAAGTTTATTTCTGCCCTCAGGAACAACCACTTTTCCAAGGGTCGAGTGGGTTCTGTGATTGGTCTTTGGTCTAAGAAAGAAACAAAAAGGACCATCCTTTTATTAATAGCATGATAGCATTATTAATAATGTGATTAATTACCCAGCAACTATGTCTTTGGAAGTGTATATAGATCAAAATCGGAGGAAAATTTGATGATCAATGGCCAATAGTTTATGTCCCATAGTTAGTGGCTGACAGAAATCCAAGGTAAATATTCGATTTTAGTAGTGGTGAAGCTGTCTTGGAATTGGAATTTGTAAAACTAGGCACTTAATGTAGAAACTGAAAATAGCACAGGTTCATAAGCTATTTCCAGTGAAAATAGTCCTGGAAACTTCCTGTAGATCTAAGTTTACTCATTCAGTTTTGTATATCTGTGCTTAAGGATAATATAGGAAATGTAATGGCTGATGTTCCACTTTCAAGAGCTCTGTATAGTTCTGATGAGAGGCCCCTCCATTGTATGATGATGTTGATGAATGTTCCACAAGAGAATGAACTAAAGAAACTAGAAAGTCTGCTCAGCAAATGGCAACAGCACACTGCTACTAATATACAAAATATGTACATTAAGATGGAGAAGAGTTACCTCCAAACCTATCAAATTTGCAGGATGATAAAACAACATAAACTATTACCAGCATTTTTATAAAGAAACAAGTACATGCGTTCATTACTGGTTCAATTACATGTGTGGTTACAGCTGATCTATTTTCGTATGCATATGTATGAAATTTTGTTGGTTTTGTGTATATAAAACTCCAATTTTGCTTGTTATTTCCTTGTATAAGTTGGTATACTTAATATACCTTTTCTGACAGTCATTTGTCTAAATTGTGTTTGGTGGGAAAGGGTAGAGCTGGTTAAACATAAGCTGAAAGGCAGCCTCACTCATAAGAAAAATCATTAAAGTGGTTTCCTTCTGAAACCAGATTCATGCATCTAAACTAGAGATATTTGAAAGGTGGCAGATAGATATAGCCTGTAACTCAATTAATTCCTTAAAGAACGGAGAGTTTATACATGATTCAGATGGCCAAAGTTGTTCTTGCGACCTGGAGGTGCATGATTAGGCCACAGATTACATCAAAAAGGTCATAAAAATAAACATACTCTTAATGCAATGATCCTATAAATGGGAAAATCCACCAAAATGTTACCAAAATCAAGGGAAAATTCATTTATTCAATTATTATATGAGAGCATTATTAGTTATCATTTAATATATGTGCAAATATGTAAACATATAGGCAAATGTGTGTATCATAGAAAGAAAGATAGATAGATAGATAGGTAGATAGATAGATAGATAGATAGATAGATAGATAGATAGATAGATGATAGATAGATAGACAATTAATAATTGACAGATATGTATGTGGTATAGGGCAGCTACATGACGCAGTGGATAGAGTACCAGCCATAGAATCAGGAGTAGGTGAATTCATATCTGGCCTCAGACACTTACTAATTGTGTGACCCTAAGCAAGTCACTTAACCCTGTTTGCCTTACTTCTTCATCTATAATATGAACTGGAGAAGGAAATAGGAGACCAATATCATATCTTTGCCAAGAACACCCCAAATGATGTGACAGAGAGTCAGACACAAATTAAACAACTCAAAAACAAAAAGATGTGGGAATGGTCAAAGAAATCATGGTGCATTTACTCTCTAGAACACACAATGACATTAAAATGAACACGTATGAAGGATTCAAGTATAAAAACATTTTCATAAATGAATCTATAATGCAAGAAAGCACAGCATATATAAGAAACATAATAGTATAAGATGAAAATTGGATTGAACAAATGAGAAACAAAAGAATGTGGAAGGAAACATTGAAAATGACTTAAAAAGTCATGAAATTTTATGGGCAAACTTTTTCAAATTTAAATATAAACAGTTGAAAACAAATTTGGATTAAATATTTTCATATTAGATCTTATTTATAATAAATCAATTAAATGTATAAATGAGATAAGCTGAGAATTTTAATTTCATAGGCATTAACTGGCTTTATATTTCACCAATTGAGGAAAGCAGAAATACCAAATGTCCTTGAGAATGAGAACTGTCTTTCTCTCTGCTTTCATTTATATTCCCAGGACTTAGCAGAGTGGTTGGCAACAAGCAAATGCTTAATGAATGCCTTAAAATGACTCAATATTTGCTTTAATTTCAATATTATTGTCATTAAGATTGTTGTGGACATTATACGATTCTTCTGGTTATTCTTCAATTTTGAAATTTAAATACTTTGGTAACATAATAAGAAGATGGGGTTCATTGCAAAAGGACCCAATGTTGGGAAAGAATAAAGGTAAAAGGAAAAATGGACAGTACATAATGAGATGGTTACATAGCATCATGGAAATGGTAAATGTGAACTTGGACAGACTTCCAGAGGTAGTGTAGGATAGAAGGCCCTTTTGTGGTATGGTCCATGGGATCATGAACACTTGGACGTGACTAAACAAATGAACAGTAGGAACATTCTTGATTTCCCTTCCTCAGTTAATAAATGTCTTTCAATAATTTTTCAATTCTTCAAATTCACAATTTCTTATGCTTTGGTTGCTCTTCAGTCATTTTTGGGCATGTCCACTTCTTTGTGACCTCATTTGAGGTTTTCTTGGCAAAGATACTGAATTTGCCATTTTCTTCTCTGCTTATTTTACAGATGAAGAACTGAGGCAAACAGAGTTAAGTGATTAGCCCAGGGTCACACAACTAGCAGATGTGTGAGGCCAGATTTGAACTCAGGAAGATGACTCCTAACTGCAGGCCCAGCACTCTACCCATTGTGCCACCTAACTGCCCCTTTCTCATACTATTCACCTATATAATGTACATATGTAACTTATGCATATACACATATACACACATGCACTTGCATTACTCAATTAGCATGTGCCTAGTCCTAGAGTATACAGAGAAAATCACACAATTCAGTGAATTTTTTTTTGTCATAAAGTTATCATTCTCTGCTCTTAATGTACCCAAGTCAGGACCTGGGCTTTATGAAGAGGTAAAACCAGCTTCTGTTACCATTTTACTAAATCATATATTCATTCAACAAACACTCATGTTAACTTTTTTATATTCAAAACACACAAGAGTGTTTTCAACGCTTAAAAATTGAAATAAAAATATATCAGAGTTGGCAAGGAATTCAGCTCTTGTCTAATCCAATCCATAACCCTCAAAGAATGCATGCTATCATGTACGTAGTCAAGTGGTGACCAGCTTTTACTTGAAAGTATCTACTGAGAGGCAACCTACCAACTCTTGAGGCAGCCTTTCCACTTTTTGATGGGCCTTATTTTGAGGACCTTTTTCTTTACAAAACTTAACTTTATCTCTTTTCTACTTCTATCCATTTTCCAGCTTCTGCTGACTTGAGATAGGCATAATTCATCTTGTCCCTCTTTCGTATTAAATGTCTTCAAAGATTTGAATATGATTACCATAACCTAATTGAACTTTTTTTTTCCCCTCCTGACTAAACTTCCCTATTTCTGTCAATGGTTATATGGCACTGATTCAAAATTCTTTTGTGATTCTGGCTGCCTTTTTCTGGATTCTTTCTAGTTTATCAATGTCTTACCTAAATTTTAGTGCCAAAAAATGAACCTAACCTAAAAGTAAGACCTCCTCTACCATCAGATTTTAAAATATGATTAAGAATAGCTTCACTTACATGGGCAACAAGTAATGTTATATGCTATATTAAAATTAGCAATGGAGGAAATAATTGTTTGAGAAAACCAGAAAAGAGGGAAATCAGCATTTCGGGTATAGAATGTCTACGTTTCCAAACAATTAAGCATTTAATCTGAGTTTACTGAGACTAGATAAAGTCACTAGATTAGGAAAGGGATTATTCAATTTTATATTATTTTCCTGTTTATTTTAGGTATATCTACATGAAAACAGAAATTATTAATGACAAAAAAGTCACACATAATCATGTCTACAATATACTTTCTAAAATACATTATTAAGATTGTTTGACATTGAAGTTAGTGCTGTTACTGCACAGCAACTGGAAATCTAGGCAAAATTTAGAATTCACCAAACACACTTATAGTTCCTTCAGTAACACTGAATCAACAGATCTTAGCATCCAGTTAACAAGAATTAGTTAAAATGGAAAGTTATAAAATGTCTTTAACTTCTACTCTGAAAGATGAACATATAATAAATTATCCTAGCTATAACTGCAAAATATTTCAGCAGGAGACTCTCGAGAAATCAGAAAATGCTATCCTTGCTGTTCCTACACAGGTGAACTAGAATTTGGGCTTAAAATTTGATTTTAGGATGCATCCCACTCCATTTTCATATGAAATAAGAAGACAGCTATCCTCAGCAATTAGTTTTGCTTCAACAAAAGTTCTTCTGAAGTTTATTTCCAGAGATCATCTCATTTCAATTTACAGTTGAAAAAACTGAGAGACAGAGAAATGTAAGCTTGATTTCTACAGCACAGTATGGAAAGTTATAAGTCACCTGTATGGTATTCTCCTCATACCTCTCACATTTAGCAGGAAGGCCTGAGGAAATTGTGTGTTCAAATCCCACTTCTACATTCACTAGTTTATGACCTTGGGATCATGTATCTTCACTGGAACTCTGCTTTCTCCTTTGTAAAATAAGGTGTGTGTGTGTGTTTGTGTGTGTTTGTGTGTGTGTGTGTGTGTATGTGTACTTCTAAATTTTAGTCTACATTCCTATGGTCCTAAAGAGGTCCAAACCTTCCTGGAGCACATAATTCAGACTGGAAATGATGAATTAGAAAGACCATTAAACAATAATTCAGTAATATTTATAAAACATCTACTGTGATCAGGACAGTGTATTAAGCCAAGGATTTTTTTTTTTTGGTGAGGCAATTGAAATTAAGTGACTTACCCAGGGTCACACACTCAGTAAGTGTCAAGTGTCCGGTCTGAGGCCAGATTTGATGCAGGTCCTCCTGACTCTAGGCCTGGTACTGTATCCACTGTGCCATCTTTCTGCCCCTAAGCCCAGGATCTGATACAAAGCTTATAAAGACAGGCTCCCTCTGCTCTGTGTCTTGGAGGTAAAAGTCTCTTGAGGTCAGTTACAAACACATATCCATCTACAGTAAATAAAAATTTATGTTAAGATTATATAGTAGTTAGACAAAGTAGCATGTGAAGTTATTATGTAGGAGAGAATCTTTACCAATTGGGGATATCAGAAAAAGTTTCCTGAAAAAAATCATCAGATTTAAATTTTAATTTAAGTGTTGGTCTGAGAGTGAGGAAGAAACAAAAGTATGCATAATTTATTGGTCTATGTGTTCTGATTCATCCTGAGGAAGCATTCCCTTTCACAATTCCCCTTCTTGACATTCTATTCAGTGCACAGTTTACTTTGAGTGTAGTCCATGGAGGGGAATTGTATGAAATAAGTATCGTAGGTTAGGGTGCCATAAGACTGTGGAGGTCTTGCGTACTAGGCAAAAAGGTTTAAATTCTACTTGATAGGCAATAGGGGAATATAAAGCATATGGAACAGTGTAACAATGCAACAGATCTAGCCATTAAAAGTATATGTTTTAACAATTGTGAAAAAGAGTTTGTGAAGAGGAGGTCAAGGCATAACTACCTGTTCGTGTACTGACTTAAATTCTTTCCCAGTTATATGTGTACTTCAATGATTCTTTAATCTCATCAGTGTGGGCACTAGCTCCACAGGCACCAGTTACAACCCACTCATTTCCTGTCTTCTATACAATCCTTACCCACCTATGACAATGGAAAATAAAGCTCATTGTTTTTTGGTGACAACAGCAATTTCACCTAAAGTGTAATGAATTTATGCTTAAATGTTACAATGGATCTATGATCTCAAGCATGGAATTATTTCTTCCACTTATGTAACAGTCCATCTATACCTTATTCTGTGCTATTCTTGTCTCTATTCTCTCATAGATCATGCACTGAGGATTTCTTTAAGGTTCTAGAAACTGCTTCCAGCTTCTTTTCACATGTTGTTATTACTAGACCATCAATAATTCTGTCCATTCACTGTTCCTATCTCTTGCTACATGGTCCAGTCAACTCCTTTCTCGATTATTCCTTTCTGCATAGACAACCCTTATATAATGTCTTACACACGGTTCATTGCTAGAAATTTGGTATCACCTCTTTTCTCCTATCAGGCATTTATGTATTTCCTTTTGGGGAACTTGCATTTTTGATTCCACAGATAAGATATTCTAAGATTTGTTACCAATAAGAATCACTAGGTCATGTAAAAATAAATGTGACTGTCCTCAATTTTAGAGAAGCGATTGGAATTATAGAACACATTCACCAAATATATTCCCCCAAAGTCATTTAGCCAGCTCTCTTTCTCCAGTTTGGCCCTGGAATAGTTCATTGTTTATATACAGTGTCAATCCAAGCTATATGTCCTGATGTAAGCATTTATTGAATGCATTCTGTGAGTCAGGCACTAAACAATATGAAAAAAATAACTGCCTTGAGAAGTATACATGTATACCAGGAACACTGTGTTCATAAGATACTTTAATAGATACCACTACAGGACCTTCATGGGAATATGTACAGAGAACGCTTAGAAAACAGACAAAGAAAAACAACGTCTATAAATGCTGGTCAACACCTTATTAGCAACTTAGAACACAAGGAAATTGCCTAAAATATTAAGAAATTAAGTAACTGTCCCACAATCACACAGTCATTGTGTCAGAAGTTGAACACCAAATTATCTTCTTAGCTTAAAACCATTTCTGTATTGATTTCTCTAAGGTATATGTGTATAAAATAAGTTCATCACACTGTGTATTTAAAATAAATAAGAAGGATTTTAGATGTGATATTAACTAGCTTTGGAACAAATGAAAACTTCATAATGTAATGCCAGTTATCTAATAGATCAATTAAACTGTACCGTCAATGATTGGGGATTTTTAAACAAGGCGGTAGAACATCCTCCTATTTGTGTCCTACATAATATGACTGGATTGCCTTTAGTAACATAATGCAAATTAGATCATTCCCTTCTTCAATACAAAGACAAATTTTTGTGTGAAAGTGCATTAGTATGGCATTTGGTCCCCATAAGAGAGTTAGACATAAGTCAGTCAAATATCAAAGAAATCTTGAATTAAACTCACCACATTTCCAATGTCTATTATAAGCTCTTGAGCTCAAGAACAGCTAATTCTGTATTGACATTATGTCAGCCTTTGAATGAAAGATTAAACTAAAAGGGCAATGCTTTTGAAAATCAAGGGTTAAGTTAAATGGATAACCTAGATGACATTGAACTGGAAATATACTTCCCTCTTCCACCCTAGATGAAACTGTTTATGTTAAGCACAGGTAAAGTCGAAAAGATCCCTGGATTTAAAGTCACAGGAGCATAGATTTAGACATGGAAGAAACTTTAGATGTAGTTTATTGCCCTCATTTCATAGAAGAAAAACTAAGGTTCAGAGGGATTTTCATGATGTTGACCAGGTCACATAAAGATGGAAAAGAAGAGGCAATATTTAAACCCAGAACTTCTCACTACAAGTCTAGAATGTTGGACACTGTGCCATATTGAAGTTGTGTAATATTAATTTTGAGGTCATATCCCTGCATTAAACTGCAAGCTTTTTATGATGCCATGTTCATTCAGAATATCTAAAGGTTTTTTTTCAGTTCAATTGAATATTTTATAGCTCCTACAATGTCACTCGCAGTGTACTAGATATTGAAATATAGAAGCAAAATCCAAATAGTCTGTGACTAAAAGAAGCTGACATACTACTTGGAAATATCAACATGCATGTAGAATAATATTTTCTTTTAAAATTAAATGTACTGTCTTTTTTTAAACATTAGCAAATGTAAGAATTTGGAAAACCTTTCTGTAGGAAGTAACAAATGGAAAGAGCCTTAAAGGAGGGCAGATTTTGAAAGCAGTCATGGTGAGAAGGAAGAGAGCTCTAGGTAGGAGGGATAGCTTGTATAAAAACATTTATATAGGATGTGAAATGTCATGTGCAGGCAAAAGTCTGCAGATAAATGTTCAAGGAACACCTTTCTGAAAAAAAATACACAAACGTGTGTATAACACACACTTTTCAATTTAATCTGTATTTTTATTTTTTCTGTTGCTTTCATATGTCTGTGCAATAAAAAATAAATAATTCAAGCACTGTTTTGTGGTGTTTGATGATTTCTGATGTGTACATGTTCATACTGAAAATTTAACAAATGGTTTTCATAAGCCAGTTCAAGATGGCTCCAGTACAATCTTGTGTGCAGCAAAAGCAAGTACATTGTGAATACAATATAGATTGCAAGAGATGGAATGATGTATAAGCAGTCTGGAAATGAAAGTTACAATCCATTTGTGATGGATTTTAAATACTGAACACTACCGTTTTCATTTTATTCTAGAATGTAGCTTAAGCAGCTAAATTTCTTTAATGTATGGGTGACATGGTCAGATCTATATTTAGGAAAATTGGTCTGATAGCTGTGAGGAGAGTGGCTTGGAGATTACTGAAGATAACTTGAGTTAGAGAAGACAATTGGGAAGCTTTTGCAATAGTCCAGGTGAGAGGTAATGAGGGTCTGAAATGATATAAACCATGAGTGATGAGAAGAGAGCAGCTCTGAAAAGTATAAAGGAAGCAAAAGTCACAAAACATGGCAAAAGTTTGAATACAGACAGTGAGGGAGAGAGTTAATTTAAAACTGTGTCCTAGGTTATAAATCTGAATGACTGGAAGGATGGTGCCATACTTGACAGATATAGGGATGATCTCAGAAAATTTTAAATTCAAAATCATCCAAAGGGCTGTGGAAAGACAGACAGTATAGCATAGTAATTAGACTCATGAATGCTGCTAAGACATATACACAATGCCATAGTAATATAGTGAGAGAGAGAGAGAGAGAGAGAGAGAGAGAGAGAGAGAGAGAGAGAGAGAGAGAGAGAGAGAGAGTCAGGAAAATCTTGGTTCAAGTCCCATTCAAATCGACCAAGTATTTATAAAATGGCCATTGAATTCCATGTACTGTGCCAAGTTCTGGTTCTCATATACCTACTAACCATGTGACCCTGGGCAAGTTGATACAACCTCTTTGTGCCTCAGAACCTCATTGTTAAAATGAAGGGATTACGCTATGTTACTTGAAGGAAATTTTAGCTCTAAATTTATGATCTTATAACCTACCTATGAAAAGTGGCTTAAAATACCTTATCAAGTGAATTAATCAACATGGTAAATGGGACAGTCATGTTGAATTCCCATACTTCGATGACCCAATGAGGACATAGGTTATCCAGCAATAGTAAAAGAAAAATAAATCTATGTTTTACTGATTAGATCCTCTCAAAACTATTTACAGGAAAATGTGGACATGAATCATACATGATGAAACCACATTATCACTCACAATGTATCTATAATTGCTGATCGAGCACTTTAAGATTTGTGAAGCATTTATATTTCATATTTTATTTGATTCCCACAACAACCTTTTGATATAAGTACCATTATCCTTTTCTATAGATGAGGAAACTGAGGTTCAGTGATAGCCACAGGGCCATATATCTAGTAAAGATCAAAGGTAGGATTCAAACTCAATTCTTCATACTATCAATTACAGAAGTCTCTTAACTTGCTTAACAATCTGCCAGTAAAAATTTCCAAATCATGCTACCTTCCCCTCTAAGATCCTCATTCTCTTTCCACCAGAATTTAGGCTTATCTGCTGTGTCCCCGGGTTCTAATATGCAATCTCTTGCCTTAACTTGCATGGAAACAAATCTCTAAACCACTTAGCTATTTACAGACCCTAATGATGGTTGATTGTGGTTCCTACTCCTTTCTAGGGTTTTTGGGTGTTCATTTCCTCCATTAGGGTCTAAGCTTCTTGAAGGTAGGAACGTCTTGCTTGCTTTACATTGTATACCTAATGTTCAGTGTAATACATGTCCCATATAGTTTGTTTATTCATTCATTCATTGATTTTATTTGCACATCAAATAATTAGAATGTAATAATAATAATATTTAATACTTCATAGTAAGTACTTCAAAAATTAAGTTATTCATTCAGGGAAGGGCTAACCTCCTTGCCACTGAAGAGAGAAGCTTAATTTATGTGATGACACACACTTTAAAGGAGGTACAAAAGATACAAGCAGAGAGTCATAGATATGGATAAATAAAATTGTGTTTTGGGCCACATAAATGTAAGGTCAGGAAATTTAAGCTCTAGAATTAGTGAAGGCTAAAGGAAGCAAAATATGAAAACTTCAAGTGGCTTATGCATCTGTAATTCCCTCTCAAATGCCATATTTGAACATGATTTTCCATAAATTATCTAGAATGTATCTATCTACATATGTTAGAACATTTTTTGCTGGGTTTTCAATAGTTCAAAGATTCTATTGCAGCACACGGTTCTTTGTTACTTCTCATTCTTATTATATTACTTGACTATCTCCTTTTGCAGTTTCCAATATCATTCATGATATATTGCTTGCCACTTCATCTGCATAAGTTATCATTAGTAAATTCATAAATACTACATACACAGATCTTACAACTTCCTATTCCCCTTGGGGGTCACCCAGAATCTTGATTATTTTGAGATCACAATGTTCCATGTTTTATAACTATAGAGCAAGACAAAAAAGAATGGTATTAAAAAGGTGGGTCTTTAGAAAGTGTTTTGGTGTTAGCCTTATTGTTTGTCATACATGACACTATAGGTTTCCTCTCTGTGCCTTTCCACTGACTGGCCCTCTGCCCTGACATTTATACTTTCTTTACTTCGACCTCTTCCAGTTTCTCTTTACATCAAGATTCAGCTCAAAGCCCATATTTGAAACCATGCCATTTCTGATCCACCCAGAGGACAGTAGCTTCCTCCTATTAGTATATATTGAATTACATATATATATGTATATATATATATATATGTATATATATATATATACATATATATATACACACACATATATACATTATATATACACATATATACATTATATATATATACACATATATACATTATATATATACATATATATACATATGTGTGTGTGCATGTTTGATATTTAATAATCGATATTCAATTGGGGAAAACATGTATGTGTGTGTACATATATATATATGTATATATATATATATATATATATATATATAGTGTCTACACTAATAACTATTGGTGGATCATGCCCTATGTTAAGTGCTGGGCATACCCCAAAAAACATGAAAGTGAAAAAATGTGAAAAGACCTCAAGGAACATACATTCAATCAAGAAAGACAAAAACAAGAATGTTATTTTTGTTCAGTTGTGTCTGACTTTATGTGACCTGATGGACTTTTATCACTGAAATATTCTTGGTAAGGATACTGGAGGGTGTTTTTGTTTTGTTTCATTTTGTTTTGTTTTGTTTTGTTTTGTTTTGTTTGTTTTGTTTTTGTCATTTGCTTCTCCAGTGTGTTTCCATTTTACAGCTAAGGAACTGAGGCAATTAGGTTCTAAGTGACTTGCCAGGGTCATAAATCTTAATTTTCTGAGACTTTATTTGGACTCAGATTAGCCTTACTGTAGGCCCAGTGCACTATTCACTACACCACCTAGCTGCCCCAAACAAAAGCAGCTAGGAACTATGTGTTTATTTACATATAATAACATATATAAACACCTATGTTTTTGCATATATACAAATATAATTTATATATGCATATGTATACAATATCCCTATATATGTATATGTGTGTGTGTGTGCACGCGTGTGTGTGTGTGTGTGTGTGTGTGTGTATATATAATATATATATCCATATCTGTGTGTATTTGTTTCTATTTTTCAATTGTTCAGTCATACCTGACTCTACATGATCCCAACAACTTTTGTCCTTGCTTGGCAAAGATGCTTTGCTATTTCCTTCTCCAGTGTGTCCCCATTTTACAGATGAGGAACTGAGGCAAGTAAAGGTTAACTAACTTGATCAGATTAATACAGTTAGCAAACATTTGAGGCCATATTTAAACTCTATTTATGTGACACCTAGCTGATTATATTTGTGTGTATGTATATATGTGTAGATATGCATGTATACACATGTGTCTGTGTGTAGAGTCAGAGAGACAGAGAGAGAGAGAGGCAGAGGCAGACAGACAGACACAGAGAGACAGAAAGAGACATACAGAGAAAGACAATGACAAAAGTGACAGAGACACAGAGAGACAAAGAGAGACAGAGAGAGACATGGGAGCATATAAGGAAATATCAGATGAAGGAAAAGAAATTAGTAGCTTGGAGCAGAAGGGCAGAATCTCTTTGAGGTCAAGGACTATTTCCTCTTTGTTTTCAAATCTCTTGGACCAAGCAAAATGCCTGGAACATAATAAACACTTAATAAATGATTGGGGATGTTTTATTGACACCGTCACACATCAATGTATTAGTGTAAAGTTCATGAACCATTTTAGATGCATTGTTTAATTTGACCAACCCTGTTAAGCAGTTGTTATTATCACATCTGCCTTTAGATATGAGGATGCTGAAGCTCAATAAAAGTGAGCAACTTGCCCATGATCACATAACTAGTAAATTTCAGAAGTACAATTGGAAGATGTTTTTCTCTCTTCAATTCCAGACTTTTTTCCGTTATTCTATTGCTGCTTCTTATTGAGAGGAGTAAGTACTTTTTCAAATACTACTCAGTTTGCACTTTCTACCTCTCATTAAATTCAGAAGTCAGCTCTGAATTTGATGTCTGAAGCACGCAGATAAAGTCATGTACTAAGTGGTCTTACCATGTAATTGTTTCTTTTTTTCATGATCCTAATTGTTACAATTCTTTTACCCAGTAATCCAAAAAAGGGGGGTAGTACAGATCTCTTTCTAAGTGTTAATAGATGTCATTACAAATGATGCTTATACTCAGGATCCCCTGTAGCCTAATAGGACCTCTTAGAAATGTAACAATTATCTTCATCAAAAAGAAGGATCTAAAAAAAAAATACCATCTGAGGAGAACAATGACAAAGAGAG
Organism: Phascolarctos cinereus; assembly: GCF_003287225.1. Taxonomy (NCBI): domain Eukaryota; kingdom Metazoa; phylum Chordata; class Mammalia; order Diprotodontia; family Phascolarctidae; genus Phascolarctos; species Phascolarctos cinereus. The sequence continues at coordinate 28,962,454 of NW_027555625.1, read as the reverse complement.
TGAAAGTGTTTTTGTTCCTATTCTTGTCCTGCACACATAGCCTACCCCCACTAAATTCTGTTTAGGAACAAATATAATTGTTCAATGAATCAATTTTAGTAATTTTTTAAGAATACTTGGTGAAAAAATGCTAAAATGAGGATTTGATTAATGTAGCCTTGATTTTATGTATATATATATTATTTTTTAGAATTCAATTCCATTTTATTTTTAGTTTCAAATTCTCTCCTTCCACCCCCCCCCACACACTTATTAAGAAGCCAAGGAAAACAGGACTATCTATCTACCTATCTAGAATGAAGAAAGGAAGGGTGGAAGTGATGACTGAAGCAAGAAAAAAGGAAGGAAGGAAGGAAGGAAGGAAGGAAGGAAGGAAGGAAGGAAGGAAGGAAGGAAGGAAGGAAGGAAGGAAAGAAGGAACACATGCTTCAGTTTGGAATCTGAATCCATCAGCACTCTAACTTTAGATGGATAGCATCATGAGTTCTTTGGAATTGGGGCTGATCATCGTGTTGATTAGATGTACTTAATCTTTCAAAGTTGATTATCTTTATAATATTGTTGTTATCATATAATTTGTTCTGCTGGTTCTACTCACTTTACTTTGTATCAGTTTATACCAGTCTTCCTAGTTTTATTGAAACCATTCTCCTTATAATTTCTTATGACAAAAAGCATTCCATCAAGTTATATACCATGATTTGTTCAATTATTCCCCAAGTGCTCTTCAAGATTTACTGTTCCATACAGGGGTATTCAATCTTTACTTTTGTGCATCTACTCTACCTCTTAACTTGCTTCTTGGAACCCCTGAGTCTCTTAAAGGCACACATCATATGTGACTTCATTCTTTCAGTTTTCCTGATTCTACCAGTTGTTAGTGCTGTCTATATTTTTTAGTTTGTGTTGTCTTATGTTTGTTGACTATAATGAACATACTTTCATACAAGTCAAGAAAAGGAATAATCATTTCATTAGGTGACAGATTTCCTGTTAGAAGGAATCTTGGAGGTTATCTAGTTCCAAATTCTCCAAATTTTGAATAAGAAAATTTAATACAACAAATGAAAACTGTATTTCCCAAGTTTACACCTATAGAAAGTTAGAGTCAAGAACTGAACTGAGGTCTCTTGACTACAAATAAGGTAATTTTAAACCCTCATTCCACCGTGGTACCATCCATGGCTTCAATGAAAGTAGGACTGTTTAAAAAAAAATTAGAGCTACTCAATAAGTGAATGAATTCCCTTATGAGATAAAGAGCTCCCTGTCAAAAGAGGTATTTAAGCCAAGGCCAGATGACTGCAGTTCAGTGATGTTGTAGGAGGGACATCCTTTATCAAGGAAATGATAGAACTACACAACATCTCAGGTCACCCTAAATCTATGATTCTCTGGTTTTAGGAATGCAGCCAAAAACTATTTTTATAACATCCCAAAGGAGTTACTGGTTATTCCTAAATTCCAATTACACACTAAGGTACCCATCAGGGTAACCATGAAAAGTGATTAAAACAAAATTAATGTGATTCAAACATGACCTGACTCTGAATATATCTATGAAGGATCATATTTCTCCAATTCCCCATTTGAATAATTTTTATTTAATTCATTGCTTGCTTATTCAACTCAGTTTGAGATGGAATGGGAGCGGAGGACTCTCAGAAGGTAAATCTAGAAAAAGAGTATAGGATGCACCATGTTTATTTAACAGAGTCAATGCCCTTTCATAATGCTTTTATCAATATTAAACCACGAAATATTTAAAGAACTATTAATGATTTAAAAGGAACTAAATTAGAGGAATGTACAGGCTGGAATGAGATGTTGGCAGTGAGATGATGGGAATGTAGAGAGAAGTACTTGGCAAAATTATGGATTTTGGAAAACAGCCAAGTGGAGATAGATATAAGAGACATAGAGTGGGGTTAAGTAACAAAAAGTCAGTATAATACTACATTTATTTCTGGGTTCCTCAATTTTTTAAGGAGGAGCTTTTTACACTCCATGTAACTGAATTTGTCATAAGGAAGGTAGATGAACCTACATTTCATATTTCAAGAAATTATTAAGAACAATTGACTTGATACCGTCAGAACAGAGGGTAAAATAGAAATCAATCGCCTCTTGAAAGAGATATCCAAATGAAAACATCCAGGAATATTATACTCAAATTCCAGAACTCCCAAGTCAAAAGTAAAAGGATTCAAGCAGCAAGAAAGAAAGCTTTGAAATAAATATGCAATGAGAGCAAAGTCGGTATCATACAAGATTTAGCAGCTTCCATGTTAAAGTGGAGGGTTTGTAATATGACATTTCAGAAAGCAAAAGAGGTGGAATTACAATGAAGAATAACCTACTCAGAAAAACTGAGCATAATCCTTCAATGGATTACATGGATATTTAATGAAATAAAGGACTTTCAAGCATTCCTGATGAAAAGTCCAGAGTTCAACATAAAATTTCACTTTCAAATATAAGACTCAAGAGAAGCATAACAATGTTAATATGATAAAGAAATCATAAGGAACTCATTAATGTTAAATGGTTTACTTTTCTATATGGGATATGATATATGTATCTTCCAAAAAGTCATGAGTAGGATGGTGAGAAGGATTCTATATAGAAAGAGGAATAAGGAGTGAGTCAAATTAGTTTAAGTCATGTAAAAAAAATGTATAGATGAGAAAAAAGAAATGTCGTGAGAGAAGAGGGAAGGGAGAGAAAGAATGGGGGAAATTATCTCACAAAGCAGAGGTTCACAAGGAAGAGCTTTTACAACAGAGGGGAAGGGGAAAATGGGGAAGTGGGCAATGTTTGAAACACATCTAAATTGATTCAAAAAAGGAAATACATGCATCTGTGTGTATGCATGCACACGTGTGCACACACACACACACACACCCCTTTCATTAGTAATAGAAATCTATCTTTTGCAACAGAGAATTAGATGGGGAAAAGTATAAGAAAGGGGTGGTAGTGATTAAAGGGAGAAAAGATAAAGAAGGCACTGGTCAGAAACTCAATAGCCCTTAGAAGATGGACAGGGTGAAAAAAGAGATAAAGAAGGATAAATAGAAGAAAATAGAATAGAGGAAAATTCACAGTAATCATAACTGTGAATTTGAATGCAATGAACTCACTCATAAAACTGAACGAGATAACAGAATCCACTAGAAACAAGAATTCAACTACATGTTGTTTATAAGAAACACTTGAAACTGAGAGAAACATACAAAATTAAAATAAAGGGCTAGAGCAGAAATTATTATGCTTCAATAAAGCTGAGAGAGAGAGAGAGAGAGAGAGAGAGAGAGAGAGAGAGAGAGAGAGAGAGAGAGCACAATCATGATCTCAGATAAGGCAAAACCAAAAAAATAAACCAAATTAAAATAGCTAAGTGGGGAAACAGTATTTTGCTAAAGGGCACCATAAATAATAAAATATTAGGAATATTAACACTGTATATGTGTGTGTGTGTGTGTGCATGTGTGTGTGTGTGTGTGTATACACGCATACACACACATACATACATATACTAAATGGCATATCATAAAATATCTTAAAGGAAAAGTTAAAAGAATTACAGAAATGGCAAAATTACATTAGTGGAGGGGCCTCACATTTTCCTTATCACAGCTAGATGAATCTTACCACAAATACGTAAGAAAGAAGGCAAAGAGATAAATGAAGTCTTAGAGGTGCTAGATATTATAGACCTTTGGAGAAAATGAAATGGGAATAGAATGGATATAAGATTTTTCTCAGCTATACATGGCACCTCCAAAACCGACCATATATTAGGCCATAAAAACCTTACAATCAAGTACAGAAAAGCAGAATTTTAAACACACTCATTCAGAAGATAATGCAATAAAATTGCTTTTAATAAAGGTCCATGGAAACATAGATTAAAAGATTATTGGAAACTAAATAATGTAATCCTAAAAAAAAAAAAAGTGGGTTAAAGAACAAATCATACAAATAATCAATTTAATTAAAGAAAATGACAATAAATAAGACAACATTCCAAGATTTGTGGGCTGCAGCCAAAGCAGTATTTAGGGGAAATTTTATATATCTACATGAGTACATCAATGAGACAGGGAAAGAGCAGATCAATGAACTGGGTATGCAACTAAAAATACAAGACAAAGAACAGATTTAAAATACCAAATTAAGCAACTACATGGAAATGCTGGCAATCACAAAAGAGATTAATAAAATATAAAGTAAATAAATAAATAAAAATAAGAACTGGTTCTATAAAAAAATAAAAAGCTGTTCTTTAATTTTATTTGAAAAAACTAAATAACTGAGTGAATGTACCACTAATGAAGATGAAATTAAAGCAATTATTAGAGCTACTTATGGCTAATTGTATGCCAGTAAAATTGGCAATCAAAATGAAATGGATGAATATTTACAAAAATATAAACAGCCCAGATTAATAGAAGAGGAAATAATATAATTTAATAACTTTATCTTAGTGATAGAATTTGAACAAGTCATCAATAAACTCCTTAAGAAAAAAATCCCCAGGACCATTTGAGAAACAACTAACCCTCGTACTAGATATACTATTTGGAAATGAAAAGAAGGAGATAAAGAAAGAGTCCTAAAACTCCCTTTTATGATGCCTAAAACAGGGAAAAAGAAAAAAAATAACTAGAGACCAATTTCCTTAACGAGTATTGACACAAACATTTTAAATAAATTACTAGCAAAGTGATTACAGTGATATATCATAAAGATCATATACTATGGCCAAGTGGGATTTAAACCACGAATGTAGAGCTGATTCATTATTAGAAAAACTATCAGCATGCTTGACAATATCAATAAAAAATAGCAACAAAAATCACATGATTGTATCAATAAATGCAGAAGAAAGTCTTTGATAAAATGCATCCCAAAATCCTACCAAAAACACTAAAAAACAGGAATCAATGAAACTTTTCTTAAAATGATAAATAGTATCTATCTAAAACCAAGAGTAAACATTATCTGTAGTGGAGAGGAACTTGGAGCCTTCTTAATTAGATTAGGAGTAAAGTCATGATGTCTATCATCACCAATATTGTTCAATTTTCTGGGAATGTTTGCTATAACAATAGGAAAAGAAAAGGAAATTGAAGGAATAAAAATAGGCATTGAGGAAACAAATATGTATGTGTGTGTGTGTGTGTGTGTGTGTGTGTGTGTGTATTGGGGGCAGGGCGAGGCAACTGGAGTTAAGTGACTCACCCAAGGTCACACAGTTAGCAAATGTTGTCTGGTCTGAGATTGGGTTTGAAGTCAGATACTCCTGACTCCAGGACTGGTGCTCTATTTATGACACCACCACCTAGCTGCTTATATATCTATATCTATATCTGTATCTATATCTATATCTATATCTGTATCTATATCTATATCTATATCTATATCTATCTATCTATATATATATATAACACTAGATATGTAACATATACATGTGTGTAACTAGATATGTAACATATATATATATGTAACTAGATAATACAATGGTATATTTAGAGGACATTAGAGAATCAACTAAAAGAAAAACTAGTCAAAATAATTAACAGCTTCAGCAAAGTTGCAGGATACAAAATAAATAATCATAAATCATTAGCATTTCTATATACTACTAACATAATCCAGCAGCAAGAGATAGAAGGACATATTGCACTTAAAATAGCTGCAGACAACATGAAATGCTTTCGAGTGCACCTTCAAAAATTAACACAAGTATTACATGAACACAATCACAAAACACTTTTCACATGAATAGAGACAGATCTAAATAATCATATAAACTTTAATTCTCATAGGTAGACCAAAAAAATGACACTTCTACCTAAGTTAATTTGCTTAATAAGTGCCATACCAATCTAACTACCAAACAGTTGTTATAGAGATGGAGGAAAAAATAGTAACAGAACTCATTTGGAAAAACAAAAGGTCAAGAACTTCAAGGGATTCAATGGAAAAAAAATTTGAAGGAATGTAGTCTACCAGCAATAGGTTTCAAGATACATTGCAAAGTGGTAATCATCAAAACAACCTGGTACTGGCTAAGAAATAGACTGATGGATCAGTGTAACAAATTAATTACACATTTTTGGTTGTTGTTATTTCAGTCACATCTGACTGTCTCTGATCCCATTTGGAATTTCTATAGCAAAGATAGTGCAGTGGCTTGCCATTTCCTTCTCCAACTCATTTTAAAAATGAGGAAACTGAGGGAAATAAGTAACTTGTTTAGGGTCACATAGCTAATAACTTTCTGAGACAAGTCTTCCTGAATCCAGGCCTGGTGCTTTATCCATACACAGTAATAAATGACCATACTAATCTAGTGTTTAATGAACCTAAAAATCCAAGAATTTGGGATAAGGACTTAAGACATAAAATTTTCTGTGAAAAATGTAAAGCACTTTTGCATAAACTAGAAATAAACCAGCATCTTGTATCACATACCCAGAACAGGTCAAAAATGAATAAATGATTCAGACATAAAGGATGATATCACAAGGAATTTAGGGTATCATGGAAAAAAAAAGTAACTGTCAGATCTTTGATAAGAGAAGGGTTAATGACCAAACAAGAGACAGAGAGGATGACAGAAGTCAAATAGATAATTTTTATTACATGAAATTAAAAATCATCTGCACAAATAAAACTAATCAAGCCAAAGTTAGAAGGAAAATAGGAAACATGTCTGGAGAGGGGTCAGGAGATTGCAGCAAGTTTCTCTGCTATAGATTTCATGTCTCAAATATATAGGTAACTGAGTTGACATTATAAAGATAGGAGCCATTGGCCAATTGGTGAATGGTCAATGCATATGAAGAGGCAGTTTTCAGAAAAAGAATTCAAAGCTATCAAATGTGCTGAAGCATTCCTAACTAGAGAAATGTAAATTAAAATAACTGAGATATAACCTCATTATTAGATTGGATAGCATGACAGAAGAGGAAAATGACAAATATTAGAGGAAATGTTGAAAAATTTGGTACACTGTTAGGGGAGTTGCTAATTAATCCAACTATTCTGGAGAAGAATTTGTAACTACAATCAAAGGGCTACACAATTGCATATCCTTTGATCCAGCAAAACCCCTACTAAGTCAGTAACCCAAAAAAGATCATAAGAAAAGGACCTACCTATAAAAAAAACAAACAAAAAACCCAGTAAATAAAAAAAAATAAGTAAACAATACAAAACACTGTTTTATAGCAGCTCTTTTTTCTGGTGGCAAAAAAATTGGAAATGAAGAGTATGCCCATAGTTTGAGGAGTGGCTAAATAAATTGTGGTGTATGACTGATGGGATGCTATTGTTCTATAAGAAATGATGAGCAGGATTGTTTCACAGAAACCTCGGAAAGCATATATGAACTGATGCAAAATGAAATGAACAGAATCATAAGAATATTTTACACAGTGACAGCAATATTGTATGAATGATCAACTGTGAAAGACTTAGCTACTCTGATCAAGACAAAGACCCAAGGCAATCTTGAAGGACCCATGATAAAAAAATTCTACCCATGTCTGGAGAGAGAACTAATGAACTGTGAATGCAGACTGAAGTATACTTTTTTTTACTCTACACTTATTAATTTATTGTATTTTTTTTTGGGGGGGGAGCTAGGCAATGGGCTTAAGTGACTTTCCCAAGGTCACACAGCTAGTAAGTATCAAGTGTGTGAGGCCACATTTGAACTTAGGTCCTCCTGACTCCAGGGCCAGTGCTGTATCCACTGTGCCACCTAGCTGCACCTTTTTTATGTTTTCTTTTACAGCACGACTGGTATGGAAATACTGTTTGCATGACTTCACGTGTATCATTGATATCAAAGTGCTTATTTTTTCAAGGAGATGGGAGGGACAGGGGAAGGCAGGAGAAATTTTGGAATTCAAAATTTTAAAAAAGTCATTAAAAAGTGACAGGTAATTGGGAAATATTTAGTTAAAATAATATAAAATATGTGTAATTTGCAAATATTCAATTTAATAAACAAAATAATAATTTAAAAGGAAAATAACATATAGCTTCACTTGATAGTTTTTTTATTAATGAAAAATCATTATAATTTCATACTCCATATCTCCACTGTCATTTCTCCAGGCTAAATATTATCCAAATATTTCTTCAACCAACCTTGGCTGCCCTTTTCACAATATTCTTCACCTTATAAATATCCCTCATAAAAGCATATGTCAGGAACGAACCACAGTGCCCCAGATGCAGCTTGAAAAGCTAAGAGTACAGCTTCACTTTCACTTATTCCTAGAAGCTATGCCTCTCAATGCAATTGTCAATGAAATGAGCTTTGGGGACTGTCATATTCAACTATTCATTCATATTGAGCAGGTGGTCCAGGCAGACAGATGCAGGCAGAGGAGTCTGGACAACTTGCAGGCAGGAGACGGGGAAAAATGTGGGGAGTATAGCTGGGTCAGTCTGAAATTCTGGAAACAAATTTCATCTAATTCATAAATTTATGTAATCATCAAATATAGGTTGCAACAAACAAAATTGTGGGGCTACCATTTTCATATAGCTCAGTTGCCTTAAACTGATAAGAGACCCGTACCCATTTAGTCACTGTATGTGGTACATGATGAGGTTCATAGAAGTCCCTGGAGGAAAGAATCCACAAGTCTTGGAATCAGCATATTTGGCTTCAAGTCTCAGCTCAGTTCTACGAACCTAAGTATGTACTTATTCCATCTGAGCATTTATATTCTTAACAACAAATTGTTGATAATACCTACACAACTTTCATCATAGGCTTGCTGTAAGAGAACCTTTTTAAACTTTAAATTGTTACTATTTTAGGGGGCAGCTAGGTGGTGCAGTGGTTAGACACCAGCCCTGAAGTCAGGAGGACCTGAGTTCAAATCCAGCCTCAGACCAAACACTTGACACTAACTGTGTGACCTTGGGCAAGTCACTTAACTCCAATTGCCTAAAAATTTTTAAAAAACTTACTATTTTTACTATGATTAATTTCCCTACTGAGAGTGTCTCCAAATTCATGCATCTCTGTACACAAAGGACAGTCTATTGATTTCAACATTACGAACACACTATGTTCTTCACAACCCATTCAAGGTGTAAATGCAAGAGAGTTTGAAGAATTCACAAGCTCATGAAAAAAGATTTACTGCCAACAAATTCATTTCACCTTCTTTTTTGGAAGGGCACAATTTTATCCTTGAGGACAGACATTATGTTCACACTTAAGTGGGACAAATTCACCATTTCAAAGTAGCAAAAATAGCCCTTTTTTAAAAAATTTCTTCATGTCTCCCCCTACATGTGGAGAAAAATCAATCACTAAAGCTTGTAGAATTATAGATTCAGGGTCAAAGGTTTTCTAATTCAACCATCTCATTTTAGAAAGAAGTAAACTGAGGCCATTCAATTTAATTCATTTGCCTAAGGCCACACAGAAGTACATGACAGAGTTTGAATTTATTCTTAGGTTATCTGTTTTGTTGGTTTTTTCATAGGGAAACTTTACTTTCACTTTTTTATTGTTTATCAAAGAATAAATATCGTGGTTTTGTAAGAAGAAAAGGCATAGATCCCAGGAACCCACTTTAACTCAATTAAATTTATCCCTAAATGACATTTATTTATTTTGTATTTATTCTATTTATCTTTAACAGTGACCCCTCACGCCTTTCCTGAAGTCCAGATACATTATATTTCATCATTTCCCCTGTTTTCTACAGTAACCTTAAAGAAAATTTGGGGTTTAAGAGAATTAGTAATTGGTTCAATCCCCACCAGTTGTGTTTCCCCAATTTCATAGGTCCAAGCACCTTAGTTCCACTTAACCACTGAAAAATCAAAGTAGCCTTTACAAAGAAATATTTTCTTCAAATGTATAAGAAGAAATATATAAACATCCCCTCAGCACCTGCAGGATATAAATATTGCCTATACTACCTCTTCATCTCTGAAGAAGGGAGTGAGATTAGGCTTATAGCTTAAATTAGTGTGTATGTATATTATACACACATATACATGTATGTATATGTGTATCCATGTATATATGTATTTGTGCACATATACGTATATATACTCTATAGAATATTCTTTCTGTATATATACATGTGCACATGCATACATATATACGCACACACATATACACGTGTGTGTATGCATATATGCATATATGTATATACACACACATATATAATCTGTGTGTGTGTGTGTGTGTGTGTGTGTGTGTGTGTGTACACCATCAGATTCAAGTCTAGAGCAATCCCACAAATTCACACACACACATACACACAACTGGAGTTGTATCCCACTGCCAAGGCCACTTAGCAATTTCACTATAGTAATAACCAGTAGTAACAATTAGCCCAGAATTCTAGCTCCTTGGCTGCTTTGAATTAAGCTCCAGGTTATGAGATTCCAGTGCCTGTGGCTAGCATTAAAAAAAAATAAGAAATGGAATAGACAAAGTTCCCACATCTAATTCTCTAGGCCAAAGGGCGTAGAAGGGAGAGAGGGAAGGTAATCTTTCCTCCACATCAAGCTCAATGCCTGCATTTTAGGTGACCAGGAAATTCACCCTATAGACACTGCTAGAAAGAGGCAATGAGATGTGGTTGTAAAGACTCAATCTGTTTCAAAAATACAGGCAATGGAAAGACAGTGATCCTAAATATATGGTTAGGGAACTCAGAATGTCTTTTCCCAGACATGGGTCTTTGCCATATCCTACAGGAATGCCTCCATCTTAGGGAATCTATTAATTATCAAAAGCAGGTTACATAATTTTACATGTCTTTATGTTGTTTCTCCAAATGGAAGGTAAACTTTGAAAAAGTGAGAAATGTTTCCATTGTCTTTGGCTTTATGTCCCCAGTACCTAGCACCATGTTGGCTTCATAGTGGGCACTTAATAAATTCCTACTGATGAATGGGTTGAATATTTATATGACCTGATGTCTAAAAAGTAAGCTGATTCAGAAAACAATATGAACAATTTAAAATAGAAGAGCAATGACAAAAAAAAAATAGAGAAAGAACTAAAAAAATCGTGTAATTATAATGACGCACCTGGTCTTGGAAAATAGATTTAAAAAGTCACTTTTTCTTTTTCAAAAAGTATATAATTGCAGAGCTCATAGAAAGAGAACAATGATTTCTAAAGTTTAGATGTCTTCATCAAAAACAAGGCTAAATAAATGAATGTCATTTTTTTATTTGACAGGATAGGCTGGTAGAGCAGAAAAAAAAAACTGATACAGACATATGCATGGATTACAGGGAACCATTCTACAAATATTTTTTATGTTATATTCCTGGAAAAGACAGAAGAAAAGATGGTGGAGGGAGGGAAGTCTGTTGATACAAATGGAAAAAAAAAAGAACATAATTAAAATGTTTTTAAATGTACAATGCAAAAGTATAAAAGGCCACAAATAAATCAATCATGTTACCACCTTGATGTAAGTGTGTTTTCATACACATGTACATGTGTTTTGTACATACATATAGGTATGTATTTATTTAACACTGATTATTTGCCAATCATTGTGCAAACACTTACAACTATTATCTCATTTAATCCTCACAATAACCCTGCAATGTAGGCATTTTCATTATCCTCACTTCACAATTGTAGCAACTGAGGCAAATTAAATTTATGTGACTTGATCAGGGTCACACAAACTGGATTTGAGCTCAGTTCTTTTGATTCCAGGCCCAGTGTATTTTACAAAGCCTATCTTCCTTTTTCTTTCTATGTTTAAATAAGCATATGTATATGCCATATATTTGTAACATTATATGCTACTTATTGTATGTGTATATGTTCATAGTTTCTTATACAACTCTCTTGTGCATTCATTATATCACAAAACATTTTTTGATAATTGTTAAATTCACAATTAAAATAAATAAGAAAACAATTCTAGTCAGATAACAACATAGTTGGGTAAATTAATAGACGAGTTGCTGATTATACCTAAAAACTAGTAAATAGCAATTTGATATCCAGTGTAAGATGTGTAAAGTTCTATTATTCAGTCAAATATCATTGTTTCAATTTTATTTGGCATTCATTCTTATGCATAAATGACTAAAATGAAAACTTAGCAAGTATTGTTACAGGTATAGTATGAATCCAGGTCACTGATCTAACATACATCATAACATTGTCAGGATACAGAAAGATGTAGATTAAATGCTGTTTGTTGAAATTTGATAGAGAGAAATGCAATGAAATTTCTTTGCTTGGGTTCAAAACTCATCTTTATAAGTTAACAATGGAGTAGATTTGTGTAGACAACAGATTGTGGGGAAAAAATATCTAAAGCTTTTAGAGGATTGTGATCTCCACATGGTTAAACACTGTGATGTGATGCTCAGAACTTCTTAATTTACTTAATTTACAAAATGATCTTGCTCTTTTCATAAAATTCCAGAGTCCTTCTACTCAGTATTGGGCATCCCATTTAATGAGTGACATGGAAAACTTTTAGTGTATCTTTTTTTAAAATATATATATTTTTCAATTTTATTAATTTATTGATTTATCAACAATCACTTCCATATGCTTTTGAGCTGAAATTTTTTTCTCCCCATTCCTCCCCCACACCCTCCCCAGGATGGCGCACAATCTGATATAGGCTTTACATTTACATTCCTATTAAATATATTTTCACATTAGTGAAGTTGTAAGTAAAAATTAAAACAAATAGAAGGAATCATCAGAAAGATGAAACAAAACTCAATAGAAGATAAAAATAAGTGATAGCTATTCGACTTCCATAGTTCTTTCTTTGGATATGAACAGCATTTTCTATCCTGAGGCCTCAGGAAATGTCTTAGATCCTTGTAATGCTGAGAAGGGTTCAGTTTAACAGTATTAGTCATCGCATAACATGGCTATTATTGTGTACAAAGTGCTCTTCATTCCACTCACTTCACTCAGCATCAGACCATATAGGTCTTTCCAGGTTTCTCTGAAGTCAGCCTGTTCATCATTTCTTCTAGCACAATAGCGTTCCATTATATTCATATACCACAACTTGCTCAGCCATTCCCCAATTGATGGGAATCCTCTCAATTTCCAAATCTTTGCCACCAAAAAAAGAGCTGCTATGAATATTTTTGTACATGTGGGTCCTTTTCCCATTTGTTTGATCTCTTTGGGATATAGCCCTAGAAGTGCTATTGCTGGATCAAAGGGTATGCATATTTTTGTAGCCCTTTAGGCATAGTTCCAAATTGTTCTCCAAAATGGTTGGGTCATTTCACAACTCCACCAACAATGCATTAGTGTTTCAATTTTCCCACATCTTCTCCAACATTTATCATTTTCCTGTTTTGTCATGTTGGCCAATCTGATAGGTGTGATGTGGTACCTCAGAGTTGTTTTGATTTGCATTTCTCTAATCAATAACATTTAGAGCATTTTTTCATATGACTATAGATGGCTTTAATTTCTTCATCTGAGAACTGTCTGTTCATATCCTTTGACCATTTATCAATTGGGGAATGGCTTGTGTTCTTATAAATTTGTCTTAATTCTCTATATATTTTAGAAATGAGGCCTTTATCAGAGAGACTGGTTGTAAAAATTCTTTCCCAATTTTCTACCTTCCTTCTAATCTTAGTTGCATTGGCTTTGTTTGTGCAAAAACTTTTCAATTTAATGTAATCAAAATTATCCATTTTGCTTTTCATAATGTTCTCTATCTCCTGTTTGGTCATGAATTCTTCTGTTCTCCATAGATCTGATAGGTAAACTATTCCTTGTTCTCCCAGTTTACTTATGGTATCAGCCTTTATATCTAAGTCATGAACCCATTTTGACTTTATTTTGGTATATGGTGTGAGATTTGGGTCTATGCCTAGTTTCTGCCATACTCTTTTCCAGTTTTCCCAGCAGTTTTTTTAAAGAGTGGGTTCTTATCCCAGAAGCTGGGGTCTTTGGGTTTATCAAATAATAGATTACTAGTCATTGACTACTGTGTCTTGCATATTTAACCTATTCCACTGATCCACCTCCTATTTCTTAGCCAGTACCAAGCAGTTTTTGATGCTGCTTTATAATACAATTTAAGATCTGGAATTGCTAGGCCACCTTCCCCTGCATTTCTTTTCATTAGTTCCTTTGATATTCTGGACCTTTTGTTTTTCCAAATGAATCTTGTTATTATTTTTTCTAACTCTATAAAATAATTTTTGAGTTTGATTGGTATGGCACTGAATAAGTAAATTAGCTTAGGTAGGATTGTCATTTTATTATATTAGCTCGGCCTACCCATGAGCAACTGATGTTTTTCCAATTATTTAGATCTGATTTTATTTGTGTGAAAAGTGTTTTGTAATTGTGTTCATAGAGTTCCTGGGTTTGTTTCAGGAGGTAGACTCCTAAATATTTTATAATGTCTACAGTAAGTTTAAATGGGATTTCTCTTTCTATCTCTTGCTGTTGGGCTTTGTTGGTAATATGTAGAAATGCGAATGATTTATGTGAGTTTATTTTATAGCTGCAACTTTGCTAAAGTTTTTATTATTTCAAGCAGTTTTTTACTAGATTCTCTAGAATTCTCTAAGTATATCATCATGTCATCTATAAAGAGTGATAGCTTTGTTCCTTCTTTGCCTTTTCTAATGCCTTCAATTTCTTTTTCTTCTCTTATTGCTAAAGCTAACGTTTCCAGTACAATATTGAATAACAGTGGTGATAATGGACATCCTTGTTTCACCCCCGATCTTATTGGAAATGTTTCTAGTCTGTCCCCATTACATATAATGCTTCCTGAAGATTTTAGGTGTATGCTATTTATTATTTTAAGGAAGACTCCATTTATACTTATGCTTTCTAGTGTTTTTAATAGGAATGGGTGTTGTATTTTATCAAAAGCTTTTCTGCATCTATTGAGATGATCATGTGGTTTCTGTTGGTTTTGGTGTTGATATGCTCAGTTATGCTGATAGTTTTCCTAATATTGAACCAACCCTGCATTCCTGGCATAAATCCTACTTGGTCATAGTGTATTATTCTTATGATAAGTTACTGCAATCTATTTGCTACTATTTTGCTTAAAATTTTTCCATTTATATTCATTAGAGAAATTGGTCTATAATTTTCTTTCTCTATTTTGAATGTTCCTGGTTTAGGTATCAACACTGTGTTTGTATCATAAAAAGAATTTGGTAAGACTCCTTCTTCACCTATTTTCCCAAATAGACTATATAGTATTGGAATTAACTGTTCTTTAAATGTTTGATAGAATTTGCATGCAAATCCATGTGGCCCTGGAGATTTTTTCCTAGGGAGTTCATCAATGGCTTGTTCAATTTCTTTTTCTGAGATGGGGTTATTTAAGTATTTTACTTCCTCTTCAGTTAATCTGGGCAATTTATATTTTTGTAAATATGTATCCATTTCACTAAGATTGTCAAATTTGTTGGCATATAGTTGGGCAAAATAATTCCTAATTATTGTTTTAATTTCCTCTTCCTTGGTGGTAGCTTCACCCTTTTCATTCTTGATACTAGTAATTTGGTTTTCTTCTTTCTTTTTTTAATTAAATTAACCAAAGGTTTATCTATTTTATTGGTTTTTTCATAAAACCAGCTCTTAGTTTTATTTATTAGTTCAATAGTTTTCTTAATTTCAATTTTATTAATTTTTCCTTTGGTTTTCAATATTTCTAATTTGGTGTTTAGTTGAGGATTTTTAAGTTGTTCTTTTTCTATTTTTTTAGTTGTATGCCCAATTCATTAATCTCCTCTTTTTCTATTTTATTTATGTAAGCATTTAGAGATATAAAACTTCCCCTAAGAACTGCTTTTGCTGCATCCCATAAGTTTTGGTATGTTGTCTCATTATTGTCATTCTCTTGAATGAAATTATTGATTGTTTCTATGATTTGTTGTTTGACCCAATCATTTTTTAGGATTAGATTATTTAGTTTCCAATTATTTTTTAGTCTATCTTTCCATGGCCCTTTATTACATATAATTTTTATTGCATCATGATCTGAAAAGGATGCATTTAATATTTCTGCCTTTCTGCATTGGATTGTGAGGTTTTTATGCCCTAGTACATGGTCAATTTTTGTGTATGTGCCATGTACTGCTGAGAAAAAAGTATATTCCTTTCTACCGCCATTCAGTTTTCTCCAGAGGTCTATCATACCTAACTTTTCTAATGTTCTATTCACCTCCTTAACTTCTTTCTTTTATTTTGTGGTTAGATTTATCTAGTGCAGAGAGGGGAGGTTCAGGTCCCCACTAGTATAGTTTTGCTGTCTATTTCTTCCTGTAACTCCCTGAACTTCTCCTGTAAGAATTTGGATGCTATACCATTTGGTGCATATATGTTTAGTAATGATATTACTTCATTGTCTATGGTGCCTTTTAGCAGGATGTAGTTTCCTTCCTTATCTCTTTTGATTAGATCTATTTTTGCTTTTGCTTTGTCTGAGATCAGGATTGCTACCCCTGCTTTTTTTACTTCAGCTGAGCATAATATATTCTGCTCCAGCCTTTTACCTTTACCCTGTATGTGTCACTCTTTTTCAAATGTGTTTCCTGTAAACAACATATTGTAGGATTATGGTTTTTAATCCATTCTGCAATCCATTTCTGTTTTATGGGAGAGTTCATCCCATTCACATTCACAGTTATGATTACTATCTGTATCTTTTTCTCCATCCTTTCCCCCCATTTATGCTTTTCTTTCTCCTTTTTCCTTTCCCCCTTCACTAGTGTTTTGCTTTTGACCACGCCTCCTTCAGTCCCTCCTCCCTTTTATTATCCCTTTCCCTTTTCTTCCCCTTTACTCTTACTGCTTCTTTCCCTCCCTTCTTTCCCCCCTCCCTTTTCTTTCCCCCCCCTTTTCTTTCCCCTTTTCCCTCCTACTGCCTATAGGGCAAGTTAGATTTCTATACCTAACTGATTATTATGCCCTTCTTGAGCCAAATCTGATGAGAGTAAGGTTCAAACAATGCTCCCCCCCCTTCTTTCCCTCTGCTGTAATAGGATTTTGTGTCTTTTCCTGTAATGTAATTTACCCTTGTCTGCCTCCTCCTTTCTCAGTACATTTTCTAAGATCAGATTGATCCACTTATTTGGATCCATTTAACCCACTTGATTAGATTTTTTTTTATCATTACATCAAAGTCAACTAATATCCACCCTCTTTATGTATACTCCTTTAACATGGTGTAATAACAATACAGTTCTCAAGGGTTGCAAGTGTCATATTCCCTTGTAGGGGTTTAAACAGCCCCCCATTAACAACATATTGTATCTTTCTGTCCCATTTACCTTTTTAAGTCCTTCTTGAGTCCTGTACTTGAAGATCAAATTTTTTGTTGAGCTCTGGTCTTTTTATCAGGAAAGTTTGGAAGTCTCCTATTTCATTGAATATCCATCTCCTCCCTTGAAAAATGATGCTCATTTTTGCTGGGTAATTGATCCTTGGCTGCATTCCAAGCTCCTTTGCCTTAGGAATATCATGTTCCATGCCCTGCGTCTTTTAATGTAGAAGCTGCAAGGTCCTGTGTAATCCTGACTGTGGTTCCATGATATTTAAATTGTTTCTTTCTGGCTGCTTGCAGCACCTTCTCTTTCATCTGGTAATTTTGGAATTTTGCTATTATATTCCTTGGCATTGTCAATTTGGGATCTCTTTCAGGTGGTGATGGTGGATTCTTTCTATGGTTATTTTCCCTTCTGGTTCTAGGACTTCGGCAGTTTTCCTTTATGATTTCCTGAAAGATACTGTCCAGGCTCTTTTTTTCATCATGATTTTCAGGTAGTCCAATAATTTTTAAATTGTCTCTCCTGAATGGATTTTCCAGGTCGGTTGTTTTACTGATGAGGTATTTTACATTTTCATCTATTTTTTCATTTTTTTGTTTCTGTTTGACTGATTCTTGCTCTCTCATAGAGACATTAGTTTCCATTTGTCCAATTCTAGTTTTTAACAGATTGTTTTCTTCTGTTAGTTTTTGTCCTTCCTTCTTCAATTGGCCAGTTGTGGTTTTTAGGGACTTGTTTTCTTCAGTGTATTTTTTTTCCAATTGGCCAATTGTATTTTTGAAGGACTCTTCTACCTCTCTCATTTGACTATTAAAATCCTTCTTGAGCTCTTCTAAGAAGGCTTTTTGGGCTTCAGACCAGTTCATATTCCCTTTTGTTGTTGCAGATGGGTTTGTTGACAATGTTGTCCTCTTCAGAATTTCTGTCTTGATCTTCACTCTTCTCATAGTATGAATCTATGGTACATTTCTTTTTACTCATGGTGTTTCTTTATTCCCTGGCCTTTAAAGAGATTGAGCTCTGCTGGGGAACAGAGGGCACTGACCCAAGCTTCTTGTGTTGGGAGCCTTGGTCACTGGCTTTGTGTGCTGGGGCCTCTTATGTTGGCAATTGGAGGCTGTAGGTTTCTGGCAGCTTACCTCGTGTTGGGCTGGAATCAGCAAGGCTGGAACTTTCAGGCAATTCTAGGTTGCCTGCTTTTCCTTTCCTTTAGCTTTCTTCAGCTCCTTTTAGATGGGTGCTGCAGGGTGTTTATCTGCCTGGGGCCCCTGCAATGTTGTCTCCCTCTTTCTGCTAATGCACTGGAAGATTCCTTTGTGGTAGAGTGCCAAGGCACCTGGTGGTTTTCTGAGCTGGTTTCCAGTTCCCCCCACCCTCACTGAGGCACTCGGAGGTCCAGGTGTTGGTGTTTTCCTGTTCTACCACCTGGGCTTCAGGATTTCTTCACAATTGGAGGCTGCAGTGCTCCAACAGCTCACCTGGTGTTGGGCTGGAACTAGCAAGGCTGGGTCTTCAGGAAGCCTTTAGGTTGTTTTCTTCATCTCCTTTCAGAACTCCACAGGTCACTTATCTTCCTGGGGCCCCTTGTAGTTCTGCCCCCCTCATTTTTTCTGAGGACTGGGAGACCCCTTTGCTGGGCTGCTGCACTGCTGCTCCCCATCTTTCTTCTAGTTCAGCTGTTCCAGGGTTTTTTCCTGGGGTGATATTTTCTGGGTATTCAGACGTTGATAGGGGACAGTGAGAGCTGCTACCTTTTTACTCCGCCATCTTGGCTCCTGGAAGTGGAAACAGTTTTAGTGTGTCTTAAAGAGTTTGACAAATATTGTGATAGAACTTAAGAACCAGACATTGACACTTATCTTAATTTCTTGGGCATGTTTAACCTTAAAAAGAGGCCATACAGGGATATTATATGAAAGCGGCATTCTATATTTCTAGGGTATCTATGTGGAAAAAGGCATCTACATCCTTTTTTTTTTTTGGCTGGAAAAAGCAATAATGGGGAGAAATGGTGAGAGGTTGCAAAGAAGTTGCTTTAGATTTGGTGAAGGGAAAATGCGTAAACCATTGAATATGACCCAAAATGAAATGAGATGCCTCATGTAGTAGTAGGTTTCCCACTTCAATGAACCATTTCAAACAGTTGACCACATTTTAATTATGTCTAAAGGGAATTATTGGTCAATGTTCTCTTGGACATTCAAGCTGTCTTCTGAGAGCTATCCCAAGCCAGACTCTATAAGGTAACCTCAACCTTTTGGTGTTTGAATAAGCTATACAAGACAGACTTATATGATTATATGTGCCTTTTTAAATTTTTGCTGTTTGCTTTTGCAGAGAATATTTTTCCGCTTTGAAAGGCTTTAAAAAGGGCACATACCCATTGGTAGGCAAGAATATGACTTTGCAGTTTCAGGTCCCTAAAGGAGACCACACAAAATGTTTGCTTATTTTCTTAACTTTCAGTATTAGGCTATTTGACTCACATCTGCTTCAGAGACATTCCAGTCTCTTTGGTAAGCAGGAAAGTAAGTCCTTCCTGTAAAAGCCAGGATGATGCTTTAACCTCCCTTCTGTTACCTTTAGAAGATACAGATTTATCAGCAGAAGTTCTGGATGCAGATACTTTACATTTCTCTTCATCAACTAAGTAGGATATATGCATGGGCCAGGAAATCCTTAAATAGATGAGCTGATTCTTCAGAAAAATGGGCCAAACAATTATAAATTATGATAGTCCAATCAATTACCACAAGGCCTTAAAGGTGTTATAAGATTAGAAAGTATGTATCAGCCAAGAGGATCAGATTTAATGTCCTTGAATCTGGGCATGTGCCTTTTCCTTTACCAGCAATGTCTTCCCACTGTCTCAAAACCAATTCATATCCTTGTCAACTCTTGGCATACAAAGAAAGAGACACAGACACAGACACACAAACACACAAATGAACATATAGATGTATATTCAAGTATTGGCATGCACACAAACATGTACATATATACATATACACATGCATGCACACATATATACATGTATATATACACACAATAAACATATATTTCTGTGTATATGTGTCTTTGTATATGCACACATATAATTTAGTGCACATATTACTAGCTATATCTATCAATCTATCTACTTATATTTGACACCCATTCCTTCTTAACACTCTCTTTCAAAAAACCAGATCAACAACACATTGTCACACAACAATTGTCTTCTTAGTGTTATAAAACATTTCATAATATGTAGCAGGTTTTTTTTTAAATTCAATTTAATGGCTGTGTTAGAATGAATATTTGATGTGTGCAAAAACTGTCTTAATTATCCTCCTATACTCTCATTCACATTGAATGAATATAAACATAAACAAGATCAATTCATAAGATTCTCATTTCAGTCTGATTGTGAATTTAATGGTCATTTAGCCATCTAAGTTTTCTATTAGTTCCTTCCATTTTGATTTTGAGTTTGTCAGTACTTCTAATTTAGTATAATTTTTTTTTCTGTGGTATTCCCTCCACTACAGTAGATCACAGCCTCTCTGGAAAATATTAGATGTTGATTAAGAATTACCATGTTTGAAAAAATGCATTACCCTCTAGTCAGTTTGGTTATGAGCTTTGTCAAATTCTTTTGGATTTGTCTTTAGACAAAATATGAACTGTTTACCATAGGGTGTATATTTTCAATCATTACATACTCATAAGACATGACAGAGCCAAGGCTACCCTTCCATAACTTTCAAGAACCCTGTGTTTCCTCCACGCCAGGATGAATCATTAGGTTAATTCTTTCACAGAGTAGTTTTCTTGTGACTTCCAAAAATGTTGAAAATTTTAGAGGGAGTGTGCTGTTATGTTTATGTTTCTGATCTTGGAGTTAGGGAGAGATTCAAGTCCCACTTATCCAAAATATGTGTTACATGACTTTGGAAAAATGACTTGTCCTCTTGGTATCTAAGTCAAATCTTGAGAAAGCTAAGTTGAATAAAAGTTATAGATGTTCATTCATGAAAGTGTTTCTTCATTGGAAGTTCTATACAAGTATAGTGTGTACATTTCCATTTGTGTGCGCATGTATGTGTGTGTGTGTGTGTGTGTGTGTGTGTGTGAGAGAGAGAGAGAGACAGACAGACAGACCAAGAGACAGAGAGAGAGAGAGAGAGATGGAGACAGATTGGCGGAGACAGATTGGCAGAGCCAGAGCCAGAGACAAGAATAAGCATAGCCTCTGTTCTAAGCAGTTTAAAAATATTTTCTCATTTCATTTAATACTTACAACAACCCTGGGAGGTAGATGCTATCCTTATCCTTATTTCACTGTTGAGGAAAATCAGGCAAACAGAGATTAAGTAGCTTGGGTAGGGAGGAGAGAATGAGAAAGAGAGAGAGAGAGAGAGAGAGAGAGAGAGAGAGAGAGAGAGAGAGAGAGAGAGAGAGAGAGAGAGAGAGAGAGAAGGGAAGCACAGTATTTCATTAAAGTAGAGGATAAAATCTCTGCTAACAAGGAATATCTTTAGTACATTAAGATAATTTGGTACATCTTTTTTTTTTTCAAAGTGTCTATTAGTTAAGATTATTATGATATTCTAGGGAGACATATGAAGGCACTGGACTGCCTCAGTTCTAAGGGAGAATACAGATTACCTTGATATAAAATTGCAGACATGACTTCTCTGGGGTACCTTCCCTCTAGGACATGTACCCTTTGCGACTCAAGGCTCAGAATTCTGTTTCTCTGAAGTTGGAGAAGTTTGGGAGATCTTGTTTACATCCCTTAGTCCCCTAAGGTGTTTGGCAGCGGTGACTGCAGTTACCTTGGATGATGAAATCTTGAAAGATAATTAGTCCTGATTGCCAAATTCTCAGCTCCTGGAATACAGTTTACCTGTTCATTCCTATAGGCATTCATACAATTAATAATAAACATAACAATAAAATATAGCATTTGTACTAGTGTTTTTAGGTTTATAAAGTTTCTTACAAATGCAGCCCAATTATTAAATTGTTTGTTAGCCAATTATAATGTTCTAAGCATCATTATAGATCCTAAGTATACAAAAACAACAAGAAAATAGTCCTTTCCACTAGGAATTTATACTCTATTGGGGTAAGAGGAAACTATTCCAATGCAAAAAAATCAAATTAAGTATATGTGTCTGTGTCTGTGTGTATACATATATATGTGTGTGTGCATGTGTGTGTGTGTATATATATATATATACACACACACACACGCACACACACACATATATATATGAAACATAATTTGGAGGTGGAGTGCACAAATATTTCAGGATATCAGGCTTAGGAAAGGTCTTTTATAAGAGGTAGTATACTTGATGTGAGCTTTAAATAAAAGGGTAGAGGTCAGAAGGGCATGAATTCCACACATGAGGGACTGGGAAAAATTCTTATAAACTGGAAGCATGCAGAGGTAGCCAACCAAGGTAGTAAAGGGCCTGGAGTTGAATGAGCAGCATTTGAAGTAACTGAGAAGAATGGGAATAGGGTGTGGTGATCAAGATAGTTCTCAAAAACATAAAGGGCAGCTGGAAGTAATAGATGGATAACATTTTGCAAAACTTAAAACCATTGTGGTTGTTGTTGTGTTGTTGTCATTGATGTTGCTTTTCCTGTGGGTAGAGGAAGTGAAGAGGCAAATTTTGATTTGCTGACAGATAATGTCTTGAGCTTTCAAAAACCCAAGTTAGCTGCCTAAAGAAGTGTTGGTTTCTTGGTTGATGTAGTTATTTAAGAAACAATTCTATAATCAGATATGTTATTATGGAGATTCTATTCTAGTATGATTTAGAATAAATAACCACTTGAGATTCCTTCCAAACCTCAAATTCTGGGGTTCTTTGTGTGCAGATGTATAAAGGTGGCAAATGGGAATGTTATGTATGGGAAACAGGAAGTCGGACAGCTTACTTGGAATGTAAGCCACTGGAGGGGCTCTGTTTCGATCTGAGTTACATACCAAGTGCTTGGAGAGCCCAGTTTTCTGTTGGAAACTAGAGAGGGAGCCATGAAGAGAAATGAATGGAAGAAAACATGCAGACAAGTCACAATAACAACAATAAAACGTTGCCACGTATGCCGAGTACAGATATAAAGTCTAGGGATACAAATAGGAAAATAAAACAAGCAAGAATAAAACAAACAAATGAACAAGTACACAACAATGACAACAATAACAACAATAATAAAGCCTACCCCTTGCTCTCAATGAACTCACACTATGAAGGAGAAATTATACAAGAAAACTCATATAGGAAGGATCAGTTTCAGGACAATGATCCCACAGGTGAAGCTGAAGGGTCTTTGGCAACATTTAGTCAATCCTTAAAGTTTAGCAGGTACATATTTTCTCTATATAGCAGGGGAGAATGTAATGGATCCACTAGCCTCTCAAAATAGGGAAGGAGTAAGAGGGCTTAAAATATTCTGTAGTGGACCTTAAGGGTTACCATCAAAAGAGGTCAGATGGGGGTCAATGTTGGCTAGGAGCAGAAAAGGGACAATTTAAGAAGGTTGGGAATACCGGTGTTGGTTACCCTGGAGAAAGAGGAAGGTACTAGGTGACCGTATCTGGTTATAAATTTAACTGACCTCTTCTAGGCACCTGTAGATGAGCTAAAGTACAGAGGGGAAATCTTGAACAGAAAATTTTCCTGTTCCCAGTTGTGTGTGTGTGTGTGTGTGTGTGTGTGTGTGTGTGTATTCACTGTTTATATATGACACCAGTAATATGAATGTCCAGAATAATGAAAAAAAATTTAAAAATCCCTCATGTCCTATTTTGTGCAACTAATGCATCCTACAAAAAGACATATAAATAAAAAAAAAACACTAAGAGATTATGAAGAGAGTTTAAAAGGACCTAATAGGTTTATTAGCTAAGTAAGAACCTGAAGCAGGTGGAGGAAGGATAGGATGATATAAATATAAACATTTGACAGAGAAAAATATATAGACAAGGAATACCTAATGTATCCAAGAAGAGAAAGTAGTTTAAAGCATATCATGACATTGGCCTTAAGAACACAAAAATAACTCTGGCTCCAATGTACTGACATGTTTGGGGTTTCCAGGAGGTCCTTATGCACTTCAATGGGATCCTACCTATGGAGTGATGCTTATTAGTATAAGCATGTACTGTAATCACCAAGTATTTACTATTACTTTAGAAGCTACCAAGGGATAGATACATACCTTTAGTATGCTTATTTATCATATAAAAGGCATTATGTGAAGTCACTGGAATATGAAGAAGGAAGGAAGAAGGAGAGGGAGAGTTAGTGAGAAAAGGAAAGAAAGGAGGATAGGGGAAGGAAGAAAAAAAGGAAGGACTTCTAAATTAAATGCATTTTCAGGGGCAGCCAGGTGGTGTAGTGGATAGAGTGCCAGGCCTGAAGTCAGGAGGACCTGAGTTCAAATCCAGCCTCAGACCAAACAGTTGACACTAACTAGCTGTGTGACCCTGGGCAAGTCACTTAACCCCAACTGCCTAAAAATTTTTAAAAAGCATTTTCTTTTGGGAATGGGGAAGATGACCATAAATATATAAATGTAAATGTGTTTAGGATAATTATAGTGAATGCCTGTCTAATTTCCTTAATTTAGGAAACTCCTAGATGAGGAAACTCCCACTGGACAATGCAGATGAATACATTTTCTCTGGTAACAACTTTTCACCTTGGAGAGAATAATACCTGCAGTACTAATGGGTTAACTACCATCATTTGGCCAATGCCTGTCAGAGGCATGATAGGCGTCCAGGTATTTTTGCTCTGAGACCAGATTTCTAAACACTATGACATGGTACCTGATAGTGGTCTCTAAAGAAATGTCCTTTTAGTCAAACCGAGAAGCATTTACTGGGTGCCTACTACATTCCAGGCACTTTACTAATTTCTGGGTATACAAAGAAAGCCTAAAACACACAAATAAATCACAGTAACAACAACAAAAAAAAATCAGATCCTGGCTGAAAGGAGTTCATACTCTGCTTGAGAATCAATGTGTATAACATGCATAGAAAGAGATAGGAGCAAGTTTAATTCAGGATAAAGTGGAGAGATCAATAAAAGGGAGGTGCTAGAACTAGGATAGGCTGATAAAAGCTTCTTAAAGAAAGTAGGATTTCATCTGAGGCTTAAAATAAGCCAGCAAAGCCAGGAAGATTAGGTGAGAAAGAGAAAATTCTAGGTGTGGGAAACAGCCACTGGAAATCAGTATTATTTCAAAGGAAATCCTCTCAACATTTCTCCTACCTCCCTTTCTATTCCACCTTCCAGTCAAAATAGATTATACTGTTAACTCTGTATTGCCTATCTGGATCCTACATTTACACAAGCTACCCAACCCCTTCCTAGAATATATCCTCTTATCTCTGCTTCTACCAATCCTTATCTTCCTTCAAGGAGAAGTATTTTATCTCCATTCTGAAGCTCCTTTTTTGATCCACATTTTTTTTCTTATTTGGTTCTTTTTTCCCCATTTCCTTAAAGACCACAATGTTTTATCCACTCTGCCCATAGGGTCATGGAATTGTTTGTTGGAGAAAAAATTCAGAAAAGGATATAATGAGGTCCTTAAAAAGGTGCTTACCTCTTCATATATATATTTTTTTAAATTTCCCTAAGCTAACTTGAATTGGTCCACCAAAGAGGACTCATAAAACATAACCTAATTTATGGCACAAAAGGAAAATAGAACATTCTAAAAATTAGAGAATTAGAAATCAAGGATATCCATAATGCTAAAGCAAATGAATTAGAAAGATGATGCCCTATGTAAAGACACACTTTCTGTGACAATGACACTACCATTACCACCACCAAGTAGATCTGTTCCTAAAGGAATAAATCCATCTTTATCATTGGACAGAAACAAATTGTTGTTCTACTGTTATAGATTCAGGCAAGATTTTGTAGTAAGTAAGAGGTACATATGTAGCTACAATTACTTTACTTGTACATAATCTTTTGGACAAAACATTTACAAAAACAATGGCTGCAGCACTGGGAGCCATTATGCCCTTTTATTTGAAAAAAAAATTCAGGAAGAGTAAAAATATATTAAGAACCTTAACTTATGTATGTAATTTTTCATAAATTATATTTTTACCAATATAATTTATGATTTTTTTTACTTCTTGTTTTATAATCTTTAAAATGAAAGAGCAAAGAAGGGATTGATAATTTCCAATGACCCATAATTAAATAACATATTTTTGACTAATACTCTGACTATCAAGCATAGATTGCCTTATTCTCTTATGCCTGTCTTATATGTAGGTCTGAATATGTATACATTTATATTGATATGAAGTGATACGTGTGTATATCTGTGTACATATATGAACATATAATTGAACAAGTTATTTTCAAGGATTTGTATCCATGTACATACATGCATTTGTGTACACACATGTTGTTATAAAGATAACCCCAGACTCAATTCCAAAGACTGCTGCCTCAAAGCCTTTTTATTGAAGAGGTTGAAGTGTGTCATTTTGATTCTCATGAGAAGCTGGCTCATCTCCTTGGAAGGAGAGAAAATGGGCAAAATAAAAGAAGCCAGGGCAAGCTTTATAGTTAGTAATAGCTTGACTCCTCCCTTCTGGATCAGGGTTGGTGGTAATCATTCTGGGTTACAATCTTCCTTATACGCCCCACCCCTAACATACATTATGTGCTAGAATTGTGTTATCACTCCCTCCCTGGACATAGAAGTTAACCTGTCTGTGTTGATTTCTTATCTACTTATGTGGAAACTTGACTCTTTAATTTCTTATACATAGCAAGATCTGTGATTTCATCTGCATAGGGAATTGGCATTATAGGTGGTCTTTTCTCTAAGTAAATGAACAAATTTTAAATTTCTAAGAAGAATACTAGGAGAAAAAGAGATTTGTCCATGTCCACATTGTTGATATATGATAGAGACTGGCTACCTCTAATATTTCTTCTTCTATCAAAGACTGGCCCTCTATCTACTGTAGTGTGTTGAATCTCATAAAGTTAGTAGCTGCACATTTGCTCAAAAAGAATTGGCTCTTTATGGTCAAAGGGAAGTATTTTTTTTTTTGTAAATAAGATATTTCAAATAAAAAGCAGCAAAAACAAAACATTGAAATTATTGGAAATATATCCTTGCAAGATTATTGGAAGGTATCACTGAAGTTCCAGAAGACTCAGAAATGACTATCAGTCAGATTGTAATGGAGTGAATCATGATGGGTATCAATATGCTTGAAATATATTAATAAGTGGTAAGTATAAAGTATAAGCAGATGAAAATGGCATAAAAGTAAATGGACAAAGCAGAAGAAGGGCTGCTCATATGGCAAGAGTGAGTCCATCAATATCTTTTTAATGTCAAAAGAGAGTGAGGAAACATTGGATCTTATAGTTAAACTATGAAAGATTATGCAGAACAGTTGCTCAAGTTGGGGAGGCATGAATGGTTTCTCTCTTCATCACTGAAGAGAACATTGCACCAAGCATATCACTAATCTCCTGAGGTGAGCTGCTATGTGACTCAGTGGATAGAACATTGGGCCTGGGGTCAGGAAGATTTGAATTTAAATCCTGCCCCAGACACTTATTAGCTATGTGACCTGAAGCAAGTAACAGCCTTTATTTGTCTCAGTTTCCTTATCTGTAGAATGGGAACTATAATAACATCTATCAGAGTTGTTGTAAGGATCAAATAGATAATATTTATAAAGTGCTTAGCACAGGGTTTGTAACATAATAAGCATTTCATAACCACTAGTTATACCTGTCATTTTTTATTTGAGTACAAGATCATGTCCCCTGAAATTGATCTTTTACTCCATTTTTTTTTCAATTCTGACTGTTTTTCTGGTATATTCTATATGCATGAGATATGGGAAAATTATTATATGCACTAAATTAAACTCTCTTAAAATAGCGTCTATGTTTCTATAAATTGGAATGTCAATTGCAGTGAAGTTTCCTCTTGCCTCTCTCCCCGCATCCTCACAATGGAAAGAATCATTTTATTAGGTGAATATTTCAGTAAGTTCATGTTCTGATTCATCTGCTTCCTCCCTTGATTGGTGCACACATCTATTCATTCCTTGCAAATGTTCTCAGAGTTCTCCTATAAATGTTCCATAGAGGATATATCCCTTATGCTGCCAGCTTTCCTCTAGGACTTGTAATAATTTGTAAAAGAACATTTCTGTCCATATGTTATCCTTCATTGGCAATGCATGACTGAGTCACCTGGATGGTCTCCTGAGCCATATTTGCCTGAAAATAATAATAGACTATGGCTTCCTGAACCTCACCATGGTCTCTCCAGTGCCTTTTCTGTTATTTAAAATTGTTACTCCATTATCATTATTATTATTTTTAATTTCATACTATCATATACCATCATTAGGGCAATAAAATGAATATTAATGGAGACAGAGACAGACAGAGACAAAGGCAGAGAGACAGACAGAGTTTTTTTTTTCCTTACAAGGAAGCAAATTTGGTAGACAAATTAGCACATGCAATTCAGTCTACTCTCTTATTCTTCTATTCACTTCTAGACTCAAATCATTGTTAATCTGCCTATCTAAAATAAGTTTGCTCATGGTCTCAATCCACGAAATAATGAGTCATTGTACATTGTAGTCAAAGCAATAAAACTTCCTCTTCTTCCTCCTCCCTCCTCCTGTTCTTCCTTTTTCTCCTCTTCCTCTTTTTTCTTTCTCCATCTTCTTCCTCCTTCCACTCCTCCTTCCAAAAGGATTTTTAATGTATATGTTTCATTCATTTTTCTCTTGAGTTTTAAACTATTATCTTTAGATCATTCACCAATTTTATTTGGTAGGTGCCATGGTTTGATCTATCAATAAAACTTTATTAAGCATCTACAATGAATCCCTTGCTAAGTACTGGAGATCCAAAACAGACAAAAATCAAACAGTTTATGTCATAATGTAGGTTATACACTAAGGAGAGGTGGAGTGGTGTCAGGGTCACATACAAGCATAAAGATTTTAATCGAGGTTAACCTTGGAAAGAAAGTCACTAGTAGAAACAGGGACCTGGAAAGGACTCTTACTGTAGAAGATACTTGAACTGACCCTTGAAAGAAAGCAGAGATTAGAGGAAATCGAGGTGTAGAAGGAAATCTTTCTAGAAATCAGTGTAGTATCATTTTTAGGAAAAGCAAGTAAATTACTAATACAGGAATTCAGAGAGTTTTTAAAGGAATAATGTATAAGCTAACTAGTATTGGAGGAAGAAGCTAAGTCATGAAAAGTTAAATATTTGATGACTTAGGTAATATGAAGCCACTGGAGTTCATTGATTTGTAGGGATTTGGGGAAGTGGTAAGACTTTCATTGAGTGAATATGTTTTTAATATAAATTTATTTATTTTTAGTTTTCAATATTTACTTCCACAAGATTTTGAGTTCCAAATTTTCACCCCCTCTCACCCCTTCCCCCACCCCAAGATGGCATGTATTCTGTATATCCTTCTTGTAGTCTGTCCTCTCTTCTATCTCTCATCCCTTTCTCTTATTCCTTACCCTTCTATTTTCCTGTAGGGCAGGATAGCCTTCTGTATCCCGTTTCCTGTATTTCTTATTTCCCAGTAACATGTGAAAATATTTTTTTGGAACATATGTTTTTAAAACTTCAGGTTTCAAATTTTCTCCCTTCTGCCCTCCCAACCCACCCTCATTGAAAAGGCAAGCAGCTCAATATAGGTTATACATGTGCAGTTATGCAAAACACTTCCATGGTAGACATGTTGTGAAAAACTAACTCTATTTCTCTTAATCCTATCCTGCCCTCCCCTATTTGTTCTATTTTTTATTTTGACTCTGTCCCTCCTCAGAAGTATTTGCTTCTGATTACACCCTTTCCCAATATTCCCTCCTCTCTATCATCCCTCTGCTCTCTTGGCCCCTTCTCCCCCTATTTTCCTATAGGGTAAGACAGATTTCCATACCCAATTCAATGTGTATGTTATTCCCTCCTTAAGCTAAATCCTATGAGAATAAGATTCACTCATTCCCTCTCACTTTCCCCCATTTCCCCTCCACTGTAAGAGCCTTTTCTTTTCTTTCTTTTTTTTGTGAGATAATTTACCTCATTCTACCTCTCCCTTTCTTCTTCTCTGAGTATAATCCTCTCTCATTACTTAATTTTATTCTCCAGATATGAACCCTTCATCTTCAATTCACCCTGTACCCTCTATCTATCTGCCTATCTCTCTCTCTCTCTCTCTCTCTCTCTCTCTCTCTCTCTCTCTCTCTCTCTCTATCTGTCTATCTATCTATCTATCAATACATATATACATATAACTTTTTTTTCCCCTCCAACTACCCTAATACTGACAAAGGTCTCATGACTTATAAATATCATCTTTCCATGCAGGAATGCAAACAGTTCAATTTTAATAAGTCTCTTATGATTTCTCTTTCCTGTTTACCTATTCATGTTCCACTTGAGTCTTGTATTTGAAAGTCAGATTTTCTATTCACCTCTGGTCTTTTCATCAAGAATGCTTGAAAGTCTTCTATTTCACTGAATGACCATTTTTTCCCCTGAAGAATTGTACTCAGTTTTGCTGGGTAGGTAATTCTTGGTTGTAATCCTATCTCCTTTGCCCTCTGGAATATTATATTCCAGGCCCTGCAGTCTGTTAATGTAGAGGCTGCTAAATCTTCTTATCCTGATTTTGTTCCCACAATATTTGAATTGGGTTTTTTTGGCAGCTTGTAACATTTTTTCTTTAACCTAGGAACTCTGGTATTTGGCTACAATATTCCTAGGGTCTTTCCTTTGGGAATCTCTTTCCAGAGGAGATTGGTGGATTCTTTCAATTTCTATTTTGCCATATGGTTCTAATATATCAGGGCAGTTTTCCTTCATAATTTCTTGAAAGATGATGTCTAGGCTCTTTTTTTTTGTCATGGCTTTCAGAAAGTCCAATAATTTTTGAATTCTCTCTCTTGCATCTATTTTCCAGGTCAGCTGTTTTTCCAATGAGATATTTCACATTGTTTTCTATTTTTTCATTCTTTTGGATTTGTTTTACAGTGTCTTGATTTCTCATGAAGTCACTATCTTTCAATTGCTCTATTGTAATTTTTAAGGAAGTATTTTCTTCAGTAATCTTTTGGACTTCCTTTTCCATTTAGCCAATTTTGTGTTCTAGGGCATTCTTCTCCTCATTGGCTTTTTGGACCTCTTTTGCCATTTGGGTTAGGCTATTTTTTAAGGTGTTGTTTTCCTCAGTATTTCTTTGGGTCTCCTTTAGCAAGCTGTTGACTTGTTTTTCATGATTTTCTTGCATCACTCTCATTTCTCTTCTCAGTTTTTCCTCTACTTCTCTTTCTTGCTTCTCAAAATCCCTTTTGAGCTTTTCCAAGGCTGGGCCTGGGATTGATTCATATTTTTCTTGAAGGCCTTGAATGTAGGAGCTTTGACTTTGTTGTCCTCTTCTGCTTTCATATTTTGATCTTCTTTGTCACAAAACTAAGATAATATAGTCTCACTCATTTTTGTGCTGCTTGCTCATTATCCCGGCCAATTACTTGAGTTTTAAACTCTTTTCAAGGTTAAGGTTAAGGTAAGAGTCGGCTTCCACTGTGAATAATGTACTGTCCCAAGCTTTGGGGGTTTGTACAGTTGTTTTCAAAGATACTTGTGGGATCCTGTAAATTTTCAGTTCTTTCAAGGTGGTATGATAAGGGGCGAGGTGTTTACTCCTTTCCTGACCTGTGATCTGGTCTCTTAGTGACCATAAGTACTCCTTTCTGTCTTGTAATGGTGAGGAGGGTTTGCTCTCTACAGCCACTACAAGCTCTACCATGCCAGAACTCCTTCTTGCCCCAAGACTGCCACCCAGAACTGTGACCCAGATCCAAACAAGGGCAAAGCAAGAGAGTCCTGCCTCAACACTGGCAAAGAGATCCCTGCAATCCCTCTCTGATCAGCCAGTGGATTCCCCTCATTCTGTGGGCCAGAAGCTCAGGACATAGCGGCCCCCCACCAGGGCCGTGTTCTTGGGGAACTGAAACTGAGACCCTGTGTTCCTCTCTTAGCACCGCAGAAACAGACTTTTCCCACTGACCTTCTAAGGTGTCTTTGGCATTGCATGGATTGAGGAATCTGGAAAATTCCACAGCTGCCCATGATTCAGTCCTCTGAGGCCAGCTCCAGCTTCACTGGGGCCTGCACGCCCATGTCGCACTGCACTCCTCTACCAGCCCAACACGATATACTTTTCTGATCAATCATCCAAGTTGTCTTGGGCTGGAAATTTGTTTCACTCTTTCTTTTTGTGGCTTATGCTGCTTTAGAATTTGTTTAGAGCCATTTTTTATAGGTATTTGGAGGGGTTTGGGGGAGAGCTCAAGCAAGTCACTGCTTTCACTCTGCCATCTTCCATTTAGTGAATATTTTGGTGGTTTCTAGACCCATGGGACAGGGTCCCAAAGAACATGCTATTTCAATAGTTATCATTCCAAAGTCAAATAGTGCAAAATATTTTTCCATATTAGCCATATTTCAAAAGAGCAAGAGAAAAATAAAATAATAAAAGTGTACTTCAATATGTACTCAGAAGTCATCAGTTCTTTCTCTCCAGATCGATAGCATTTTGCCAACACAACTGCTTTGGAATTGTCTCGGATCACTATATTGATCATAATAGCCAAGTCTTTCACAACCTTCCTGTTAAGGTGCACAATAATCTCCCTGGTTCTTCTCACTTCTCTTTTCATCAGTTCATATAGATCTTGCCATGTCCAATTGTTTGCTTGTTTGTTTTTTTTCTTCCTGAAACCACCATCCTTATTCTTTCCCACACAACAGTAGTGCACTATCACAATCATATACCAGAACTCATTCAGTTATTCCTCAACTAATGATCGTCCCTTCAAATTCCAATTCTTTGCCATCACAACAATAACTGATATAAATATTTTTGTACATATAGATCCTTTTCCTCTGATCTCTTTGGGGTACGGACTTAGCAGTGGTATTGCTAGGTCAAAGGATATGGGCCGAGATCCAAATTGTTCTTGGGAATGGTTGGACCAATTCACTACTCCACCAATAGTCCATTAACATGCCTATTTTTCCCTTGTACCCCCCAGCATTTGTCATTTTGGATAGGCATGAGACGATACCTCATTTGTCTTTCTCTAATCAGTAGTGATTTAGAACATTTTTTTTGTATGAATATAGATAGATTTGACTTCTGAAAAAATGTCTGTTTCTATTCTTTGATCAGTTGTCAATTGGGGAACACATCTTATTTTTTATACATTTCACTCAGTTCTCTACTCAGTAAATACTCACAAAATGAGGCCTTTATCAGAGAAACGTGCTGTAAAGGTGTTTTGGGGTTTTTTTTGGTTTTTTGTTTTTGTTTTTGTTTTTGTCTATAGTAACTTTTAGCAAAACATAGTTGCCCTGAGTATCGCTTCAATTAGATTGATTTTTTTTAGCTCTGTTTGAGGTCATATTAGCTACCCTCGCTTTTTTTTTCTTTTTTGTTTAGCTGTGTAATGCTAGATTCTGTTCCTCTCCTTTATTGTAAATCTGCTTGTGCCTTTGGGTCTTGATTTTGTCTCTTGGAAACCACATATTGCTCAACTATGGTTTTTAACTCATTCTACTATCTACTTCCATTTTAACGGTGAGCTCATCCCATTCACATTCACAATTATAATTACTCTATATTTTCCTCCATCTCCTTTTCTTCCATTTATTCCCTTTCTTTTTAACATTTCCCTCCTTGAAATCCATTTTTGTTTCTAAACATTGCCTCTCTTAATCTGTCCTCCTTTTTATCATCACTCTTTCTCTTATCCTCTTCCTCTCCTACTTCCCTATTGGGTGAGTTACATTTCTATATCCAACTGAGTGTATGTGTGTTTGTCTTTCTTTGAAACAATTCCAAAGAAAGTGAGGTTCAAGCATTGTCTGACACACCCCCATTTTCTCCTCCATCGTAAAAGTCATTCTTAAAATGCATCTCTTACATAAGAAAATGATTCCCCTTCTACTTTTCTCTCCACACTTCTACCTGTCCATTCCCTTTTCTCACCCCTTAATTTTTCTGGAGATTATTCCAACATAATCAACTCACATCTATGCTTTCTGTCTACTTAAACTCCTCTTAACTGCCTTAAAAATTATAAAGTTCTCAAGAGTTACATGTATAATCTTCCTATATAGGAATAAAACTAATTTTATTGAGAACTTGTGATTATTCTTTCATATTTCCCTTTTAATGCTTTTCTTGAGTCTTGTGTTTGAATGTCAAATATTCAATTCAGCTATGGTCTTTCCATTAGTAATGCTAGAATGTCCTCTATCTCATCAAATATCCATATTTCTCCCAAATAATTTTACTAAGTTTTACTAGGAGTATATTTTTTTCATTGTAATCCTAGGTCCTTTGCCTTCCAGAATATCATATTCCAATCCCTCTGCTACTTGAATGTGTAAGTTACTAAATCTTATGTAAGCCTAAATATGGCTCTACCATATTTCAATTATTTATATCTGGCTACTTGAAATATTTTATATTTGACCTTAGAGCTCTGAAACATGTCTATAATATTCCTCTGAGTTTTCATTGTGTGTATTTCAGGAGATGATAGTCCCATTTTTATTTTACCCTCTAGATCTAATATTTCAACATAGATTCCTTTGATAATTTCTTGAAATATGATTTCTAGGTTATTTCTTTGATCATAGCTTCCAAGTAGTCCAGTAATTTTTTTTTTAATTATCATTCCTTAATTTGTTTTCCAGGTCTATTGTTTTTTTTTTTTTCCTGATAAGGTATTTCATATTTATTTCACTATTTTAAAATATTTTTACTTTGTTTTATAATTTGTTGATGTCTTATGGACTCCTTATGTTTCACTTACCCAATTCTAAGTTTTAAGGAAGTACTTTCTTCAGCAGAATTTTGTACCTTCTTTCTGATTTGTCCTATTCTGCTTTTTAAATTCTTTTCTTTAGTGTATTTTTATGCCTCTTTTACCATCAGATCAATTTTATTTTTTAAGGCATTATATTCTTCAGTATTTTTTGTTCCTCTTTAATCAAGCTGTTAATTCTCTTTGAATAATCTTCTTGCATTACTCTCACTTTTCTTTCTAATTTTTGCTCTACCACACCTATATCTTTTTTTTCACTCTTCCATGAATTGTTTTTTTCTCACCTTGGGTTCAATTAGCATTTTTCTTTGGGGCATTCTATGTAGCTGTTTTCACATTTTGGTCTTCTTCTGAGTTTATGTCTTAGTCTTCTCTGAGACCATGGTAGCTTTTCATGATCTAGTTCTTTTTATTGTTTTTGTGTTGTTTGCTCTTCTTCCACACTATTTCTTGACTTTGAACTTTATGTTGAATTTGGGATCAAATGACTTGGGATTGGAGGGAGTGGCACTGTCCCAAGCTTCTGACCTTTTTATCTTTTTTTTTTTTATTTTTAGTGTTAGCTTTAGGGGTCTGCAAGTTTTTGATGCTCTTATGGTATTGTGACATGAGAAGAGATGTGGTCCTTACACTTCCAGTCTATATTTTCTCTAATCTTTACCCAGGAAGGATCCCAATTCCTCTGCAACCACAAGTGTCAGTGGTCTCTTTGCCTTGGAAATATGACTAGGTACAATGCTTCCCTGTGGCATATCCCAAGTGCCCCTGTTCATCATGGAACTTCAACCCAGAACTGTATATGAACAACAGAGATGCCTACCAATGCCAGGTATACCCAGTGCTAGTAAAAGGTCTTCTATAATGCCTTTCTGACCAGCTGTCCAAATCCCTTACTGTCTCTGGGCCGAGAGTTCCCACAGATGCTATTGCTTCTGTGTCCACCACATGGGTAAGGTTCAGACCTTCTTTCTTCTGTCACAGACTTCTCCTGATGATCTACTAAGTTTTCTTATTCCAGAAAGATGTCTCACCCTGATATTTTTTTGGTTCTTCTACTCCAGAATTTGATTTGAGGCATTATTTTGAAGTTGCTTGGGGAGAAATGTTGAGAGAGTCCAGTTGGGTCATCTATGAGCCACCATGTAGCTAGATAAAGTTTTAATGACATCAGAAATTGTTCATTAAGCTGCAATATAATGAGACATCATGTAAGACAACTTGGTACAATGACAAAAATGCTACAATTTCAAAAGAATATTTCCTTTCCCCCTCTATGTCTGATATACAACAGCAGCAGATCAAAGGAATATTTCCATATATGGTTCTGAGTCACAGTTCCAAAATAAGAAAAAAAAAGATGATTGAACATGAAACAATGAATTTATATTTTAGGTATGATTTCCTTTTCATTAAACATATATAATGTGATATATACATACATATACACACATTATAGAATCTATACATATATGTATATGTGTGTGTACTTCAAAATTGTCATGTTTGTGTGTTATTATTTCTGGCCTCTCTCCTTTCTTTGTTGTCTTACACATTTAAAAATGCTTAAGTGAATTAATATTTTACATGTTTTTTTTTTCTTTTTTCTTCTTTTATTTTCCTTTCCTTTTTTGTCTATCTTTTCCCTACCAGCCCTCCATCAACTGAAATGTTTAAAAATATTGAAAAAAAGAAAGGAAAAAAAAGGATCATGTGATAGATATGTCACCAAGCAAAATGCCCAGTTTGGTTTGGTCATGTCTGAAAATATTTTTTTTTCTTATTCTGCATATTGAGTTCATTAAGTCATGACTGTTTTGTTTTGTTTTGTTTTGTTTTTGCAACTGTCAGAATTTTTTTAAATGAAATTTTATTTATAACTTCTTTATATCATCAACATTTCCTGTACTGTTTCTTTTTTTTTTCAATTACTAGAACCACACAACATAAAACATAGAACTATACAACAAATAATACGTATAAGGTCCAAAAAATTATAAAGAAAAACAAATCAGCAAAACTGATCAATATACCAATAAAAGCAATCTGAAAATATCTGCAATGTGCCTCACTTGAGGAGCTCCTACCTCTTCAGAGAGGTAGAGATGTTTTCTTTGGAACCATAATTTTTATTTTTAATTTTTCAACATTATTTTTCTTATAGTTTTATGTTTGTTCTTTGTTTTTTAAAATTGTTGCAATCATTGTGTATTTGTTTCCATTGCTCTACTTACTTCATTTCAAATAAATTCTTATCCATCTTTCATTGTTTTTGTATATTCATATTTGTCTCTTTCTTGAACTCAATAACATTAAATATCTTTCTGCTGAGCAACTAGGTGGAGCAATGGATAGAATGTCAGTCCTGGAGATAGGAAGACTCATCTTCCTGAGTTCAAGTCTCTCTTCAGACTCTTGCTAGCTCTGTGACTTTGGGTTAGACATTTAACCCTTTTCCCCTCAGTTTCGTCGTCTGTAAAATGAGAAGGAAATGGCAAACCGCAACACTATCTCTACCAAGAAAACACCAAATGTTGTCACAAAATGTTGTATGTGATTAAAAACAAACAAATGAGAAACAACATTTCTGTACCACCACTTGTTTAACCATTCCCCAATTGAGCATTTATTTTGCTTCCAATTCATTGATATTTAAGAAAAAGCTATTATAAATTTTTTGATGACTATTTTAGTGGCCTCTTGGGGCTCAAACCTGGTAGTGAGGCAGCTAGGAGGCGCAGTGCATAGATTGTGTTGGGTAGACACCATGTGGTAGTCTGTAGTAGTGGAAAGAATCAGAAACCATTGTTTCCAAGTTTTACATGAGCAACCTAGTAACTGTGTGACACTTGGGTGTCATTTAACATCTGGTTCTCAGGTTTCCCATTTGCAAAATGTAGGAAAGGCTTGGGCTTAATTGATCTCAAATCCCTTACAGCTCTAAATCCATGATCCTATGAGCTTACCAGAGGACAGAAACCAAAGTCACCCATGCTGATGCCCACTTTAGTGGTTGGTAGTTTACATAAACTGATGGGAATATTCTCATCAGTGAGGTTGTAGATACATTCTATTGGGAAACACATTAGCCAAGATTATATCATTCTATGTGAGCTTTGAAATGAATCAAATTGTATTTTTCAAAATTGTTCCATATTGCTATAACATATTTCCTAGTTCACATTTTTCTTTTCCCCCTTTTCTCTCCAAATAGACAAATTTTGTGAGCCTTTACTATTAGATCATGTTGAGCTCGTGGACTCATTCAACTGGGTCATTCCATCAAGGACTGACTTCATCCTGTCATATACTCTCTGGCTTCACAGGTCCCCTGAGCCCCAGGTGACTCATTCACTTAATGAGGGAACTGGACAAGGTATATGGCTTCTAAGGTCACTCTCTGCTGACATATGCTTTGACTTTCTACTGATTTCAATCACTGCTACAGACTAGATCCCTGCATGGATATAGGGCCCTGGTCGACCATAAATGACACCAAAGTAGAAATCGTGTATTTCCAGTGTCTCCAGGGAGGAGTACAAGGCAATGGAACAAAATCTCAACATTGTAAACACTAACCTATCTTTGCTGTTTGTTAACACTTTGCTTCCATTTGGTGTCACCCTGGCTTGGGGCAGCAGTTTTCAAAATTGGCTTTAAAAAAATATCAAATTGTTAATTCCATCAATGTAATGGAACTCTTACTCAGTTGTTTGAGGTGAGGGGAGAAGAAGGGAAACTCATTCTTGCAAATAAACTGATAAACTATTTTTCCCCTTTAAACAAGAAAGTCCAAATATCTAGGTGAAAGATTCTGTCAGGTTTTCTGCAATTTATTTCTATTATCTCTGTGCAAGAGGTTTCTTCAAAGTCTCAGACTTCATTTTTCTTGTCATTTTCTTTCTAGGTTTGGCCTTTTTCTAAATCATGTAGTTAGTTAAGTTCTCCCTTAAAGTCTATCATGTTTTCTCAAGTCTCCTGTTCCTTCCTAAAACAGGTCCCCCACTTGCCCCCAAAAAAACTAATACACAAATATACTGACAGTTTGATGGTATATAGTATCCGCAAGGCAATGTGTCATTTAGATCTACTGTTGTTGTTTGCTGTTGTTGTTGAGGAGTCATTTCAGTTATATCCAACTCTCTGCAACTATTTGCGATTTTCTCCCCAAGGACACTGGAGGGTTTTTGCCGCTTCCTTCTTCAGCTCACTAAACTGATGAGGAACTGGAGAAAATAGGGTTCAGTGAGGCTCACAAAGCTAGTAAGTGTATGAGGCCAGATTTGAACTAAGATCCTCCTAACTCCAATGCCAGTAGACTATCCACTGCTCTACCTGGCTGCCCAGTTAACCATACAGATCACCTGAAATGACCAAAGGGGGTTTTAGTCAAAAAAGGTTAGGAGAAATTAAAGAACGAAATTTTGCAGGCAGAAATATAAATTAGCTTTATGTATCAAAGTATAAAAAATATATAGCTATAACTAGTTATTTACATGTTGTCTCCTCCATTGAAATATGAGTTCCTTGATAACAGGGACTGCAATTTCATTGTTTGTTTTCACTTATTTTTCTTTTTATCCCCAGTACACAGCCCAGGATCTAGCATCAAGAGCACACTTAATAATTGCTTGTTGCTTGACATAAACAAGCAAATAAATAAATGAAAGGATGAAGAAATGAACAAATGAATTGCTTAGTCAACAAATAAATGAATGAACAAATAATTGAACATGTAAATAAATGAATGGGTGGCAGTCCCAGGGTGAGGAGGGACATGAACATAGTAGAGTTTCTAGAAACTACGAAGAGGGCACCCTCCTCATAGTTCCAGGGCAGAAAAGAGTGGTTGTAGTCACTTACAGAACAGAGCATAGTCCACTCGCAGACCATGGATGAGCTCAGAAGGGATTTTGAAAATCAAGTAAGAGAGGTAGAGGAGAAATTGGGAAAAGTAATGAGAGTGATACAAGAAACTCATGAAAAACAAGTCAACAACTTGGCAAAGAGACACCAAAAATGTTGAAAAAACCTTAA
This sequence comes from Phascolarctos cinereus, assembly GCF_003287225.1. Classification (NCBI taxonomy): domain Eukaryota; kingdom Metazoa; phylum Chordata; class Mammalia; order Diprotodontia; family Phascolarctidae; genus Phascolarctos; species Phascolarctos cinereus. The sequence continues at coordinate 28,922,142 of NW_027555625.1, read as the reverse complement.
AAACCAGACTAAGCCAAATGGTAAAAGAGGTCCAAAAAGCCAATGAGGAGTATACCTTAAACAGGAGAACTTTCCAATTGGAAATGGAGGTCCAAAAGCTCAATGAAGAAAACAATCCCTTAAAAATGAGAATTAAGTAAATGTAAGCTAATGACCATGAGAAATCAGGAAACAATAAAAGAAAACCAAAGGAATGAAAAAAAAAAAAAGACCATATCAAATATCTCACTGGAAAAAAAACAACATCTAATCTGGAAAATAAATCTAGGACAGATACTTTTTAAAAAAGACTACCTGAAAAACATGATAAAATAAAATAGCTTAGATAAAAGCTTTTAAGTAATTATCAAGTAAATCCATTCCGATATTCTAGAACCAGAGGGTCAAATAGAAATTGAAAGAACTCACTGATCCCCTCTTGAAAGAGATCCCAAAATAACACCCTTTGGAATATTATAGAGTAATTCTAGACTTTCCAGGTCAAGGAGAAAATATTACAAGCAGCCAGAAAGAAACAATTCAAGTATGATGGAGCCTCATTCAGGATAACACAAGATTTAGTGATTTCTGCAATAAAGGATCAGAAGCCTTGGAGTATGATATTGCAGAGGGCAAAGGAGCTAAATTATAACTAGGAATCACCTACCCAGAAAAACTGATTATAAAACTTCAGTGTAAAAAAAAAATAGATATTCAATGTAATAGAGGACTTTCAAGTCTTCTTGTTGAAAAGCCCAGAAATGAACAGAAAATGTGATTTTCAAATATAAGAGTAAAGAAAAGCATAAAAATGTAAAAGGGAAAAAGAAATCATGAGAGACTTAATAAGGTTAAAGTGTTTACTTTCCTACATAGGAAGATGATACTTGTAACTCATAAGAACTTTCTTATTATTACAGAAGTTAGGAGTATGTACAGACAGAGGATACAGGCACAAATTTAATAAGTAATTTTTCATGTCATAATTGAATTTTGTATGATTACACATGTATAACTCTTGCCAAATTGCTTCCATTTTCAATGAAGGGGATGAGGAGAAGGGCAGCAAGAGAATTTGGAACTCAAAAGTTTTAAAAATGAATGTTAAAAATTATTTTTTACATGTAAGTGAAGGAAAATAATCAATAAAAAAATAGAATAATGATATTACCCACAGCACTAAATAAAAAAATCTACCTGGGGAAATAGAAGAATAAAAGAATGTATACAAACAGGACTGTACTGACTGGAATATAGAAAGATCTTCAAACAGCTTCAACCTACTCCTTCAGGAGGATGGGAGGTCAACAGTGTTACACACTGCAAATGTTTTTGAACTTTTTCAATGTATCAATCTGTTTTTGTGATTGTTTTTTTTTTCTCTAAAATATTCTTTGTCATATGAAATGGCTCTCTGAGAGGGAGAGGGTGAAGGTTAAATGGGATATCTAAAGTGATATAAGCAATAAAAAAAATATATATATATAATATGTATATGTGTGTGCTTATATGTGCGTATATATACATATATACATACATGTATATGTATATATTACAAAAAGGATAGTGCTTGGAGTACATTGTGTGATGTTAAATGACTAGAGAGAATGTGCAGTTGCTCATTCCTTGCATTGCTTCTGTTTTCTCTGACAAGTATAATGGTCTTTACAATGGAAAGGAGGAGACAAAATGGCTAAACGGTAGTTGATCCATCTCTAAGATAATTAAGGCAATACATAGAACATTATTATTCCTTGATGTATTCAAGTCACATGGCCCAGAAAAAAAAAAAACTAAGGTATAGAAATAATTAGCAGATGTGATTGAAAAGTAAGTCATTGTGTGTTTTGTTTAAAAAGATATGGCCAGAGAAGCAAGGTATAAAAAAAATAGGCAGAGAAGACTGAAGTAATCAAGAAATATCCAGTTTTACTCCTCGTGAATGCTAGGCACTAATGGGGCTGTATATACAAAGAGAGAAGCAAAGTAGCCCTTTGCCTTCAAGCAGACTACCTTCTAATGAAGGAGACAACTAGTACATGTAAAAGGACATACAAAATATCTACAAAATGAACATGGGATGCTGTGGGGATTAAGTAAGGCTTCAGAAAGGGTGTTGCTTGCTACCCTACCTTCAACTGAAAGGAAAGTGGAGTCTTTAACACATAGGCCTCACTAGATGACTTTACCAGTAGCTAGATGAGAAGTACTTGGCATTTTATAGTAGGTTTTCTTAGTCACATATAATGATCAGAGCTAACGTTAATGTCATGATTGAAGTTTTACAAAGCATTTTCCAAATATGATATGATTTTATTCTCACAACAATCCTTATAAGTAGGTACTACTATTATTCTCATTTCACTGATGAAGAGACAGAGGCAGAATTTCAAGTATTTACCCAGGGTCACCTGATTAGTCTCTGAGGCAAGATTTGAATTCTTTTCTTCCTGATTCCAGGCCCAGTACTCTATCCACTCTGTTCCTGGCTGCCTCATGTACAGTTTGAATTAGAGGGCTTTGAGCCATCTGTTATTCTGTGAAAGTATGATAAAGTAATAGTCAAATTGTTACAGATTATCCTATCCTATCCTGAAGAGTTAATATAAGGTCGAACTGTTTTTGAAGTTTTTGAATTTTTTAAAGCATTTAACTAGGTAGGTAAAATGTATCACTGAAGGTGTCCTACAGAATCCATATTTTGAGAATATGTCAAATGGTAGCGTCCTGATAGACTGAGATAATACACACACACACACACACACACACACACAACACAACACACACGCACACACATTTGTGAGATATAAAGGAAAAAAAAGAATCAATTAACAATTACCAATCTTCGAGTACATGATAGGCACTATGATAGGTTCTAAAGATACATGTGTGAAGAATAAAACAATCCCTTTTCACAAGGAGTTTACATTCAAAAAGAGTACTGTGTGTATGCACACACATATGTGTGCATGTATGTATATGTATGTATATATTTGTGTGTATATACTTATACATTTATACATGCATATATATAAATAGTTGATATGGTAAATATATTTATATGTGGATTAATATGTCTGTTTATATATACATTTCTATTCATATATCCCTAGCATACATAGATACATGTGTGTATCTATAAACACAAATATAAAATTAATAAATATGCATATTTGTATTTATACACACATACTAGTAAAATAATAATACCTAATTAGGGTTTAGATAATGCTGTATGGTTCACAAAACACTTTGATTATGTTATTTTAGGGTAGTTTGGAAGATGAGTCATTAATAACAACTTTATAAGAAACTAAAGTTAATAATAAAAAATTCCATAAAGCAACTGATAACACAAAATCAATGTCTATACATGGGGAAATCCACCCTATGTGTATATTAAATGTCAGTGACCCTTAACTTGTCCCTATATGATTTGACTCTTTACAGCTTGCTAAACATATGAATTCTGTAGTAAGGGCATTATGTAAATTTTATCAGTGAGAAAACTGAAGCAGTCTGACTTACTCTGGATAACACTTTCAAGAAAATTTTCAAAGTTAGAAGTTAGATTTTCTCTGATTTAAAGCCCATCCTCTTTTCCATGACACTGCACTGCTTTCCATAAACATGACCGTGATCCATCAACACCAATTGAAATTATTTTCAATTTAAATATGTAACACATTCTACAATGATTCCATTTTTTGAATGTAATCTTTGCAGAATATGATATATGTATGTGTGCATGTATATGTATATATGCATGCATACACATGTCTATATATGCCTGCGCATGCATGTGTATGTGTATTTTCCTACCATATACAGATAGATTAATAGATCTATAGAGATAGATATAAATATATGTCAATTCAGTACACTTTTATAAGGTGCCTACTATGAGCTAGCACAAAGATAGCCATTGGGGATACAGATATAACAATAAAAAAATCTCTCTCCTGAAAAGCTTATATAATAATGGGGGAAAATATACACATAATTAAAAAGAACATGTAGTGAATTGCTTTTTTTTCATATAAACAACTCAGACAAAAACATCACTCCTTTTACCAGTACGGCTTGGTGTCTTGTCTAACTTACAGTCTTAGAGAATTTTCCTGGGCAATGAGGTTATATGACTTGCCCAGGATAACATCATTAGTATACATCAGAGGCAGAATTTGAACCTAAGTCTTTTGGATGCCGAGCTTAGATATCTACACCATATGTAAAGAGAATTCAGAATACTTTTTGCAGCAGTCTGGATGGGTATCATATTGGAGGAGGAATTTTAGCTCGGCCTTGGTTGCAGATAAGGATTCTAAGAGGTGGTGGTGAGGAGAGAAAGCATGCCATGCCAATGCACAATTTGTGCAAAAGTGAGAAGGCTTGAGATGGAAAGCTATGTTCAGGGAATAGCCAGTGGGACAGTTTGACTGGAATGTAGAGTGATTGAGGGGAGTAATTGTTCAAAAAATCATAAGGCACAACGAGATACCAAAGAGTATTGATGTTATTCTGCCTTTAATGATGAAGACAATAATACCACTCTGGGACACTGTAGCGCTAATAGACAAATTGTTTTCTCCATTATTGGAAGAAACAAGGATCAAAACCATTTTCACAAAAATGCAAGGTATTGTTAATCAATGGATCATTAACCTCAACAATATCAGTATGTCTCCCCATCAAATGCAGCTCAATGACTATTAGAGGGAATAGTTAAGAGAACATTCTCCACAGATGAATATATTAATGCTTTATTTGGTTCTAAATGCACTGTGAAAGAAGGATTTAAGTGAAAGCTAATGTACATTAAGAAAGGTGGCCCTAAAAAGAAGACTGATATTGGAGAAGGGGAACTGGGCTAGAGGAGATGTAGCCTGCTCAAGTAATCTTCTGAAATTTCTTGCATGCTACCTTGGATTGATTTGGCCTTTATGTTCTTGATTTCTTATTCCCAGCAAGAGACCCATAAACTGGTGGAACATCCTGACAAAGAAGGAAATAGTTGTCTTTTTTTTCCAATGGGGGTGGGAGGAGCTAATGCCAGGTAGAAATGTGAACATATTCCTCTATTTGGAGGAATGCATTCTTTTCTTAAACTTTCGATCTTAGGATGGGTAAATTTGGCATTTACTTTAGGGATACAGTGAGAGTATATATATCCTATAAATAGGATGAGGATACCAGAGTCTTAAGGGTACCAGCAGTGAAAAGGGATGTTTCCTTCTCTCTGTGTTCCTCAACTTCAACATCTTGAATCTTCTAACCTAATCTATTTTTTTTTAACTCTGGTAGTTATTGTCACTGTATCAAACTGTCCTTTTGACTTTCCAACTTCATAAACCGAGTTTACTCCTGGAATCAAAATTCCCCATTTTGGCTTGATTCAGTGACAAGAAAATGAAAGAAAAGATATTTCATTTGTGTTCAGAGTACCTCAATTCTCTCTCAGGAGATAGTAGCATTTTTCTTCCGGAGTCCCCTAGACTTGTTGGAGTTTTCTGCATGGATGAGAGTGGCTAAATGCTTCACTGTTTGTTGATAACAATATTGCTGTTAGTGTGTACATTGTTTTCCTAATTCAGCTTAGTTCACTCTTTATAAACTCATATCATTCTTCCCAGGTTTTTCTGAAACCTTCTATTTCAGCATTTCTTACAACACAATAGGGTCCCATTGCAAACATATGCCTAAATTGTTCAGGTATTCCCCAACTGATTGACATCCTCTCAACTTCATTTTTTTTGGCCACTACCAAAAGAGCTGTGTTAAATGATTTAGTACATGTGGGTCCTTTACTTTTTCTTTGACCTCTTTGGGTTACAGGCCTAGTAATGGTATTACTAAATCAAAAGGTATGCAAAGTTTGATAGCTTTTTGGAGATAGCTCCAAATTGTTCTCCAGAACAATTGGACCAGTTCACAACTCCAACAACAGTTTATTAGTGCACCTATTTTTTTTTCATACCTTCCAGCATTTGTGATTTTCCTTTTCTGATGTGTTGGCTTATGTAAATTGTATAAGGAGGCATGTGAGTGTTGTTTTAATTTATTTTTTTTCTAACTATTAGGTATCTAGAGCCTATTCTTATATAATTATTGATTGCTTTGATTTATTTTTCTGAAACCTGCCTGTTCATATTCTTTGATCATTTATCAATTAGAAAAATGCCTTTTCAAAAAAAATTGACTTTTCCATATATTTGAGAAATGAGACCTATATCAAAGAAACTTGCTGCAACCACCACCTCCCAGTTGCCTGCTTTCCTTCTAAATTTGGTTACGTTGCTTTTTGGTACAAAAATGTTTCTTCAAAAATGTAATAAAAATGATTCGCTTTACCTCCTGCTATCCTCTGTATCTTTTCTATCTTTTATCTGGACATGAATTCCTCTCTTATTCAGAAATCTGATGAGTATTTTTGCCTATGCTCTCATAATTTGGTTATAGAAGATATACTTATTGAACCCCTCCCCCTTTTCCCTCTCGAATATTATAACAACACAATTTATTATTTTACCTACATTTGGTATAGAAGTGAATGCAATCAGTTCAATGGAAGGATACATCATATCACTTGTCTAGTATGGTGTTGGAAAGCCATACGTATGATTCATTTTTCACTTCAATACTTGTGCCTTTCAGTGAGGCACTGGCTTAGGATGCTTCTTGTTTTCATACACAGTAGTGCCAAACTCAGAGTTAAGTTTGCCATCAATTTCCCTGACCTGAACTCTGTATGGCTTTTTCTCCTGCAGTTTCATTCAGACCAGTGTCTCCTAGCTAAAATATATATCTTAGGAGGAAAAAAACTGATCAGTAAATATGTGTGAAGTAGAAATTTCTAATATGATTTATATGTAGTCAATTTACAACTCTCCCCCCCCTTCATCCTTACTAAATCATATGCAAGTAGTTACAGCCTCTGACTGAAGACCACCCATGAAGAGGTGCTTGCTGCCTCTTGAGAAAGCCCTGCTTATTTGGACAGTTCTAATTGGTAGCAAAGTTAGTGTTGTAATTTCATTTCTATTGACATCAAGCCTAAGTTTACAGTTTGATGACTTCCTGTTACTGGATTCTGAAAACAAACAGAATGAACCTGATTCTTCTTCCACATGACAGGCCTGCAATGCTGCTATGTTCCCCAAATCGTTCCTTTTTCAGGCTACATATTTTCAAGTCCTTCGATTGATCCTCAAGTAACAAAACCCTCTACCATCCTGGTTCCCTCCTCTGGTAACCCTAGGCTTCTCAAAGTCCTTCATAAACTCTGATGTCCAGAACTAAATATTAACAATAAATGTTTATTACGTGACTAATTGCTACAATGAATGCTGAGAATAAACAAAAAAGAAGAAAGAATTCTTTAAGGAATTGAGTATTGAATAAATAGTACTTTAGATGTGGACTAATTAGAGCAGAACATACAAGGAATATCATTCCCTTATTCTTGGAACACATACCCCCCTTAATGTAGCCCTAGCTCACAGTTGACTTTTTTACGGACGCATGACAATATTGACTTATATTTACAGTTTAGTCCACTAAAATCCCAAATAATTATCAGAATACAACTTCCTTATTCTCTATAACCATCCTTCTTCACTACTATATTCTTATGGCAGGTCTTTTGAAGTCAAGAATGTATATGATTTTACTTTTCTTCCTATCAATTTTCATTTTCAATCACAAAGCCTATCAAAGCCTTCCTACTGTGTAGGAAAAATTCCTACTCAAATACCATTGCATTATCTATGTCTCCTAACTTTGTGTGCACTGAAAATTTGTTAGAATATTATCTATTTCTTTATTCATTTAAGTGATTAAACAAATAAATGATAAGCACAAAACTAATCTAAAACACCTGGAGCAGTCAATTGGCAATCTGTTCTAAGTTGACAGGATCATTAATGCCTATTCCATGAACCTGGACATTCAATGAGTTCTAATTTAATTTAATTGTAGTAGTGTGTATTCCACATTTTCCTTTCTTTTTCCCAAGACTTACATAAGTAGTTCTATCAAATACTGCTGAAATTTAAGTAAACTACATCTATAGCATTTCACAGATTTCACAATAAAAGAAATATGATTAGTTTGGCAAGACCTATGATGAGACTTCACAACTTTCTGTTGTTTCACTATCTTTCACTTTTTTCCTATAAATTTTCCTAAAACTGAAGTCAAGCAGTTGGCCTATCATTTACAGATTCTATTATGTTCCTTTAAAGTAAACAAAACATTTTTAAGAAAATCCACAAAATTCACACTTTTGTAGACCTTTAAAAAAACTTTACTAAGCTTCAATATCTTTTAAAGATCAGTAACAGTCTCTCAAAAATCCCATCTGCTGAACTATTCAGCTCCCTAGGATGCCATTCAGCTGTTCCAGGAGTGTTGCATTCATCAGACCAGCTAAAGTCTCATTACCAAATTATCCTTTTTATTAGATATCAGCTCCCTATTAACAATAGAACATTTTTTTTTCCAGGTCCAAAAGTCATTCTCCTTGGCAAAGAAAACTGAAATAACAATGGAACCTTTCTCATTAGCGAACATTGTCCCTTTCACACTTAAGGAGAAGTTCTGTCTCTCCCTTCTCTCCCCATTTTTCTCTACAAACTTTCACTAGATGTAGCTCAAAGAAAGATATAGACGACAAGCTTTCCAGCTTTCTGATGGCCTTAGCTTTCTGAACCAGCCTCACTTCATTTTGAGATCTAGTACTGTGGGCTGGCACTGCTCCTATAGGACCGTGCTAGATTTTTGTATTCTTTCTTTCTTACCTGTCTTCTTTTTTCTGAGTCTATCTTTGAAAAATCTAAACTGGCTGGTGAGTTGTCTATACATCCATATCAGTCTTTGTGAAGAACTACTGCTATTTTTCTTCTTCTTGATGTTTTTTCTCTTTTTGTTTTTGGAATCTGATTTTTGAGAGATTCTCAAGCTTTGCAGACTACTCACTTTTGCCCCATATATCACAAATACCCCATGCCAGATGACTGCTACATTTCCGTTCCTTCTTTTCCATGAGCTTTCAGAGGACATGGTCAATTTTCCTAGGGTAGACTTAATTTCCACCCCAGCAATGAGTTCTTTTGCCTTCACAAGAATGAGTTGAAGATAAAATTTACTCTTGTTGTTTACTCCTCCCTGTGAGGGATTAATTCTGCTTTAAGGAAAGTCAAAAGTAAGTGTATACCCTGCATTTGACAGACATTTCTTAAGGATATGTTAATAATTAAAGACACACACACACACACACACACACACACACACACACACACACACACATTATTCCGTTGTTGCCAAATACTTCGGATATTTTGTGTCCAGGTGGTCTATGGTATTCTTTGATCATACACACATTATATATACATATATAATGTGTATGCAGATATATACACAAACAGATGTATAACAGTGGGGAAAATTTGGGTTTAATTATCATATATGTGTATATACATTTGTACATGTATATTCATGTGTATGTATATTTATATATGCAGGCATGTATTTTGTGTACACACATATGCCTGTGTACATAAATATATTTGCATATACATTTATGTATGCACATACCTATGTAGACACATATGGGTTTTATTTGTTATTGTGTTTTTTTTTTCTGTTTATCTTCATCTGATTCCTTACCACTATGCTTTCCTCCCCTTTATGCTTGGAGTTTTTCACATGAATATATCTTCTTCATATTAAAGCTACTCCACTCCTAGCCCCCTTTTTTCCATCCTGTTTATGTTGAATCTACTATGCCCATTGAGTGTCATATGTGACTTGTGAGTTTCATACCATCAGTACTCAATGACATTCATAAAGTCAAATCTATGACCTTATGTTAATATCACTCATTCAAATTTTTTTATTAGACTTTGTGCATTTTTGTATTGGCATTTAAAATCTTAATTACTGCTACTTGTCATATTTTCTTATCTACTACGAAAATTACTTAGCATGTCTTTTTTTGAATGTAGCTGTTCCCTTTAGGTATCCAGGTTTTCTCCCTCCTCCTTCCTCAGGAGCTCCAGAGGCCCTCACTATTATGTGAAGTTTCTCCATTAGAGCTGCAGCTTTGTTACCACAGTAGTGTTTCAGGGGACGTATCACCTACCGTTATTGAATTCTTAACAAGTTGATAACAAAGAAACACTAGGATTGTCTGGCATACCTTTGTTACCTTTAGAGAGGTAGCATCTAGAATCAATTATTATAGATGCATCCAATTTACCACTTTCTATTTTTTTTCAAGCTGTGGCCAAAGAACTGTATAAAAATTGGGGCAGACAGGTTCTATATTTTCATAGGTTATCTGGTACCATAAGCAAAAATGAATCTGGGTTAACAGGAAAATAGTTTAAAACCTTCCTGTCACTTTCTTCATATATGACCTTGAGTAAGTCCATCATCAAATATTGTTGCTCATATTTATAGAGCACTTTATGAAAATCATTTCTGCCATGTATTACTCAGGAGACCTTTGGCAAGTGAGAAGTTTGGACATCAGTTCCTCATTTCCTCCCTATGAGCACGTTAGAATACAGGGTGCTTGGGTATCCTTCCACTTGTAAATCTATGTTCCCATGGTAATCTTTATACCCATGAACAGGCCAATGCCCAGGCATAGTAAATGACAACTTATTAACCACTTGGAGCGTCATAACAATACTAAGACTGGTAATCATAATATTATTAGCTACATTTTAATGATGAAGGAACAGACTGAGATTCAATTACTTTTCCATGGTCACACAACTTGTAGGTAACAATGATGAGGTTCAAACAACCCAAAGCAGCACAGGACTCAATCCAGTTTGTTGCTTTGTTGTTCAGTTGTTTCAGTCATGTTCAACTTTTCATGACCCCATTCAGGATTTTAATGCAAAGGCACTGGAGTGGTTTGCCCTTTCCTTCTCCAGCTCATTTTCCAGAGGAGGAAACTGAGAGAAACAGGATTAGGTGACTTGCCCAGGGTCACACAGCTAGTAAGTGTCTAAGGCCAGATTTTTTTCAGGAAGATTAGTCTTCCTCATTCCAGGCCCAGCCTCTATCCACAGTGCTATCTAAAGGGAACAGTCTAGTATGACACACTGTAGTTTTAGTCCTCTTAGGGTTGCTCATTCTGCCTCCTATCACTAGACCCATTAAGGTTATAGTCAAGGATAGTGGACATGTCAGTAAAAGCAGTTCCAGATCTACAGCAACGGCCATTTTAGATAAAAAGTTATACCAACTTACCTCCCTGACAGAGACCATATCACATGTAAATCAAAAGATGATATGCACGTAGTTATTTTATACCTCTTAAGGTGCTTGTATACATTATTGTTGCTATTCTTTTAAATTTATTTTTTAAATAAATGAAGCCATCAACCAGCATTTCTCAGTCATCTGTTATGTTCCTTTCCTTTTACTTTCTCTTTCCTCCTATTATTTGGGACCACCATTTACATTAATTTAAAGACACTGGTTTATTCACTAAAATGGTCATGTAAATGAGAAAATAAGTCAGTTCTATGTTCCTGTCCATAGTTAAATCTCACCATCCTGTTCCCCTTATTTCTGTGATTATCACTGCCATAAGCTGCATCTTTTTAACCTCAAGTTTATGGATAAATAGAATGCAGTGGAATTATTTAACTCAGAATGGAAAAAATGAAACCTACATTGGCATTTTTAAATGATTTTACTTTTAACATATAACTGAAATTGAGCTTCTCCCTCGATTATGTAAAAATATTATTCTGAGAACATTTCCATAGACTTAACCAGATTGCCAAAGAGCTCACACGTCAAAAAATAAATACATACATAGATAGACAGATGATAGATATATATATATATAGATAGATAGATAGATAGATAGATAGATAGATAGATAGATAGATAAATAGATAGATAGATAAAGTTTCACTACCCTGACCTAAGTGTTTTCCTCCTCTTCATTTTCCAGTTTGTTTCAAGGATTCTGCAATTCACCCAATTTTATTATCTTGGAGTCATTCTTGACTCTTTACTTTTTCTCATCCCCCACTCTCTTATACAAAAATTGGTAACCAATCAGGCTTATTCTACCTCTTCAAAATCTCTCAAATCTACCCCTTTGCTCTACTCACAAGAAACTTCCCTAATTGAGGCCCTCATCTTCTTACACCATGATTTTTGTCCAATTTCCTGTTAGTCACCCAGCCTGCAGATCCTTCCCTGTCCAACTAATCTTCAACAAAGCTGTCAGACTGATATGACTGATATTATTAAATGTTTCAATATATGACATTCTGTCTCCCAACTTTAGTTCTTTTCAAAGGCTAACCCCATCTTTTAAACCATAGCTTACTTCAAGGGTCACCTCCCTTAAAATGGCATTCCTGAATTCTGAAGTTGCCAATTGCTATTGTGTTTATGTATGTATGCATGTGTGTATGTTGTATGTGTATATAAACATACAAACATGAGTTTATATTTGGGCATGCATGTATGTAGGTATGGTTATACATATGGTACATGTTTGCATGCATATTTGCACATACATAGACATGAGCACACAGTGATACATAGGTTCACATGTGTATGTACATCTATATCTATATATACATGCATATATGCATATACAGACATTCAGGTTTGTACATGCCTGAATACATGATATACACATGCATAAATATACACATGAGTATAAATGTGCATATACATGTTTGCAAAACAAATAAAAAAGAGGTAATCTATTATGTTGTTTATGTGTGAAATGTGTAAAACATGATGATTGATTTTGAAGAATAAGAAACCTTAGTAGGCAGGGTTTATCCTCCTCATTCTTTAGATGAGGAAACTGAGCTCCATACAATGGAATGACTTGTCTAGGGTCATGTAGCTAAGGAGTCACTGAGGAAGTATTTAAACCAGGTAATCCTTACACTAACTCTCTTACAGAGAGCCATCATTACACTATCATTACAGCATGTGAGATCTAGGGAAACACACACACACACACACACACACACACACATTGAGGAGATAATAGAACTGCATATCACAGATTTAGAGCAGGAAAGAAGCTCCAACTCCAAGACCAACTCCACCACTTTAAACAAGGAGATAAATTGGCTTGCCAAAGACTATATTGGTAGTAAGTGATAACATTAGAAATTAATTTCACATCTCCTGGAGTCCCATGCAGTACACTTTCTTCCCCTTTCTGACATATTTGTCAGTAAAAATGTTTTATCACACTGAGATGATATGTTAGTAGAAGTCAAGACTGCCTCAATTTCGCCTTTGCATTTCTTAAAAGACTGTTTTACTGAGAACTCACACAAGACAAGTGCTCACATGGAGGTCAATAAAAGCAATACAAGAACTTTGGAGTCGATTGCAGGATATGGGAGATGCTGTCAAACAAATACCAAATAAGACACGCAAACATCAAAGAAGACATTGTGCTTTGTAGGAAATGCAGAATTGCAATAGCTGTAAAGAAATGTAGATGTGCAAATTCAGAAACATCTTTCCTCCAAATGGTCATATAGACCATTTTTGCCCAACCTGTGGTAGAGCCTTCTGCACTTGTCGTAGTCTAATCAGTTACAGTTGAACTCATTGTATTTTGACCCCAACACAGTGATGGCATTTTGGTCCTCTTTGAGAATGAAGGACAACAAGCTGGAACCAGCATTCCTTATGCCTATCAGAGTGCCCAGCACATACAGCAGGTGCCTAACAAAATCTCCTGGGTAGATTTATGGATCGTGATTCAGAGCTGTATTCTACTGAATCAAAAGCAGGCAGATTTTTTCTTAGCTTGAAAACACAGAAGAAGGATTCTTCCTGTTCTGGTAGGAAATATTTTTTGAGCAAATATAACAAAAGGTTTCAACAGATTAGAAAAAACTTAAAAATGAAATGGTCTCCCTAAGGAGGTAAAGTTTTTTTTTTTTTCCATCCTTAGCTTTCCTCAAGCAGAAATTAATTGAGCCCTTGTTGGGAAGTGGTCTATGCCTCAGTTAGAGGCTCTATTAAATGATGCCAGAGATTTCCTTGCAACCTTGAGTTTCTATTATTCCAATATCAATATAACAGAAATTTCATGAATTATGCTGAGTTAAGAGATTCACCCAGATCTAAAATTAAACCTTCATCCAAGCATTCTATTGCCAATTATGAAAACATTCAGCAAGTAGAAGACATGTAGGAAGAGAATGAAAAGGAAGAAAGAAAAAAAATTATTTGATTCAGTGATGAATCAAATACCAAAGAATTTATTATACTACATTATACCAATTATGCTAATGATGTTCATTTAATGAAAGTGAGGACAAGGAGTCTTATTAAAGGGACCTCAATAATAGTAATAGCTAAGAGGTATATCACACTTTAAAGTTCACAATGCAGTTTACAACTAATTTAGCATCTCATCTGTCATCATAATAACCCTAAAACGTATATGCTATTATTATGCCTATTTTACAGATAAAGGAACTGAGGCACAGAAAAGTTAAATGATTTGCCTTGGTTTTCTTACTCCAAATATGTTTTTCCCCTTATACTGAAGCTGTCTCTGAACAATGGTAAGTCACCTAATAAACCACGAAGACCACAGCTCAAACAAACAATGATTGCAGACTGAGAATATGAATTTACTAATAGTGGTTCCTTACTTATAAGCAAAATCTCAAGTTCACTACATGGGCTGTATAGATCCCAAACTCACAAATTATATCCATTGTGTGGCACCTGACTATTATAAGGGATCAAAATTACTAATTTGATTTGGAAATAGACCAACTGATACACCATGCTGGCTCAGTATGTGATTTTGCCTTTGTAAATAGCTGGCTAGGGCCCCATGAAGAACAAATGACTTATTCAGCAGAAGGAAAAAAAGGAATAGTCAAGTAACAACTAGGATACAATGACAGAGGAGAGCACTAGTTTTGAGTCTGAAAATATAATTTCACTGTCCATAGTGCTGTTTATTACCTTTGTGACATTGAGCACAACTCCCGGCCTTCTAAGGTCCAGTTTTACACACACACACACACACACACACATACACACACATATATATATAATATGTATATATATATATATATATATATATATATATATGCATACATATATATGCATATATACACATACACACATATATATGATTAAGTTTATACATATATATGTACAAAGAGGTAATTGAGATAAATAAATTCAAAAATCCTGTCTAGCTTTTAACTTACTATCCTGTTATATAGTAAGGACAACTCTGCCTCCATATGATTATGCAACCCTGGAAGATATCTCCTTTCACAGTGATAAGCATTGACTTCATTCATCGCCCTTACTTCAATTTTATAAAATTTAACCCTTTTCTGACCCTTTTCTCCATCTCCATTTGATGGTGTGTCAACACCAGCTATCGTCTCCTTCCCACTGGAAACTTGCGTTCCTCCCCTTGGATGCAGTGAGAGGTGAGTTTTCATCTTGTCTGGGATAAGGCCCCCACACCAGTACTTGGCTATCTATATATCATGATTCCTCCCTTTCCCCTCTCATTTGTTTTCTGCTCTTCCTTCTTGTGTTATCTTTTACCATTAATATATAATCTCCTGAAGGGCAAGGGTTGCTTCACTTATATTTATATTCTCAACACTTATTATAGTGTCTGTCATATATTAAATTCATCATAAATGTTCCACTTATCTACCTGTTCTTGATAAATAGTCAGAGCTTGAAAATAGAGAAAGGTAAAGGAGGAAAAAGGCACTCTGGCTCTTTCATTTCTGGATTTCATAATATTTCTCCATTTTTCAGAATGTATAGAGGTCTCCAGTCTTATTTTTCTTCTATTGAAGCAACATAACAAGGCAGAAAGTACTTGATTTGGAGTAAAAGGATCTGGATTCAAATACTGACTCTGATACTCAGCCTTATTACCTTGGACAAATCACGTAATCCCTCTTTGTTTCCATTTTTTCACCTGTTAATTAAAGACGTGTGTTTGATAACCTTGAGATGCTAAATTGATAACGCTCTTCCTCTTTTGGCTGTCCTCCCTTGAACTAAAAAAGTCATTTGTAAAACACTATCAGGACAGTAGGGAATGATACTTTTGGAGGAGTGTCAGGAATTTGAACCAGTAGGGAATACCTTCCCTCCAACTGATCCCATCTGCATCTTCACAACTACATACACCTCTACATATTTGCAATGCCAAACTCTTACTTTTGGAGAAAACCCAGTATAACAAAGAGTTAATAATAAGGTATGCCTTGATAACACAATAATAACAATTTATGGTATTCCAAATGCTTTCAAATATATTATCTCAACCAGTCCTCATGACTACTCCATTGGTTTTCAAGGTACATTTTTTTGGAGGATGGCCAGGAAGTAATAACTAGTGGGGAACCTCCATCCATTTATGCCTATAGACAATTGCTGTACAACTTATAGCCTTTAGAGAGTTTCCCAGGGTACTGAGAAATTGTGACTCACTGAGGGTCAAGAGACAAGTTTCTTTCAGAGACAGAACTTCTATCCAGATCTCCCTGACTCCAAGGTAAGCCCTTGATCCATTATGTCATCATGGCTCTCAGGCATGCTTGTGACTACTTGCCAGTTAAAGAAACTAATATAATAAGGAATAAGTGACTTGCCAGTTGAGGAAGAATTTGAGCTCACATCTTCTAGCATCATCCAGTATTTTTTCCCATTAAACCACACTATTTCTTTAGAGAAATTAATTGAACCACAAATTGGTGGAAACATAGGCACAACTCTTGGATGTAGCAAAGCCAATTAAGGGTAATGTCTGGAGAATTAGAATCATGTTTTCTGTGTCCTGCAAGCTTCATTAGGAAAAGAGCAATGAGAAAAGAAAATGTCATGGAAATCCAGAAAACAGGAAATTCAGTCCAAATGTAGCCCATTGTCAGGTATGACTTGCTAATGAAATGGCAGCTGAAATGTCTTAGGAAGGAAAGCAAGGACAATAACACTTCACATTTAAGGAGTGAAAATTATTATTTAAGATGCACTAAAGAGCCAGGGTAGCATAGTGGATAGGGCAGAGAAATCTGAATCCTGCTTCTGACCAATTGGCTCTGTGACCAAAGACAAGTCACTGAATCTTTTAGGTGCCCTGGCAACTTTCTACACTTTCAAAGGTGCATTCCAGGCCGGCTACTCTATGCTCTTCCCTCTAAGGTCTCTCCATATGCTAATATTCTGTAATGTGTTTTCTGAGGTACCTCCCAGCTCTGACATTCTTTGTTCAAGTGCTGACATTCAGTGTGTTTCTGTGAGGGTAGTTAGAACACAGTAACTACTCTAGAGTGAATAAGAGTATGCCAACCTCTAATTTGGAAGTTTAATCCATGGTATGAATAGGAGAACCATACAAACACAGAATTTGGGAAACATAAAGGACTTTATTGTAAAGAATCAGAACATGATAAATTTCCTAGGAAGGGAGATTGTTAAGAAATGCTGGCAGGGAAATGGTCTAGGGGAGCAAGGATTGTGCTGACTCATGCTCTTGTATCTGGAGTCAAAATGCATTCAAGAAGGACTAAATAGCTTTTCATGTATTATTTCACTTTATTCTCACAACAAGAATGTGAAGTAAATATGTTCTATTATCACGATATTACAGATAATTTATTTAAATGGATGTTGAAAGAAGTTATTTGCCAAATAAATTTCTGAGGCAGGATTTAAACTTGGTTTTTCCTGGATCCAAGTTCAATGTTCTACGCATGGAGATAAGAGATTGGTCTTATTCTGAAAATGTTTGATTCTCCCATGTCTGTGATCCTTTTAAAAATTATATTAATTTATTTCATTTAATATTAACCAATTGTGTGTAAAAAACAATTTTTGGGGTTTTTTTTTACATTTTTATATTCCAAATTGTTTTCCTCCCTCAGGATTATCACCTCTCCTTGAACAGGCAAGGAATGTGATTTTGATTATACATGTGAAGTGATACAAACCATATTTCTATATTAGACATGTTGAAAAGAAAACACAAATAAAAGAAAGCAATTAGATTAAAAATAACAGTTCATCAATTCTACTTCTGGAGTGGATAGTATTTTTAAACATGGGCCCTTTAAAATTATCCTGGATCATTATCTTGATCTGAGTAACTGAATCTCTCACAGGTAATCAGCCTTTCAATATTCCTAATACTGTATATAATGTTCTCCTGCTTCTCACTTCACTTTGCACTGGTTCATATAAATCTCAGTTTTCTTTCCCCCTGAAATCATCCTGCTTTTCATTTCTTATAGTGTAATAGTATTCTACCAAAATCATATACCACAACTTGCTCAGTCACTCAGTAATTGATGGGCATCTCCTCAATTTAAAATTCTTTGCCACCACAGAAAGAGCTGCTGTAAAAAAAAAAATCTGTACAGATAGATCCTTTTCCTTTACTTTCATCTCTCTGAGGTACAGACCTAGCAGTGGTATTGCTGGGTCAAAGGGTATGTACAATTTCACAGTCCTCTGGGTTTAGTTCAAAATTGTTTTACAGAAGTTTGACCAAAATCAGAATTCTACCTCTAGGGCATTAGTGTCCCAATTTTTTCCACGTATTCTCCAGTATTTGACTTTTTTTTTCTTTTCTGTCATGTTAGCCAATCTGACAGATGAGCTGTTATCTCAGAGTTGTTTCAATTTTGCATTTCTGAAATCGGTAATGATTTAGAACACTATTTTCATAGCACTATTAATAGCTTTGATTTCTTTTTTTCTAAAAACTGCCTGTTGCTATCCCTTGACCATTTATTAACTGGTGAATTACTCTTTTTTTTTTTTTATCAATTTGGTTCAATTTTCTTACCTATTTGATAAATGAGACATTTGTTAGAGAGTTGCTGCAACTTTCCCCCCACAATTTCCCATTTCCCTTCAAATTTTGGTTGCAATAAATTTATTTCTACAAAAGTATTGTTCTTTCTATCTCTTTTTGTTCTAAACTAATCCCTTATCTTTAGCTCTGACAGGTAATTTTTTTCCATGCTCCCCTAATTTCCTGATGATATTACTCTTTATGTCTAAATCATTTATCCATGTTGACCCAATCTTGGTATATGATGTGAGATGTTTGGTCTATGCTTAACTTTTCCAAACTGCTTTGTAGTTTTCCCAGCAATTTTTGTTAATTTGTGAGTGCTTACCCTAAAAGTTTGGTTTGGGGGTTTTATCAAACACTAGATTACTATGGTCATTTACTGCTGCGCTTTGCATACCAAATCTTTTCTACTGACCCACTACTGTATTTATTAGTCAGTATTACATTATTTTGATAATTTCTGCTTTATAATGTAGTTTGAAATCTGGAACTGCTAGGCCACCTTCATTATCATTCTTTTCATCAATTTCCTAGACATTCTTGACTTTTTGTTCTTTCAGATGAATTTTGTTACTATTTTTCTAGCTTTATAAAAGAATTCCCTATTAATTTTATTGACATGTCACTGAATATGCAAATTAACAGGTAGAATTTCAATTTTCACTATATTGGCTCAACTTATTCATGAGCAAAGGGAAGCTAAGAGCTATGCATGAGCAAAGGTGCAAGTAATAGAGTGTCAGGCCTTCAATCAGGAAGTCTTGGAAAAACTCAAAATTTACAGCTCCCTAGAAGCATATCTGAAAACAGCTGCACAAAATCCCCAAAGCTTGGGACAGTACATTATCCACACTGGAAGAAAACCCCTGCCTTAACAAAGAGTTTAAAACTCAGTAATTGGCTGGGAACATGAGCAGACAGAATAAAAAAGTCAGTCTGTATAATCTTACTTTGGTGACAAAGAAGTCAAAACATACAACCAGAAGAAAGCAATGAAGTCAAAGATCCTACACCAAAGCCTCCAAGAAAAAATATGAACTGATCCCAGGCCATGCAAGAGCTCAAAAAGAATTTTAAGAAGAGTAACAGAAGTAGAGGGAAACCTGGGAAAGAAATGAGAGTGATAGAAGAAAATCATGAAAAACAAGTCAACAGCTTGCTAAAGGAGACCCAAAAAATACTGAAGAAAATAACACCTTAAAAATAGACTAACTCAAATGGCTAAAGAGGTCCAAAAAGCCAATGAATAGAAGAGTGCCTTAAAAAAGCAGAATTGGCCAAATTGAAAAGGAAATCCAAAACTCACTGAAGAAAATACTTCTTAAAAATTAGAATGGAACAAATGGAAGCTAGTGCCTTTATGAGAAATCAAGACATTATAAAACAAAAGCAAAAGAATGAAAAAAAATAGAAGACAGTGTGTGTGTGTGTGTGTGTGTGTGTGTGTGTGTGTGTGTGTGTGTGTTTCTCAGGGGAAAGGGTAAGCCATACAAATGCCAGCCATGATCTTTCCCCTTCAAACTTTCCACCAAACTCAGTATCTAGGCATACATTGACAAAAGAGCCTTACAGAAAGCGACATGACAATGATATAATCTTGAGACACTAAAGTATTCCCATATTCTTAGACTTGCACAGCCAGACTCCTACCTCACCCAAATGTCACAACACACCAGATTGCTAATGACAGTTCATCCTGGTAGGATTTTTCAAAGAAGCAGAATCTATCAAATATATCACAACATCTTCATCAACCACAATTCCAAGATATGCTATTTAGAAAAGGAGGCTCATGATTTAAGAAAGAATGATATCTACACTAGTCCCTTTTCTTCCTCTGGAGAAAGAACATAGATGAAAGGAAGAACAAAGTCTAAAGTCATGGTTCCATAGGATTCATGTATTCATATTTAAGAACAAATGCAGTGGTCATCTCAAAGGGCCAGAGAGTGTAACTGATTTTCATGATGTAACAGCAAGTAGATTAAAAAAAAAAGAGAGAGAATGATAGAGAAGACAATCTGCTGGGGGAAAAAAACAGAATGGAATGAGATCAATTGCATAGGTAGAAGGATAAAGGAGAACATAGATGCCAAAGATAAATGAATGACATTTGGTGAGTATAAGAGGTAAAAAGGGAGTTTTAGGTAAATATCTTCATTTTTTCCACTGAAATTTGGTCCAGATGATAAAGAGTTTTTATTGCCCAAGGACTTTCATATTTGGTAATGGAAGTAATAAGTAGTCAGTTAGTTCACTTAGAAGAAGTATGGTATCATCGGACCTATACTTTAGAAAAATCATCTTAGCAGATGAATGATGGATAGATTGAACTTGGGAATGATGAAAAGTAATATATGGGGATATCCAGAAAAGCTTCATGCAAGTGGAAATTTAACCAAATTATGAAAGAATACATCAAAGATACCCTAGGCTTAGTCATAAAAAAACCATAATTAAATGAACTAAAATTTAGAGTAGGAGGAGGTTCAGAAGCCACTATTTAATAACTTCTATTTAATAGAAAAATAAATCAAGGCACATAAGTTAATGGACAGGACCAGGGTAATGTAAGTATAAATTTTAAAAGACAGTATTTGAACCCAGGTACTTAGATCAAATTCAGTGATTTTTTTCCCCCTTAATTGTACCACACTGCTTCAGTCAGACCTCTTTAGAAGTGGGAGTAGTGATCCCCATTTGGTTCATAGAGAGCCAGAGTTAAGAATAGGGTCATTTAGCTCAAGATAGTTGGGGTGGCAGTAATGGAAAGAGGGAACTTTCAAAACAGGTAAAGAAGGTAAAGAATAGAAGAATGGTCTGATCCTCATCCTTATAAGTTTTCAAGAAAAGGTAACCCCTTACCAGAGCAACAGGTTCCTATCACAAGGTTTCAGTGGGAAGCATACTATCCCAGATGTTGATGTACCAGAACAAATCCAAATTCACTTTATGCTAATTCAGGTATGATGTGCAGTCATTTTGCTCATGAATCTTCCTATTCTGATGATATAAAAAAGGGGAAAAAATATTATTTTCTCAGAGCAGCTGAATGGCTCTCTCAACTCCTCCGTATTTGAGAAGGGCAGTAATGAAATACTGGGTAAGGTGCAAAGAGCTGGGCTAATATGAATGCATGTTCAATGTGAGTGTATATGCATATGTGCATTATAACACATATAAGATATGATATGATATGTTTTAATTAAAAACACTAACACTGCAGAAAAGCTTTTCAAACTGGCTGTTAGAAATCTTTTTTTCTTTTCTATTCCTCATTACAAAACTCCTGTTCTTGAGTTTTGTGCTTTATAGCTGGCTCTGCATCATTAGAATCTAGAGACAGGGGACATATCCAAAGGCAAAATCTCATGTAGGAAAGAATATGAGAACCACAGGATTTCTACCTAAAGTAATAGCTCTTTATTTCCTCTTCTACCAGCTGGGAAAAGTTTCAGGAACTGACACAAATACATCAACGGTTTTCTAAAAACACATTATGTGGGCATTAAGTAAGTTCCCATCAGTTGTAATGGGACATTTATGTATGTGTGATGGAAGGAAATAAAAACAGAGATATGAAGGGCACATCACAATCCATTTAGGGAAGTTCATCATTTCCGTAACAAAATCATAAAACATTGAAAAAGCAGTATTCATCACAGAGTGCTTGGTGATGACTTCCCTTCTCTAGTTTACCATTCCATCCTGCCACTGGCCTCTGGCTTGCAAGGGGAAGCTTCTCCCAATGCTTAGAGGTAAAAATCTTAGAAGGAGCAGATCTGGTAATGAGAGATTAGAACCTTGCTGGATTGGAGATTGACAAGGGCAGAATAAAAGAATATAGATTACAGCAGAGTGAACAAACACAGAAATCACTAAAGCCCCAAGATGTCTGGGGGATATATGTATGTATTCATGTATATGTACAAAATACATATATGTATACACATGATACATATAAATACATATACATTGCATGTGTGTTTGTGGACAAGTTTTTTTTTTTCCTAAGTGAGGGTTCAAGAATCCAAAGAATGAAAATATGAAATATGAGGAGTTCCCAAGACACTAAAGTCACCTAACTACAATACTCCAAGAGGAGTTTTAGCAGTCTCCAAGACAAAGGTATCTTCTGCATATCAGCCAACGTCAAAACATTAAGCTTATCCTTGCTAGACATTGTTAAAAGGAAAGCTATCATCTACAATGACATCATACAGAAAAAAGCTAACACTAGTCTAAGACGACTTAGAAGGATGGAAGGAGAGGTCTGAAAAAATGGGGTGGGAGCTGGTCCAGAGGGCACATGGCAGCAACATCAACTGTGGGGCTTATTGGTGGTGACAGCAGCAGCAACAGCTTTTGGAGCTCTCAGCTGGAGATGGTAAGAGGATTGGGCATATCTTCATCACGAATAACAAGGACCTCTGTGCTATTTGGAAACCCCATTACCCATACCCATTTTTATTTCCAGGATGGAGAAGAGTGATTTCAACCACAATGGAGCAGGGTCCCTGAGGAACAATAACACTTGGGACTGTAAGACATCCAGGTCCCTTCTTGGGTAAGGACTATATTATAAACCAAAATAGCAGTAACCGCATCTCTCCCCAAATCACAATATCTTGGGAACAATGAAAACTTGCAAAGACCCAGAACTAGCATTAAAAACTACATCATGGGGGCAGCTAAGTGGTGCAGTGGATAGAGCACTGGCTCTGGAGTCAGGAGGACCTGAGTTCAAATCTGGCCTCAGACACATAATAATTCCTTGATGTGTCACTCTAGGCAAGTCATTTAACCCCAACTGCCTCACTAAAAAGCAAACAAACAAACAAAAAAACTACATTAGAAAAAAAAAATTGAAGCTTGGGAAAGCTTCTAACACCCCTCCACTGCCCCTGGTGAAGAGAGCCAATATAAATATATAAAGTTCAAAGAAATAGGCTGGCAGAATGAGCAAATGACAAAGAACTTGAGCAATAAAAAGCTACTAGAGTAACAGAGAAGGTCAAAACACAAACTCAGAAGAAAATAACAATGTCAAAAAAAAAAGCTCCAAACAAAGCCTCAAAGAACAATGTAAATTGGACACAATCCAAGAAGAATTTCTAGAAGAACTTGATAAATTATTTTAATACTCAAATAAGAGCAGTATAGGAATAATTGGGAAAAGAAATGAGAGCCAACTGATATGAGTAGAGCTAATATGGTAGAGGAGAGGAAGCACTCAGGCAAGCTCTTCATATGTTATATTCAAACCCACTTTAAAATAATATCTTAAATTGAATTCTGCAGTGGCAGCATCAACACAAGAGCAGGACAAAACATTTTTCAGGCCCATGACAACTTGAGAGATCAAAAGGAGAATTTTGTGACATGGAAGTAGAAGTTATACCAGAGGTTAAATGGATGAAACACCAATGATGGGATTAGGTAGTGGTAGAGAAGCAACAGCTTCAGTAGCTCTCAATCCAGACATGGTAAGGGAATCTTGTAATTGTCCAGAAAGAAATGACATGGGGCCACTATGCTAGCATTGAATGCAGAACTGGATACTGTTTGAAAACTCCTTTGCCTATACCCTCTTCTGGGTCACATTTCAAGGGTAGACAGGAAACCTTTCTGTTACAAAAGAGCAGCAGCCCTGAGAAGTGGCACTATTTTTAGTTATAATAGATTAGGGGCACTGAGAAGCAGTATTGGTTTTAATCATAAGGGAATAGGTACACTGAGAAACAATATTGCTCGCAATTCCAAGGGACCAGGGGTTTGAGGTGGAATATGGCCAAAACCAGAAATCCCAGGTAAAGAATACAGAAAAAACAACAAAACAAAAACAAAACTATTCAAATATTGTGGAGAAACAGTCAAAATAACACAGCATTTAGTTGCTACCATATTAAAGGAGCAGAGGGCTTTGGATATGGTTTTCAAAAGGCAAAAGATGTAGGATTACAACTAAGAATACCTCACCCAGAAAAGGTGGGAAAAAACTGAGAATATTACTCATCATCTCTCCAAAGATGGAAATATAGAAAATAACCTAATTCCTTTGACTCTGACTCAGAAGACCAGTCAGGGAAGATCTAAATGACACCTGTTTTATACTGTGTAGAAAAGCCTTAATAGTATAATAAATTCCTAGATTTGGCTCTCTGGTCTTTGCTAATGCAAGTCCAACTCTTTCCTTGTCTCTGTCACATAATTCCAGATATTGCCCCACAGGCAGATGTCCACTACAAATCTTCCTGCTACAGGATATAGTCAATTATTTGCTGATATGTATTCAACAACTTCTGCTCCAAAAAAATTCAAAGCACACTTTTAAGTTTAATCTACTTTACTAATAATTTCTCTATCACTTTCTTAAATTTAGAAAATCAGTAAAATCACAAATCAAGCCCTAATTTTTAATATTTTCTTAATTCTAAGGTAGTAATACTCCCACTTAAAATTTAATAATTCAAGCTCTCCAAATTAGATCAAGCTGGCTTCATCACACCCCTTGAACTTGTCTATTTTATTCCCATTTCTTTCTTCCTGTACTTTGGCTTCCATTTTGCATATCCAGGACCATGCATCTGATGTTACAAGGCTTCAGTACTCATCTTGGCTGCATTAAGAGAGGCACTGTGTCTGAGATTAGGGAAGAGAAATTCTTTTCCTTAATCTTTAGACAAAATGTATACTGATTTCCACGTTTAAGTCTGGATACCTTACTTAAGGAAGGACATTGAAGACTATCCAGAAGAGTAACTAGACTGGACAAACAGTTCCTCAACCATATTCTAAATGAAGACTCTTTGAAGGGGCATGGAATATTTAGCCTAAAGAAATAAAGACACAGTGAGATAGAACTTTAATAGCTATTATAGAAGAAAGACCAAACGAATTCATCTCTACCCCCATACAATTCATGGGAAAATATAATGGAAAGAAAATTAGATTTGAATTCAGAAAATGTGAGTTCAAGTCCCAGCCTGGTCTTTGATACCTGTTTGACATTATAAAAACCATTTTGTCTCTGACTCAATTTCCTTGGGTATAAAATGAAAAGATTAGTCAAGTTGTCCTTGAAGTTCCTACCCAGCTCTAAATCTCACATTTTCTTATCCTATTATCTTAAGGATCAAACAACTGACACTGGGATTTAAAAAAAAAAAACACAAAGAGAATGGTTAAAAGAACTGTAGACTTGGGATCAATCAACTTGATTTTAAGGCTTTTTTTTTCTACTTCCTAATAACAACAGCCATTGTATTTCATTGAACTTTTATTTCTTCTGCTGTTAACAGTAAGCCATCAGATTTGATGGTGTCCAAATTTCCTTCTAATCCTCATTCTATGGAATGATATATGAACTCAACCTAACCTGGGAGTCCCAAATATTCTTTAAAATCTGACTGTCTTACGATCCACAGATTTTCCAAGGCTTTTACAAGAAGAGAGTCCTTGAAAAGAAATCAGCCAAATAATCAATCAATCAATCAATAAAAATCTATAAAGCCATGAATGCGTTGGGATACGGTGTGTGAGTACATGAAGAAGGCACTCACAACACATTGTATCTAATTTGCATTTGTCTATCACTTTGCTAGGTCTTGCCTCTTCTTTTTTCCTGTTAAGATGAGTGTCCTTCAAAGCTGCACTCTTAGACTCTATAGTTTTACCTCTGTTTATATTTGCTTCTCCCTTGGTTTCAATTATTAATTTTATCTGATTTTCAAATCCATTACCAACATCTCTCTGGAGCCATTTTCTTATTTTTTTTTCTCCAGCTAACACTTGATTGAATCTCCACTAATAATTTTTTTCCCCAACAACTTCAATTCAACATGTCTCAGAACTTATCTTCTGAGATTTCTCCAAGGCCTGTCTCATTACTTATAGCTCCTATATCTATTGAAAGTGCCAGCATTCTCTACTCCACCAAGCTAATACCCTTGGTTTTGTAAATTTTCATACTTCACTTTTCTTCGTTCCTATAGTCAAATAATTGTCAAGTTCTATTTCTTAATATAATCTTAAAAAAAACAACAACAATAGTCTAATTAGAGCTTCTATTTAGGGTGCTCACCTTATCTTAAATAAAATTGGAAATATTTCCTAACTGATCTTTCTGCCCCAAGTTTATCTAAGAATAAAAAACCTTTCACACTGTTATCTGTATATTCCTATTATATTATATTATATTATATTATATTATATTATATTATATTATATATTATATTATGTTACGTTACGTTACGTTACGTTATGTTACATCGTGTTGTGTTGTGTTGTGTTACATTATGTTATATTCCTGCATTACATTATATTCCTGTATATTCCTATTCCTATTAAATTAAATAATATATACTAAATGATAAAATGACAGGTTCTTTCTATTAAAATACATTCAATAATTTCCCCTTTTTATTTCATGCTAAATAAATAAAAAAAAACCTCCTGGCATGGGCATCCCACAACCACAGAGAAATTGTTCCCATTCTACATAATTAGATGTTTTTTAACATGCAAGTACATGGCACCTACACAAAAACTGACCATTTACTAGGGCATAAAACCCTCACAATCTGATGCAGGAAGGCATAAATATTAAATACATTCTTTTCAGATCATGACACAATAAAAATTACATGTAATAAAAGGCTGTGGAAAGATAGAATAAAAATTAGTTGGAAACTAAAGAACCTAACCCTAAAAAATGAGTGGGTCAAACAACAAATCAGAGAAACAATCACTAACTTCATTCAAGACAATGACAATAACGAGACAACATACCAAAACTTTTGGGATGCAGTGAAAGTGGTCCTTAGGGGAACCCTTATATCTCTAAATGCTTACATGAATAAAATAGAGAAAAAGAGATCAATGAATTGGACATGCAACTAAAAAGCTAGGGGAAAAAAAGATAATTAAAATCCCCAATTAAATACCAAATTAGAAGTTCTGAAACTGAAAGGAGAGATTAATGATATTAGGAAAACAATTGAACCAATAAATAAAATCGAGAGCTGGTTTTATATATAAAAAAAAGAATAAAATAGATAAATATTTAGTTTATTTGATTAAAGAAGAAAACCAAATTACTGGGAGCAAAAGTGAAAAGAATGAATTCACCACCAATGAAGAGGAAATCAAAACAATAATTAGGAGTTATTTTGCCCAACTCTATGCTAACAAATTTACCAATCTTAGTGAAATGGATCAATATTTACAAAAATATAAATTGCATAGATTCATAGAAGAGGAAATAAAATACTTGAACAACCAATTTCAGGAAAATAAATCAAAGAAGCCATCAATGAACTCCCAAAGAAAAAATCTCCAGGACCAGATGGATTTACAAGTGAATTCTATCAAATATTTAAATTACAACTAATTCCAACACTATATAAATTATTTGGTAATACAGATGAAGAGCAAGTCCTACCAATTTTTTTTTTATAATACAAATATGCTGCTGAAAACTAAATTACAAAGAGCCAAAAAAGAGAAAGAAAATTATAGGCAAATCTCTAACTAGCAAAGAAAGTATGACAACTTATCTCAAGAATAATATAGTATGACCAGGTAGGTTTTCTATCAGGAATGCAGGGCTGCTTCAATATTAGGAAAAGTATCAGCATAATTGACCATACCAACAACAAAATTAACAGAAATCATACAATTATATCAACAGATGTAGAAAAAGCATTTGACATAATGGAATGCCCATTTCTATTAAAAACACTAGAGAGCATAGGAATAAATTGAGTCTTCCTTAAAACAATAGCTAACATCTATCAAAAACCATCATCAAGCATTATATATCCTGGGGATAAACTAAAAGCATTTGCAATAAGATCAGAGTGAAACAAGGATGTCCCTTATCACCATTATTATTTAAAATTGTGCTGGAAATGTTAGCTATAGCTATCAGAGAATAAAAAGAAATTGAAGGAATTAGAATACTCAAAGAAGAAACAAAGCAATCACTCTTTGCAGATGATACGATGAAATACCTAGAGAATCAAATAAAAAATATACTTGAAATAATAAGCAAATTTAACAAAGTTGCAATACATAAAATAAACTAACACAAAGCATCAACATTTCAATACATTACTGAAAAGGACCAACAGCAAGAGATAGAAAAAGAAATTCCTTTTAAAATTACTGTAGACATTATAAAATGTTTGGGACTCTACCTGCCAAAACAAAACCAAATTACATGAACACAATTATGAAGCATTTTTCACACAATTAAAGTCAGATCTAAATAATTTGGAAAATATCAGTTGCTCATGGCTAGGCTAAGGTAATTTAATAAAAATGACCATTCTATCTAAATTAATTTACTAATTCAGTTCCATACCAATTAAACTACCAAAAATATTTTATAGAGCTAGAATGAACATTAAGAAAACTCATCTGGAAGAGCAAAAGGTCCAGAATATCAAGGGAACTAATGAAAAGAAATACAAAGAAGGTGACCTCGCTGTACCAGATCTCCAATTGTATTATAAATCATCCATCATCAAATCTACTTGGTATTGG
Source organism: Phascolarctos cinereus (assembly GCF_003287225.1). NCBI lineage: Eukaryota > Metazoa > Chordata > Mammalia > Diprotodontia > Phascolarctidae > Phascolarctos > Phascolarctos cinereus. Next base: position 28,892,735 of record NW_027555625.1, on the reverse strand, counting down.
TTAAGAAATAGAGTGGTGTATCAGTGAAATTGGTTAGGTATACAATACACAATAGTCAATTAACATGGTAATCTACTGTTTAATATACCCAAAGACTCCAGCTTCTGGGAAAAGTACTCACTATTTAACAAAACCTGCCGGGAAAACTGGAAAAGAGTGTAGCAGAAACAAGGCATAGAGCAACATCTTACAACCTATATCAAGATAAAGTCAAATGGGTAAAGTATTTCGATTTAAAGTCTGAGACTATAAACAAACTAGGAGAGCAAGGAACAGTTTAACTTTCAGATCTATGGAGAAGGGAAGAATTTATGAGCAAACAAGAGAGAGAGAACATTACAAAATGCAACATGGATAATTTTGATTATATTAAATTGAAAAGTTTTTGCACAAAGCCAATGCAACCAATATTAGAAGGTAAGCAGAAAATTGGGAAAGAATTTTTACAACCAGTATCTCTGATGAGGGTCTCATTTGTAAAATATATAGAGAACTAAGTCACATTTACAAGAATACAAGTCATTCTCTAATTGATAAATGGTGAAAGGATATGAACAGGCAGTTTTCAGATGAAGAAATCAAAGCTATCTATGGTCATGTGAAAAAATGTTTTAAATCACTACTGATTAGAGCAATGCAAATCAAAATGTCTCTTAGGTACCATTTCACGCCTGTCAGATTAACTAATATAAAAAAACAAGGAAATGATAAATGTTGGAGAAACTGTGGGGAAATTGGAACACTAATGTATTTTTGGTGGAGTTGTGAACTTATTCAACCATTCTGGAGAGCAAGGGCTATAAAATTGTGTATACCCTTTGACCCAGCAACACCACCATTAAGTCTGTATCCCAAAGTGATCATAAAAAAGGGAAAAGGACCCACATCTATAAAAAATATTTGTAGCAGCATTTTTTTTTGGTGGTACTAAATTTTAAATTGAGGGGATATCCATCGATTGGGAAATGGCTGATCAAGTTGTGGTATATGAATGCAATAGAATACTATTGCACTGTAAGAAATGATGAGTAGGCAGATTTCAGAAAAAAATTTGTAAGATTAACATGAACTAATGCTGAGTGAAGTGAGCAGAATCAGGAGAACATTGTACACAGAAACGGGAACATTGTATGATGATGAATTTTGATAGACTTAACTTTTCTTTGCAATACAATGATCTAAGACAATTTCAAAAGACTCCTGATAGAAAATATTGTCCACATCCAGAGAAAGAAATACTGAATGTGAATGCAGATCGAAGCACACTATTTTCATTTTTTTCAATTTTTTTAAAGCACACTATTTTCACCTTTTTGTTTTGCTTTGTCCTCTTGTTTATCTGTTTTGTTCTGATTCTTCTTTGACCATACATCTAATGTGGACATATGTTTAATATGATTTTTCATGTATAAACTATATCAGATTGCTTGCCATCTTTGGGAGAGGGGAGAGAAGGCTGGGAGGAAAAAAAAAATAAGTTTATGCCTCAAAATCCTACAAAAGTTAATGTTGAAAAATTTCTTTACATGTAATTTGAAAAAAAATAAAGTACCATTAAAGTAAAAACAAAAAAACCCAGAATCTTGGAGAAAATAACACTAAAATAAAAAGCAGAATTAACTAAATGAAAAAGAGGTACAAAACTTAACTAATGAAAACAGAAACTCCTTAAAGAACAGAATCAGTCAAAAGGGAAGAAGAGCTAAAAAAGCACACTGTAGAAAATCATTACTTAAATGTTATAATGGGGCAAGTAGAAACTAATGACTGAATGGGATATCAAGAAGCAATGAAAGAAAGTCAAAACAAGAAAGACAAAAAAAAAGGAATATGAATTTATTGTCATAGGATGCACGGCATAGTAGGTAAAAGGCTAAAATTCGACTCATGTAGATCTGGGTTGAAATTAAAACTCTAGTGATTTTAGCTATATCATCTAGGCATGTAACTTAAATTTTCAGTAATCTATATGATCTACTATAGATGCAAGATTCAGAATAGTTTCAGATCTGCACAGACAGAGGGAAGACGCTGATCAGGAATTTAGACTCAGTAATAATGAACCATCACTTACTTACATATGGAACAAATATATGCATAGTCCTATGTACCATTTTCTAAAATTTTAGGATATTTGTGGGGAAAGGATTTTCTTTGAACAGAGCCTTTATGACCAATGCATATTTCTCTTTCTCTTTGCCCAGAAAAAAATGTTTAAATAATACACATGAGCATGCTAAATTCTTCATATGTATACATATATGTGTGTGTATCTGTGTATATGTTATATGTATATACATATATATGTATGCATATGTATGCATACATTGTGATTATATGAATTTGATCTAATGTTGAAAAATACTTGCAATAATGTGGCTACTGCACCTATCAGATTAGCCAAGATGACAAAACAAGAAAATGATTGCTGTTGAAGAAGATATTGGAAAGTTGCAACACTAATACATTGTTGGTGGAGTTGTGAAATTATTCAATCTTTTTGGAGAGCAATTTGGAGCTGCACCCAAAGGGCTATAAAAATGTGCATGCCCTTTGACCCAGCAATAGCACTTGTAGGGCTATGTCCCACAGAGATCACACAAATGAGAAAAGTACCCACATGTACAAAAATATTTTTAGCAGCTATTTTCGTGGTGGTAAAGAATTAGATATTGAGAGGATGCCCATCAATTGGGGAATGGTTGAACAAGTTGTGGTAAATGAATGCAATGGCATACTATTGTGCTATAAGAAATGATGAACAGGATGACTTCAGAAAAAAAAATGCTGGAAAGACTTGTGTGGTCTGATGCTGAGTGAAGTGAGCAGAACCGTGATAACGTTGTACACAATAACAGCTACGTTGTGTGATGACAAATATTGACAAACTCAACCCTTCCCAGCAACACAAGTATCTAAGATATCTCCAAAGGTCTCACGATGGAAAATGCTATCTACATCCAAGGAAAGAACTATGAGTTTGAATGCATTTTGAAGCATATTATTTGCTATTTTTTTTTCTTCTGTTGAGCTTTATTTCCTCTTTCTGGTGGTTCCTCCTATTGGTCCTAATTTTTACTTATAACATCACTAATGTGAAAATATGTTTAATAGGCATATAAATATATAGCCTATATCAGATGGTGCACCATCTTGGGGAGGGTGGTTGGGAGGAAGGGGGAGAAAACTTTTAAACTCAAAAGCATATGGAAGTAATTATTGATAAATGAAAATAAATTAATTTTTAAAAATGTGCCTACTGTCTTCTCTACTTTATTAAGTATATCCTCAATGCATGAATAGCACCTTCTCAAAAACATTTTCCAGTGATAAAAGTTAGACATAAGGATTAATAACTCCTGATATGTTTCTGGTTTTCTTTAAGAAAAGTACTATTAGTGTTATTCAACATTCTTCTGGAATTTCCCCTTAAGAAATCTTGAAAATTAATGCATGAATGTCCTTACAATTGTTTCCTTAAAGTATTATTTCTTAAGTATGTCAGATGCAGTTACTGTTACAGACTTCATCTTCTTAAATGTCAATGACATTTCCTTTTCATCAAAAAGCAGATCTCTTTCATTTGGTGTCAATTTGCTCTACTTGTAATCACAAAATATCTGAATCTCAAAGATTAAAAAGACTTTGGAGACAATTTGGGCCAACTCACAATAAAAATATAATCTTCTCCACAAAAATACCCCATGTGTACTCATTCTGCTTTGCTATAAAATCTTGAGGGCAGGAGAACTCAATGAATTTTCAAGATACATCTGCCCTCTTGGGACAGATGTAATTGTAAGAAAATAATTGATCAAAAAATTAAATTTCCCTCTTTTCTACTCCCATATAGAATGGCACGGAATAAAGTAATTGTTTCATACACATGACACTTTCTCAAATATTCAAGTTTTGGCATTTCATGAGCTATTATGTAAAGGTGGGAAATATCTGCTTTGTGTGCTATTAGAAGGGAAAGCTACTAATACTTATTCAAAGTTGTAAAGACAGAATTGTAGTGGAGATATCATGGGAAAATGAAATCAAATCAAAACAAAACAAAACAAAAGCTTCCTTACTATTACAAATTATAATGCTACTTCCCAAGAGGTTATAGGTTTCTCTTCCCTAGAGGTCTTCAAGCAGGAGTTTCATGGTCATTTTTCTAATATGTTATAGTATGTACTCCTTCCATAAATGGGTTGAATTGGATGGCAACTGAGGTTCTATCCAACTCTCAAATTCTGTGATTCTATAATCCATAAAATATTTTAAAATAATATTTTCTCTTATATATCATTCCAAACTCTCAGACTGATATTCTTTTCAATACTTACTTAAAGGCTTTTCATGTGACATTGCCATCATTTTTCCTCATGGTCCTCTGCAATGTTTTTCATATGAATTTTTATTTGTCAACCGTGTTGTATATTATAGCCATGCTTGGCACAAATAAATCACTGAGTAATATATCCAACATAATTTTCAGTAACCTATTCTATTTCCACTCATTGAGGTCAGAAAGTTTCAAAATATGTCATCTTAATTTAGAGGATATTGTCAACTTCTTCACAGAATCTTTCCATTTCTTTACCCTGCTCAAAAGATACGGGCTTATAATTCGTACTTATTTTCTTTGTACTTTACTTCTTACCTTGATTGAATGTAAAACCAGGCAAAAAAAAAAAGTGGCCCATGAAATGATTTTTTATTGATGCTTTTGGACATGAATAATGTCCCAAAAATGAATACTTTTTTTTTACTTAATTTGCCTCTATATGGCAGTCCCATGTGACCTCCTTTCATTTCTATGGAACTTCTATGTCTGCTGGTTTTATTTTTGGCAATAATTCTGAGATGGATTTGGTAAGGCTCTTCCAGTAGTTTATCACCTCATATGCCATTGGCCAAAGATGGTTTAATAAAAATAGCAGTAGTTAAATCAATGTTTTTTAAAAGGTCTTAGAAATGTGTGATTCATCATATCCACTTGCCTCATATACTGCTGTCGCTACAGAAGTAACCAGGGAAGCAGCCAGCACTCAGGACTACATACTTCTTCCCCCTTAATTTCACTTGTATCAATTGACACTCCAAAAAAAAAAAAAAGAGTCTTGCATGACATCTGGTGACCAACTCTGGGTAATGAGGATCTCTACATCTGCACTGCCACCTTCTGTCATTGAGACTGTATCTTAGGTTTTTCCAGCTTAACATAACAAGTTAAAATTTGTTCCCTGAAACTATCATAAGTCCAGTCCCTCTCTGTGGAAATGAGGGATGGCTGCCTTGGGTCAGAGGCATGTGGGAAGTACACATGGTTAAAAGTTTCTTTAAAGGAAAAAAAAATCAGAGAGTATACTTTCCTCATAGAAATGATGAAAACAATTCAGATACTGATAAATTCCCTGAAGAAATACTTGTCAGGGGCAGACAAGTGTTTGTCCAGGAAGATAATTTATAATTGTAGCTTATATAAGCTCTAGGTTTCTTATCTGAACTCTGATTGGCAAGAGGGTTTCTAAGAGCAATGCCACATCTTCTCATAGATCCAGAGTTACCACTGAGAAGTTAAGGTTTCTAATGCTATCAACCAAATCCATCACTCACATGAGTTTTTTCTAAACAAACTCAAGGTGTAAGTATTATCATTTATACCATTTAAATCATGGATTAGTGTTCTAACATCATTTAACTAAAATGATATTAAAATGAGCTGGAAAATGAAATTGCAAACCACTCTTGTACCTTTGCAAAGAAAACCTCAAATGTATTAATGAAGAGTTGGACATGTCTGAAAAATGACTCGACAACAAAATCATTTAACTAACATCATTTAGATTGTACAAGGGGATATTCACTGAGAAGGGTAGAAAGAAGAGAGTATAAAGCACACACTGCAAGCCTGGGGAATACTTAAAGTTTTATTCTTTCAGCCCCTGGGAAGAAAGAGCTCAACTTAAAATGGTTGATAAAAAAAAAATTCAACCCACTAAATTCATTTCTCAATGTGACATATTCAATGGATGAGTCACTCTTTGCTTGCAGAAATCATTATCTCAGTGCTGATCTGCTCCTGGGCTGGATTAAAAAGCTTGGTTAAGATTTCAATTATCAATAGCTTGACTTGTCAAAAAAGCTAGCATAGACTCCAATTCCTGACCTCTGGGGATCTGCCAATCTTTCAATTCATAAGGTCACAGGCGTAGTTGATTCCATCACTACTGCTCTTCTAACTCAGATTAAAAAAAAAAAGTAGACGTAGCAGGAACAAAGCAAAAACATGGCTCTCTGCCCAATGGATTCAACTGACTATTGTGGGAAGCACGTCACAGGCATCCCTCCTCCACCATCCTTTAGGACTCAGAGACTTAGAGAAATAGTTGTTTCCTCACTTGAATGCAATGATCCTGAAAGGAAAAAAAAAAAGTTTAGCCTTTGGGACCTCTTCTGTGTACACTCATTTCCAGACCCAGAGTCAATACAACAAGCTTTTTTCCACAACACTCAGAAAGGGGAACGGAGACCTTTTTTGATTGGCCATCATTTAAATTAGCGTAATAGACACAGAGGTGGAAGATATGTTGGTCATATATTCCATTATCTATTTTTTAATGAAGCCCAGAGTGTTTAAGGGCCAAAGGTCCAACAGGTGGTAAATGACAGTCAGAATAGAAAAAAAAGTCATACCTGCAGAGCCTGTGTCCTTTCTACAGCATTGCACTATTTCTCTAGGTCCCAATGACAATGAAAATGGTCACTCACCTTTGTCTCCTGCATGGAAGAGGGAAAAATAGGCAGAGTAATCTAAGATTTCATACTTTTTACCAGATAGTAATGACTTCCTGGCCAATGCCAGCATTGGAGTTTGTCTTGATGATAAATCCTATTTATGAATTAAAAAAGTCAAACATACTTGAAAGAGATTTCTTTTTCATGCATTGTGTTTCTTAGAAAATAAATGAGATCTTCCTATAATATTCTTAAGCAATTCCCCAGTTGGCATGCAAAAATAGTGAAGCATTCATACAGGTAGGTAAACTGGAAGGAAATTACTTATTCATTATCTCTAAAATGTGTTCAGCTTGCACAGGGAAACCAACCACAAGGTGACACTACAATTCTCAAAGAACTATTGTAGTATGCTACTGGTGGCTTGAGGATCCACCATAATTTCAAAGGGTTGCTCCAACAGACACAATAAGGAAATTTAGAAGTGATCAATTTGGAATAAGCCATTTCAAACTCAAAAACTTTCTTTTTTCTGATTGTGCTCCTCTGCCCTGCTCAATAGTTAAAGGCCTTTTCCTGTCTGTGCACTTTCTGGCTTCATGAGGGGATTTCCTGACCTTTTTTTTTTTTTTCTGTAAAGATGCCTTGCAGCCTCCAAACAGCTCTGAGCAGATTTCAGCCAGTTTTTGCTCATCTTCTCCCTGCTGCCTCCTTGGCAGTGCTCTGCTACTCCCATGTCTGGTTGCCATGACATTTCTGAAAATTATAGAAGGGCACACTGAGTTGGTTCCCCTCAAAACCATGATGGGCCTAATCCCTTGTGGAATCATTACTTTACAGAAGAAAACAAATGATCAGGTCCTAGAGGTTATAGCAGGAATGGACATTTTGCACAATTACAGCCTAGCTGAAATTCCCTGCCAGAATCCTATAGTGTTACTGTCATCACCTCATCATCTCCCTTACCCAATATATCATAATTATCATATCCTTCCAGTTGGACAGTGTTGTCATTCTGTGCACTTCCTTACTTAGTGATCTTTGCCCCCAACCATGCAATGCAATCTATTTGAATAAGTGCTCATTGAGTTCTTATTATGATCTACTCAGTATTCTAGGCTTTGGTTTATAAAGACAAAGGAAAAAGAGATCATCATCATTGCTCTTAATAAACATAGATTCTACGGGACTTATATGCTGGGTTAACTGTACTTTTAGAGGTCAAAGAATCTTCAGAGGTCATCTAGTCTAATACCAACTTTTTTTTTAAATAAGCAAACTGAAGCATAGAGCAGTTAAATCACTTGCCCAGGGCTACAGAGGTAATAAGTACCGGTGATGCCTGGTGCACCAACAATTAGGAAGATCAAGAAATACTTTCCTTAGGAGGTGGTGAAGTTTGAAGGACACCGTGGATTCTAAGAAGCAAAGGAAGGAAAAAGGGTACATTCTAGACTGTGAGATATCCTTACAAAAGCACAGAGGTGGGGGATAAAATGCTGAGTTGTGCAAACAGAAAATGGGTTGATTTGGCTGGAATTCTAATAGTATGAAGAAGAGTAATGTGACAAAGCCCTGGAAAGGAAGCCTGTGAAATATCAATTTAAGGATCTTAGAATGGATCTTAGAGGCAATTGGCAGGTGTTGCAATATTTTGAGTAGGAGAAAGACTGGATCAGATACTGTAGTTGAAATGTTACTTGTTTGGCTGTATTGAGGCATATTTGGAGTTTGGAGAAACTTGGGTGCAGATTGGAAATATACCTAAATAGTACAGGTAGGAGATTATGAATGCTAAGATTAAGGTGGCAATAGTGTGTGTACAGAGAAGACAAATGGGAAATCCTTGTGGGAATAGGATTGGCACAAGTGACAGGCATTATGTTTGTTAGCAGAGTTCTATGCTTTGGATATTCCTTCCCACATCCATAACATGCACAAGGTGAGCAATGACCTTGAAGCCAGGGATGTGGTATGAGCATTAAAGCTCCTGAGAATAACCTTATCCATTCAAGTCTCCTACCTTCTCCTTCACCCCACAATAATCCCAGCAGCTGAATTCCTCCATTAAATGATTTTGTACAACAGCTTGACATGTCAGAACTAATGAATACCAAAGTTTTTAGTGACTAGAGAAGGGGAGTAGGAATGAGCATCTATATAACACTTACTATTCACTAGACTTTGTGCTAAGCTACTTCACAAATATTATCTAATTTGATCTTGACAAGAACCCACAAAGATAGTGGCTCTTATTATCCCTTTTTCTTACAGTTGAGGAAATCATGGCAGGCAGAGGTTAACTGGATTGTCCAAGGTCTGACTGAGTCTATATTTAAACTCAGATGTTCCTGAATTCAGGCCCAACACTCTGTCCATTAAACCTTGTAACTACCTAAGATGAGAAAGGGGACAGCACACTACAATGGAAACAAGGCTGAATTTGAATGAAATGACTTCAAATCTTCACTGCCACCTATTACCAATTAGACCATGGAGAAAAGACTTAACATCTGAGTCTTGATTTCCTAAATATAAATAAAATTAGGGCACTGGATCAGATAACTTCTCTGGTCCTTTCCCAATCAGATTCTTTTCTTTCTTTTATTTTTCCCTTTCACCTTCTGACACTTATGTGCAGTTGTAGATATTGAAAATAAGGGTCAATATATGATGGGGTAAAAAGTCATAGAGAGTGAGAAGCCAACTCACAAATATTTATTATTGGCCATAGTCAAGGACTTTACAAAAATGTGCTTGGATGAGTGCATACCCATCCCTGGAAGGAGAAGAAAACTCCAGGTACAACCTGTCTGATGATGAGTCATTTTTATACTGTGTAAGAAAGAGAGCAAATTGTTTTATTTAAGTATTTATTTAATGTGTTGTAGGTCTGCCACATTTGCTAGAGATACAAAGGAAAACCAAAACAAAACAAAGACAAAACAAAACTAAAAAACATTCCACTCCTTTAAAGAACTTACATTATAATGGGGACATTAGCACATAGTAAATGTATGCAGGTAAGAAAATTACAAAGTTGTAATCACTTATTGATATCTCAACAAGCATGATTGTTTTATTGCCATTATTTTGGCAATACTTGTGGACATCTTTTTGCAAAATTTGAACACAACATGACAAAGATGGCAGAATTAATTTAAGAGTATGCAGTGAAAAAGGCATACAGGAGAAATGGTGGAAAATATTGTTTAACCCAGCATTACTGTATGTACTCATTAGCTATGATACTTTTCACAGATAATTATAGATGGATTAGGTAACCAAATAGGGTTATTCTATTTCTAATTCCTATTATTCTAGGAAGAAGAGTGACTCAGGAATTATTTGAGGGTAAAAAAGCTCAAAAGACCACTACAATAATAGAAAATTTATTGGGTATCTTTAATGATTGATTAGCTTCTGTCCTTCCTAATGAGAGTCCATTCATCTGTTCATTTTTCCTGGGAAGTTCAAAATTTGATTCATCACAGAATGCTGTCGGGGCATATTAAGTCACAAATACTTGGCTGAATAAGATTATTGCCAAACCTCTTAAAATTCCTAGTACTGTATACATGGCTTCCTAATTATTGCTTGCCATGTCTATAGTGTGGACAGTATTAAAAGAAGAAATACTTGCCAAATCTTGCTAAACTTACTTCCATAGTCATCTTTACATCCATCCCTTCTTTTGATTGACACAGTTACCATGTTGGTCTAGGGTGTGGAACCTGTGGCCCAAAGGCCACATGTGGCCCCCTAGGTCCTTAAGTGCAGCCCTTTGACTAAATCCACATTTCACAGAACAAATCCCCTTAATAAAAGGATTTGTTCTTTAAAACTTGGACTCAGTCAAAATACCACATCTAAGAAGCTGGAAGATCACATGTGGCCTCATCCCTACCCTTGGTCTAGGCCCTCAAAACCTCTCTTCTGGACTATTTTAATATCCTCCTAATCTATACCTCCTGAAGTCTCCCCAAACTCCAAATCATCCTCCATAGAGCCAACAAATATTCCAAATAAATATGTTTCAAGAAGCATAAATTTTACTGGGGTAGATGATATATTTTTGTCTATCTCCATATCCATCCTTATCTCTAAATTCCTCTATATCTATATCCTATGTATAAATTGTACATTAGACCATAGATTTAAAGCTAGAAGTGACTTTAAAGGTCATCAGTTTAACACCAGTTGTTTTTATTTTGTTTTATTTTATAGATGAGGAAATTGAGGCACAGAGTGATTAAGTGACTTGCCTTGGTTCATACAGGCAAAAAAACAAATCTGATTCCAGGACTAGTGCTAATAAATAGAAAACTTATGAATGTTTTCCTTAGGAGGTGACAAACTCCTGCAGCAAACCATAGATATTAAAAAGAAAAAGAATATGAAGCATTCTAAGAAAAGGGATATCCTTGCAAAATCAAACAAGTGGGAAATGCCTGCCCCAAATGTGTGATTCTCTTCTATGATCTCCTTTGATTTTACCATAGGTGTACTCATTCAAGGGGTGATATAAATGCAAAATAACTTCAGTACTGGGCAGCGTCCTGCTTCTGCTCTGACAATGGCAAAGTGGCACAAGGGGATGATGAGAGTACTAAGAATCAGGTAGTTTTTAGACTATCTAAACAGTTTTATTCTTGGTCCTTTAAGGTAATATAGATATTTACCCACAAATATGTAGACACTCCTGGAGGAACCAAATCATAAAAATATTGATATTCTCACCCTAAAAATATCAAAAACCATAAGGCAATTGCAGTCAAATGGAGTTCACACACTTCCTCTTTGGAGAAGTTAAATGATGGATCTGATGGAGTCAGTTATAACAATAATCCAAAAGCAGCAGGACACATTATTTCATGGTGTATTTGGTGAATGTATATTGAATTGATCATGGTAAGTATCTGCCAAAAAAAACCCCTACCATTTAAATTATTTTTACTTGAAGACAAACATTTGTTGTAGAAGATGAAAAGATAGAAGAGTTCAATAAAGTGAAAAGCTTGATAAGATGGTACTATACTTAGCAACTTCCATTCAAAAGTAGGAAAGTGTGAATGTAGAAAAAAATTGGAAAACAAGAATGGGAATTAAGGGATGGAAGATGACAAAGATTTACAATTTACAAAGGGCTTTCATAACTAAATATTATGAACACTGTATTCTAGCACAAGGTAGATAAAGACAAATGGTGTGATCTGTATCACTGAAGGAAAAAAAACTTATCTATGAGATTACTGATCAATTTCAGTATTTGATATGTAGGAATCTCTGGATCTTATAGCTATGCAGAGGTAGCCTTTTATGGTGAATAAAATGAAACAAAGGCAAACTGAGGCATGCTCTCTCTGAGCAAGGTAACAGTTTATTAATGATGTATGTAATTGTTAACAAAGTAGATAATTTGGCCAGGGACACTTATGAGAAGAAAGACACATTTTTATTGAGACACAGGAAAAGGGAAGAGTCAGGGTAGTTGGGGAGCCTTATTATTGGATATCCCGAGAAATGTAGGTTGACATTCAGGTAAGGTTAATCACATCCATCTCTAACAATCAAGAAATGATAATTGTTGTATGTGGGCCCATCTGTGTCCTGTGGTCTTTGACAGTGTTTTGGTGATGGTAATTTTGGGGGGATGAACAAAAGTATATCCATGAGTTATCCTAAGGGATACCACATTGAAATATAGATAATAAACTTACTTTTAAACTATGCTACCTTTGAGCTACCTCAGCTAGATTCCTAAACTCAATTTAAGCCAAGTAGATACAGAAGCACCTAGATTCCTGAGTAAAACTCAAAGTAGCTGGGTGCAGATCCAATTATAATAGAAATACAGCACAAAATCATTGTAGACTCAAAACTGTAGGAATCCATACACAAGTAATATTAAGTTTCACACCTATAAGTTGACTCACAGGAACCAGTCGAGATTTTTTTTAGGATTAATTGGAAACTATTGTATACAATTCTTTGGGGAATTTAAAATATGTGATGACTGACTTTAGATACCATAGATAAAGAATATTGAAAAAAAAAAACTGAAGTTGCCATAGCAAGATCTTTGTTAGGATTCCAAATATCTTAGACTGATGTCTAGGTTAAGATTTCCTTACCACTGTATGCATAGAAAAAAGTAAAATGGACCAATAGCTACTTTAATAAATGTAGATAGTTTATCTAGATAAGTTTTTTTCTCTCAAGCTCACATCTAACTTATTGATATCTTTATCTTTCATCTATCTATATCTTTCTACATCTATCTCTATTTTATCTAGATATATATTTTTCTTCCAACATGTGTGTGTCTGTGCGTGTGGAGAGAGAGAGAGAGAGAGAGAGAGAGAGAGAGAGAGAGAGAGAGACAAAGAGACAGAAAGACAGAGACAGAGAGACAGAGAGAGACAGAGACAGAGACAGATGTCCAGCAATGGGCTGGCTTTCTTGCAAATTAGTAACCTTGCTATTAGTGGAGACCTTAAGTGCAAGGTCAACTGCATACCCCTTAAAGATGCAGAAATGGGGATTCCTGAATTAGTTTGGATTTCGGAATGGATGTTCTCTATGATTCCTAATACTCTGTGATAATCAAAGCAGTGTCAGATCTCTAATACAATCCCATATGTTCTGTATTCCCTAAGCAGATCTTTGAAATTACCTGGATAATACTTTGAGCGTCATTTTGTACAGGGCTCTGGACATAAAATCTATAAGAATATTTGTATATTCTTTCAAAACCAAAGGAAAAAAAAAACAATTTTTCATAGAGAAAGTACACCATCATCCACAGTTGTTTGTTTTATTTTGTTTTTCTTGTATTCCTTTGAGCTTGGCTTGTCCAAAGGGCATATACCTCTGAATCAGTGTTTAATGTACTGTGGCTTCCAAGTTCAGTTCAACTCAGGGTTTTCGTCAACCTAGGAAGGGAAGAAAATTCATAAACTAAAATTTTATTTTACTTACCTTTACCAGCAACAGTCATTCTTCTGTTTCTATAGAAACCTTTGCCACACAGAAGCAGACTGTAACTTGCCCTGTAAGAAAACATGTTTTCTTCAACAACTCTTAGGTTTACTCATACTTTTGGCCTTGGTCCCAGGAGCTTAAGTGTATAGCAACCAGTCCAGGTGTTCAGTGAAATGTCAAAGTCTGCCTGGAAATTATACAGTTATCACAGTCTACTCTATTATTGCTCCATTTTGTTTTGTTTTATTCACCCCACATATACCCCTTGTTTTTCTCCTTTTCTAAGTTAATTGATAGGAAACCCTGTGGTTGTGTTTTCAACATTTTGTAGCTAAATTTCCTTATAAATGGAATCCAATCAATTGGCCTGCGGTTATAATCAATTTTTGTTTGTTTTAAAATAACGCTGCAATATTTTTGCTTCCACCTTGGTGATCAACTAGAAATCTAGTCTCTGATTTCTGAGTAAGGGTAAGAAGAGAATAAGAAAACAAATCCATTTTAAAATTGGTATCTGAATAAAGGGAATGGCTTTTCAGATGGAGAATTATTCTTCTTGATTTTTTTTGACATCTTTGGTACTGAGGTCATCATTCCCATGTAAGGATTTTAGTCCACAAGTCCTATGTCCTTATAGAATTAATGATTTTGTTTTTACCAAAGAAAGTGTTTTTACCAAAGTAATCACTGGAAAGTAGTACTTTATGTCATGGGACCATGTGGGAGTAGAGGAAAAGAATTGTTTTAAGTTCTTAAAAAACAGCCTTTTGAAAGCTAACTCTGAGGAAACAGAAACCTCACCATTCTTTAGTGAGATCTGGACTGGTATCTTCCCCTCTGAGGATACTTCTAATCAATTCTGCAATTTTCTTCAATTTACCTATTGATTTTCACACTATCCCTTTTATTACATGAGCTCTTTTAAGGCAGGAAGTATTTTTTTGTATCCTGGAAATCATCATTGCAAGATAGTAAGTACTTAATAAATATTTATTAATTGACTGCTCACTGTCTTATTGACTATCCATGGGTTGTCCTGAATTTGTTAGTGCAATGTGGTCCCCATTTATAAATTAAAGGGTAAATTTAAAACATTTTAAAATGATATGAGGTCAAATAGGGTAAAAAAAGGTTAATAGTTTAAAAAGAATAACTACAGGTCAGGCAACATTATCTCTCTAACCAAATAAATGAATTCCCATGCAATAGACCTGGAGTCTACTGTTTGAACACATGCTGATTGAAGGAACCTCAGAGACCATTTCATCCAAAAACAACATTTTATAATGTGGTAACTGAGATCCAGAAAGTTTCTAAACATTAAAGATATTCCTAAGAGCATTGAACACACAGTCCTGGGTATTATGTGCAAATTGGTTCTAACATGATAAAATTGGAAAGAGTCAAAATTTCTCTCTTCAATTTCACCACTGATTGGCCATACATTTCACAGTGTCTACTACTAACATTGCTCCTTCCAAGTTAAAGTTTGATATCTAGAAAGAATAAACAGAAAGTTACTGTTTTCCATTCACCTCTAGCCACCACTGTAATAAGTCACTGGGTCAAGGATAAGAGGATTTTCTCCCAGAGCAGATGCATTTTAAAGACAGGAGTGGGAAGGTAGGGGAGAGAAATCAGGCAAAATTTTCCAAGCTACTAGGACATGACTATGGAGGACAAAATAACATGAACAGTTATGTATAATAATGAGACCACTTGATAACAAGGGACTTGGACAAGTGGTGGAACTGGGAAATGAATGTGGCTTTCCCAATTCCTAATACTGTATTTGTTTCATCATCTCATAGTACCTCTCTCTACAGGCAGCAAAATGGTACAGTGGTAGAGCCCTGGTCCTTGAGTCAGAAGGCCCTGAGTATAAACTGGCCTCAGATCCTTACTACCTTTGTGATACTGAGCAAGTCGCTTAACTCTGTTTGCCTCAGTTTCCTTATCTGTAAAATGATCTAAAGAAGGAAATGACAAGCCACCCCAGCATCTTTGCCAAGGAAAACCCCAAATGAATTCATGAAGAGTTGGACATGACTGAAAATCAAGTAGACAACACCTAAAACTATCCCTACAAGGCTATGAACTCTTTGAAGGCAGGGAGTTATATCATCACTTTATCACTCCTAGCAAATATCATAATTTTTAACACTTAACAAGAGTCCATTAATTCTATCTCCACCTTTCTCTTCCAGTAGATTGGCCTCATAATAAATCCTATGACTTCTTAATTTTCAATTTTTACTTATCCACTAGTTCTTTAAACCTCTCTAGTTGCATTTTTGAGCTCATTCCCTCCAGTCTGGAATATTAGATTTCTTGCACTATTATC
This sequence comes from Phascolarctos cinereus, assembly GCF_003287225.1. Taxonomy (NCBI): domain Eukaryota; kingdom Metazoa; phylum Chordata; class Mammalia; order Diprotodontia; family Phascolarctidae; genus Phascolarctos; species Phascolarctos cinereus. Next base: position 28,876,675 of record NW_027555625.1, on the reverse strand, counting down.
CCCACCCTTTAATTTTATACCTCTCTTTAATAGTTTTCTCCCTATTTCCCATAAATACTGTGTCCTAAAAAAACCTCAACTGATCCTTCCTTACTTCATAGCTCTCATCTAATATTTCTTACTCTCTTATCTGCTAAATTTGAGAAAAGCCATCCCTACTCAGTGCCATGACTTCCTCTCCTCTCACTCTCTTCAAGTCCAGATACACTCTGACTTCTGAACTCATAATTCAAAAGATTCAACAATATGCCAAATTACCTATGATATATTAATGGTCAAAACCAATCACCTTTCTCAGCCTTTATCTTTCCTGAACTCTCTGCAGCATCAGACACTGTTAATTATCATCTATACATCCATACATATGTATATATGCATGTATATATATATACATATATATATATACATGCATATATACATATACACATGCAAACATATACATACATGTTATATATATATATATGTGTGTATGTGTATATATATATATGTGTGTCTGTGTGTGTAGATAGATAGATAGATAGATAGATAGATAGATAGATAGATAGACAGATAGACAGATATTCTTATCTTTCTTCAATTTTTGTGACTTTGGCCACTCTCTTGGATCTCATTTTTTGTAGTCTTTCACAGTATCATTTTTTTTGTTTGTTTTTCATCCATCATCATTAACCTGTAGGTTTTCCCACAAGTCTCTGTCCCAAGACTTCAAGCTTTTTATCTCTATGGTAATTCACTTGGTTTTTTCACCAGCTCCCATGAGTTCAATTATCATCTCTATGCAGGTGAATCTCAGAAAGAGTGTAAATAGCAATCATTTCTATTATGGCCATAAATCCTGAAGGTCTTTCCCTTTCAGAGGGGAGTGAGTAAATTGGGCCATCTTTTGCCTCAATTCTTACCTGGCCTTGGATCACTGAATGGGTGTTGCCTCAGACAAAATGAGATCTGAGAAAGACCTTAGCTTAAAAAGGCCATGGTCTCCCATTGCATCTGGAACCATCTCCAGCTACCCTGATCTCTATCTTGCCATTGGACTCACATGACTCTGGAGGAGAGAGTGAGGCTAATGACTTTGCACAGCCCTGCCTCACTTAAATCCAATTCATGAGCAAGTAAAGAAATCATCCTCTTAATGTCATTAGTTCTCTTCCAGAATGAAAGACCACACCACCAACCAACAATAAACTGCATACACAAATACACACACTGCCCCACACACACTATAAACATACACATGTATGTGTGTGGGTATATAAAGAGAGAGAGAGAAAGAGAAAAGAGAATCCTATTGTCTTTCCTGAGTTCAAGTTGCATATCATCAACTGACTTTTTGTATGTCAGTCTCAGTGTATCCAAAACTTAGCTTATTTCCTTTTTCCCCTAAACCCCTAGTCTTTCCAACCTGCCTATTACCTTTAAGGGTACAACCATCTTCCCAGTCCCTGAGGTAATTAATTATGATTCTTAATTCTTCATAATCACTTGCCCTATATATCTGATCCATTGCCAATTCTGGTTGTTTTTACCTTCACATCTTCTCTCATATATAGCCCATTCTCCCACTCACAGAAAAACCATCCTTTTCAGGTCTTCATCACCTTTCACCAAAGATGGATTCATTTACCTATTTTAAATCTATCATCCATCTCTGTCATAACTACAAAGGTAATTTTCCTAAAGCATTGGTTTAAGTATGTCACTGAGCTGTTCCATATACTGCAATGACTCTTATTAATTCTAGGATCAGATATAAAGTACTCTCTTTGCCATTTAAAGGTTTTAAAACATTACCTCTTTCTAAATGTCCACTGGTTCTTAGACTTTACTCTCTTCCTAACACTCTTCAGTCCAGCTTCTTTGTTATATTTGCTGTTCTTCACATGTGAAATCCCATTTGTAGTCTCTGCCCAGAATTTTCTCTAGCTGTCCTCACTGCCTGGCATGTTCTCCCTGCTCACATTCCCTTTTTAGAATCCACGATTTCCTTTAATAAGCAGATCAAATACCAACTTCTTCAGAAGCCTTTTCCATTTCCTCTAAGAGTTATGCTGATGTTTTCCCCTTTCAGGTTGTCCTGTATTGATCTCCTATGTTTGTATATACAAGTATTCTTCTTTATTAAATGCATATACTGTATTTCTCATGACTTTTAAAGCATCTTGAAGGTAGTATTTTATTTGTTTGTCATTTATTTACGTCTTTAACATTTCAAAAAAAGGGTCAGAAACATAGTAGATATACAATAAATCTACTTTGAAAAATTTGGCTACTGGTTGATTTATGTCAATGTACTTACAACTCCTCAGTATTTATCAGATTTGACCATACAGTAAACCTGTTTTAGAGAGGACAGAAAACTTACAGAAGGAGCATTCCTAGGATACACATACAACTCATCTTTTTTTTTTTTTGACCTATAATCAAATTAAGTAGTGCAGTGGATAGTGCCAGGCCTAGAATCAAGAAATCTCATCTTCCTGAGTTCAAATCCGGCCTCAGTCACTTACAAGCTGTGTGACCCTAGGCAAGTCTCTTAATACTGTTTGCCTCAATTTCCTCATCTGTAAAATGATCTGAAGGAAATGGCAAAAATTCTCCATTTCTTTTGACAAGACAACCAAAAATGGAGTCATGAACACTCAGATATGCCTGAAAATGACCTGGACAACAATGAAACAATTTTGTGGTTATGAATCATGATGCCTTTTTGAAAGTTTGAGGACTTAGTGTTTTTTGCATTAGGTACTCAAATTTTCAAAAAGGTATCAGGATTCACAACTGCAAAATGGACATGTCTTTATAGCTATTCTACATATTTGTGTATTTATATATATATATCTATATGTATGTGTGTATGTGTATATATGTGTATATATACATATTTTTTGTATACATATGTATATATGTGTATATATATGCACATACATATACATATATGTGTGTGTAGATAGAAAGATAGTTTAAAACATGAGGCCCAATTGCTTACAACAAAATGCATAGAATTTTCTCCAGTGTGGATCCTCTGATGACTACTGAGATAAGCTTTCTATCTATTCACTGAAAAGCCATCCACATGGATAATCCCTCCATATTTTGTGAGTTTCTTTGGTCAAAAAAAATCACTGAGTAGTCAGTCTTATATACATAAAATCCTGTATTTAGTTTGACTGTTACTTAGACAGTAGAAATGAAATGCATCACTGGTTCCACTATCATACTCTTGACATTTTAGTATAGTCTGGAAAACATTGTTTTCACTTGGAATATCATTTAAATACCAGTTAAATTGCACGTAATATTGACTCCATATTATAGTGGGGAATGTTTTATGTGCAACAGAATAACCATCTCTCTATAATGTGTTGAAAATCAGCGCTTGATGCAAATAAGGAAGCATAGTAATTTACATAAGATATTATTGATCATAATGAGGAAGACTAATGTCAACTACTGTTTTTTAACAATTATTGTAGAAATTATGAGAATGTGGTAATGTTGGGATCTAGAAGGTTTATGTCTCCCACAACTACTCCAGTACAATTCTAAAAGAGTAAAGCTCTAAGAATTCACCAGAAAGTGAAGAGAGAGAAACAGAGAGATGAGAAAGAAAGAAAGAAAGAAAGAAAGAAAGAAAGAAAGAAAGAAAGAAAGAAAGAAAGAAAGAAAGAAAGAAAGAGAGAGAGAAAGAAAGAAAGAAGAAAAGAAGGAAGGAAGGGAAGAAATAAAGAAAGAGAGAAAACATTGTTTTAAGAACAACTTTGACTAAATAATTTGATTATTATAAATACCCAAAGTAATTGTAAAGGACATATGAAGTAAGATATTATCTGCATCCAAAGAAAGAACTAATAAATATAAATGTGTATAGAATGTTTTACATATATATGTGTATATATGTGTGTGTATATGTGTATATATACATATATGTGTTTACATACATATATAGATATAGATATAGATATGTTTATTACATATTTAAAAGGAATAGAAAATTGTAAATAATATATTTGCAATTTCATGTACAATCATTTTTTTATTCTACTATGATTTGGAAATACTTGCTTGTTTCTTAAGTTCAGAATAAAAAAAGGGAAATTTTAAAAAATATTGCCCAGGTATCTTAGAATCAGAGTGCCAAATAGACGTTAATCATTCCTTGAAAGAAGCCACAAGATGAAAAATCTCAAAAATATCATAGCCCAAATCCCATGTGTCCTGGTCAAAGAAAAATTACAGTAAGCAACCAGAAAGAAGTCAAATTACAACAAGCCACAGTCAGGATCACACATACTTTCACAGCAACCATTATAAAGGAGTGGAGAACTTGAATACTAATTTATATTATATATATATATATATATATATAATATATATATATATATATATATATATATATATATATATATATTATATATATATATGTATGTATGTATGTGTGTGTATGTATATATGTATATATATATATATATATATATATATATATGTATGTGTGTGTATGTATATATGTATATATATATATATATGTGTGTGTCTTTGTGTGTGTATGTATATATATATATGTATGTATGTATGTATGTATGTATATATATCGTAACGGATATGGGCTTACTGCCAAGGTAATAATAAATGGATCTTTAATGAAAGAAGCTTTTTTAGCATTGCTGAAAAAAGGAAGGAAGGAAGGAAGAAAGAAAGAAAGAAAGAAAGAAAGAAAGAAAGAAAGAAAGAAAGAAAGAAAGAAAGAAAGAAAGAAGAGAAGAAAGAAGAAAAGAAGGAAGGAAGGAAGGAAGAAAGAAAGAGAGAAAGAAAGAAAGAGAGAGAGAGAGAGAAAGAGAGAGAGAGAAAGAAAGAAAGAAAGAAAGAAAGAGAAAGAAAGAAAGAAAGAAAGAAAGAAAGAAAGAGAAAGAAAGAAAGAGAAAGAAAGAAAGGAGGAAAGGATGGTAGGAAAAGAAAGTAGAGTTCAGAAGGGAAAAATGGAGGGGAAGAGGAAGGAAAGAAGGGGTAGAGCAAAGGAGAAGAACAAAGGGCATGAGGGAAGAAAAATGACAGGCATTAAAGAGAATTGTTGGTATTTAAAACACACACACACACACACACACACACACACACACACACATGACAACCAAAGGAAGACCAGAAGGAAAGGGGAAAAAAAATCAGACATACAGCACAGTGTTGAAAATTCCTTGTTTAATAAATAATTGCAGACACAAACCCTCCATAATAAAGTTTGACAGTTTCACAGATGACCTCTTTTTTTTCTATTGTATTGTGCCCATGGAATGTCTGGAATTAAAATGATGATGATAATGATATTGAAATAGGGTTATAGAGCCTACTAATAATAGTTAATATTTGTTTAGATAATGATTTAAGGTGGTCAAAGGACTTTTCACATGTATAAGCAACTACAACTATGTTCTGTAGGTATTGTCATTGTTCTTGTTTAGAAAGTGGAAAACGGAGGTTAGAACAAGTTAATTGCTTGGAGGGACCAGTTGGTGTCTCATAGCTGGTAGGTGACAGAGACAGAATCGAAATTCAGTGGTTCTTCACTCTGAGTCTAGTTCTTTTCCCATTCCACCAAGCTGCTTTTCTACTATCCAGCATCCAGCAAAGGGTAGCTGAGCCTGGAAATATTAAAGGGAAGATTAAGTCACTTCTTAACAATTATAAATGAAATGAGCAACTGATGGATAGGCTGTTGGGTGAAATTCTGAGGAAGGTAATATGCTGAGTAGACTCTTGGACTTATACCTAGAAAACTTCAGTTTGAGCATGGCTTCTGATAGTTAATGGCCATAGGATCCATATGTTTAGTTATGTGTTTATGCGTATTTGAGCATACATTACATATGTGTGTGTGTATATATATATGTGTATATATATGTATGTGTATATATATATATATATATATACACACACACATACGTACATGCATATATATACGCACACAAATATATGTGTGTGTTTTAATCAGGCAAAAATTATCCCTGAGAATAGAAGAAAAAGAAAACTCAACTTTTCATATTTTCCATTTCAGGGGGTGAGTGGGAAACACAAACACATGCACACACATAGGCATCCACAAACACATATGTATATATATACACACATCTGTGCATGTATTTGATTTCATTCTGCACTGCAAATACTTCACTTTCCTATCAAGATAAACAAAGTGTTTTTCCTTACTCTTACTCTGGAATTATAGCTGGTCATTACATTGATAACAGTTCCTGTTACCATCACAGTTCTATGTTAAAATTAGTTTATTTTTCCTCAATTTGTAGATACCATCTTACATGCCCATACATTTCCACCTCAGAAAAAGGCTATACATTTTTTTTTATGTGCATGGAGTTTGTTTTGCTCAATCCCTCCCTTAACCTATTCTTTCTCTAATTGTCCCTCTCTCCCCTTCACTTCATTCCCTCCTTTTTCTCTGTTGACTGAAGTGTATTTCTGTAGCTAATTTTGTATGTATATATGTGATCATATGTGTGTGTGTGTGTGTGTGTGTGTCGTTTGACCAGTTCAAATAGAGTGAAGTTCCATGACAAGTTACCCAACCTCAGTTTGTTTGTGTAGGTATCAATCTACCCACCCTGATTATGTAAGAAAAAAATTCTCCTTCCTTTCTCTCTACCCAAAATGTATTTCCCTCATCACCTCTTTCCATTTCCCTCCCAAGATCATGAAGACATAACAGAACCGCTCTAAAGCCTTGTCTAATGACATCCTCTGGGACCCCTAATTGTAATGGGAATTCCAGGAGACACATGTATCATCACTCGTACTCTAAGAAATTTATCTTTGCTTAGTGTTTTATTATTGTTCATTCATGTTTCTTGTTCAGTCATTTTTCAGTCATGTCTGGCTCTTTGTAATACCACTTAGGGTTTTCTTGGTAAAGATACTGAAGTGGTTTGTCATTTCCTTATCCAATTCATTTTACAGATGAGGAAACTCAGGCAAACAGGCTTAAGTGACTTGCCCAGGATCACACAGATAATAAATGTCTGAGGACAGATTTGAACTCAGGAAGAGAGTCTTGCTGACTCCAGGCCCAGTACCCTATCTACTTACCACCTAACTGTGTTGGTGATCTCAATGTGCCCTTTTAAAAATGTTTCTTTTTATTCCTGTTTGAACCTCAAAATTTTTCTACAACTGCTCTTTTTTCAGCAATGCTAAAAAAGCTTCTTTCATTAAAGATCCATTTATTATTACCTTGGCAGTAAGCCCATATCCGTTACGAGATATATATATTATATTATATATATATATATATATATATGTGTGTGTGTGTGTGTGTGTGTGTGGTGTATGTATATATATATATACGTATGTATATATATATATATATATGTGTGTGTGTGTGTGTGTGTGTGTTGTGTGTGTGTGGTATATATATATATATATATATATTATATATATATAATATATATATATGTATGTATAAATTAGTATTCCAAGTTCTCCACTCCTTTATAATGGTTGCTGTGAAAGTATGTGTGATCCTGACTGTGGCTTGTTGTAATTTGACTTCTTTCTGGTTGCTTACTGTAATTTTTCTTTGACCAGGACACATGGGATTTGGGCTATGATATTTTTGAGATTTTTCATCTTGTGGCTTCTTTCAAGGAATGATTAATGTCTATTTGGCACTCTGATTCTAAGATACCTGGGCAATATTTTTTAAAATTTCCCTTTTTTTATTCTGAACTTAAGAAACAAGCAAGTATTTCCAAATCATAGTAGAATAAAAAAATGATTGTACATGAAATTGTAAATATATTATTTACAATTTTCTATTCCTTTTAAATATGTAATAAACATATCTATATCTATATCTATATATGTATGTAAACACATATATGTATATATACACATATACACACACACATATATACACATATATATGTAAAACATTCTATACACATTTATATTTATTAGTTCTTCTTTGGATGCAGATAATATCTTACTTCATATGTCCTTTGCAATTACTTTGGGTATTTATAATAATCAAATTATTTAGTCAAAGTTGTTCTTAAAACAATGTTGTTTAAAAAAATGAAAAAGTGTATTTTACAGTATTCTCTTGGTTTTCTTCATTTTTGTCTTCATTATTTTGTGCAAGTCTATCCATATTTTTCTAAAATAATTGAGCTCATCATTTCTGAAGATTACCAGAAATAGGATGTCTAAGCCCTTCTTTTGGTCATGGTATTCACATAGTCCAATGACTTAAAAATTCTCTTTGGCCTTTGTTTTCCATGTCAGTTGTTTTTCCTATGCCTTAAATGTTCCTCCCATATTTTCAGTCTTTTGATTTTAATTATTTTTTGTTGACACATGACAGCAAAAAATATTGCATCATTGGTTTCTCCTGGGTCCATTCTAATTTTCAAAGAGTGTTTTCCTTAGGTAATCTTATTTCTATCTCAATTCTTTTTCCAATTGCTCTAATTTCTAACTCATATTTCCTCCCTCAAGCACTGTCATTTTATTTAAAATATTTTAGCTCTTTTTGTAACTCATGTCATCTGTCCGAACAATTCTAGTCGAATATATATTTTTTTCATCTAAGTTGTGTCATTCTTTGAAGCTTTACTAGTAGATATTTTGGAGTCATTCTCTTATGATGGGTTTATTTCTTGAGCATCCCTGCCACCATAATAGCTCACTATGGTGATGGTTTTCTCCCACTTTCCCTGCGTATTTCATGACTTTTGATTTGATTAGAGGTGGGCTCTGTTAAACCTCAGAAGGGAAGTTCTGGGGTGGGCCTATTGAGGCTTTCTTGTAATATTGTGCTATTCAGGATGACAGAGAGAGGATGGACTTTTACACAAGCTCCCAAATTGGTTAGATTAAGGACAAAGTCTGATTTCTACTCCTTTGGTCTGAATTTTACAAGTTCCTGAGCTGAGTTTAGGTCTGATCTTGAGGGCACTGCTATCAGTCTCCAGGCAGCTTGGAATACTCTATTTCTTCAGATTGAAAGAACTCTCCTGGTTACTCTTCTGTAGGGTGGATTACTGACTGCAGACAGTGCAATGCTGATGGGCATTCAAAATGTTCAAAAGCCAAATGTGCATTTGCCTAAAAGACTATTTTATGAAGACCTCACAGAAAGCAAATGTTCACATGAAGGTCAGAATAAGTGATGCAAGGACCATATCAAGTTCTCTCTGAAGAACTTTATAATAAGGTAAGTGGTATAGGAGACACTGGCTAAGGACTGCTCACCATAGGGTACCTGCATCAATGAAGGCACTGTGCTCTATGAACAAAGAATTGCAGTACCTCAAAAGAAAGATGAGACACACAAATATTCATGTGGACTACGTGTGCCTGAACTACGGCAGAGCCTTCCAACCTCATAATGATCTGAGCAGCCACAGTCAGACATACTGGACCTTGACTCCAACATGGTGATGTCATTTTGGTCCTCTTTGAGAACAAAGGCCAACAATCAACTACTGGCTGGAAATGAAACTTTGTTTTCTATTTGGATTTTCTACCTGGATTTTGTCCAACATTGTTACTGCTGTTGACTCCTTTCTTGGAACTTTCTCAGAAGGTCAAGATATCCGTGCATGGAAAAAACAAACAAACAAACAAAAAAACATTAGCATGCTCAGGTCTACCCTGAATCTGTGATCCAGAAGTATATAGTGGTCAAAAAAAGCTACTGTACACCTGTACCCTTACAGTGCCCTAGTATTGGTCTTATGATAACTAGATATGTGTCTGAGATTTCTTCTTCTCCTGGAATACAGTATCTCCCTGGGTGATGGAATGTTCTTCAATACAAAGTCTCCCTGGTCAGCATCCTCTGACCTCTCAATCTGTCTCTCCATGGCAAGCTGGGTTGAACAAATGACTCACTGTGAGTGAGTTGGGTTTTTTTTCCCCTATATTGCCCAATCATACATATTCTAAGGAATTTTCTACATGTTTTGCAGAATTTTGTGGATAAGTATTCACTATACTGCTTTCTATCACTCAGCTGCCTTGTATCTACCCTGGCCATATATTCTTGTGAAGATTTTTTTTTTTGGTTAACTGATCTGTAAAATGGGGATAATATAACCTAATTGACTCACAGACTTTCTGTCAGAAGTCACTTGGCAAATTTAATAGTTCACAAGAAATGTGAGCTACAAAACAAACAAAAAAGAAATATGAGCTATTATGATGTAGCCTAACGTGAAGAGTAGCTATGTATAATAAGAAAGGTCTAAGCCCCACATGACTGCTAATCTAATCCATTCATATGCATGAATATGAATATTCATATACATCTCTTATACATGAAATGAAGGAAAAGTCCAACAGACATAGTTTCAGGATAATTAATAATCAATTTGCGAATTAGGCTAGCAAAAAGTGAATAAATTGAGGTCAGTTATCTCTCTAATAATGAAAGACCCTGCACAGAAGTTGCTAAATGTTTAAATACCCTTACAAAAGGGGGTGTTCCTGAGGATGAAAACCAACTCTGATTGGTGTTAACCAATATAATAACCAATTAAGGATAGAATGAATATCATAATGAGAGGTGGGATTTTTCTAATGAGGTGCTGGGGGACAATACGTTGATCACATCAGCATTTTGAGATCATTCTACTTCCAGTAATATACACAAAAGAATCTATTCTTTATCCAGTCTTCTTGAAAAAATGATGGAGTTAAAGCAAAAATTCCACCTAGATAAAATGGTCTGGGTGGGGTAAATTTTAGGACAAGGTCAGAAATGTCCTTAAGAAACTGGTCTTTGAATGAGAAAGCAAAAATGAGTATCTTTAGTTTATATATAAAATTGATTATTAACATGACATTATTTTCTCCCATTTCTCAGTTGAGGAAATTGAGGCAAAGAGAGATTAAGTTATTTGCCCAAGACTGGATTTGAATTAAGTTCTTCCTGCCTCCAGGTCAAATTTTCTATCCATTGCATTACCTATCTGCACGTAGCTAATTTTATGTAGAATAAATTTTGTAGAAATGTCTAAAATTATGATAATTTTCATAACTCCCTCCATGGGCATATTCCTTTAATTTTGAAATGTGTACATTTCATGCTTAGACAGTTCTATATCCAGGTACCAGCCAGCATAGTGCAAAGGATGCTAAATTTGCAAGACAAACTGAGTTCAAATCCCAGCTCTATCACTTGCTAGCTTTATGACCTTGGAAAAGAGACTTGATCTTTTAGAATATTAGCTTCCTCATTTTTATAAGAAAAAAGAGAAAACCTGTCTTATCTTTCTCAAAACTGGTAGTATCAAAAGAAACAATACATAGAGATCTTTTTTGAATTATGATATAGAAACTATGTAATTTTAGTCCTATCATGGGGGTACTGAACCAGAAATAATGGTGACTGAACTACCAATAACCATCTCCTGTGATAGACAGGGATTCAGAAGATTTAGCTTGTTTTTAAGTAGCCTGTGTAGGTGACTCTTTCCATGGAGCCAAATGGAGCATACCTACTTCAAAGTGAAATGTCCATACAACACCAACAACATATATGAAAGATCACATAAGAGAGGCATCAGGTTATCGTTACGGAACACTGCCTTGATGACAGAAAGAATGGGATTCATTTCTGCCTCTGACATAAATTGATTATGTGTAATTGGCCATATCAAGAAATTTCCCAGTGCCTAAGGTAATTCGCTAAGAATATTAATTTCGAAGTAGGTGTTGATTTCTATTGGTAGGTATTTCTTGGCTAGGAGGTACCTATAACAACGGAATCATGGATCCAATCAACAAAAAAGTCATATCTATGTGCAGAGATAGGCCAATTTACAATACGTATTTTTTTATTAATTTGTATGTGCATGCATGTGTGTATATTTGCATAGATAGTTATTGAAAATTTTCTGACAATATGTGATGAGGGCCTGAACTAGGTCTCTGGCTGTGTGGGGACAATGGTGTGCATTATTTATAATAATTTGAACTACAGTGGTGACTACATGAGTGAGATAAGAAGAGTCTGGATAATGGAGGTATTGTAGAAATAGAAATGACCAGATATAGAGCGTTAAAAATTTAGATATGTATATATGTATATATATAGTCACATTTAAATGCATATAGACATATGTGTACAAATATACATGCACACTCTGTGTGATTATGAAAATGTTTTGTGACAAAAATTGTTTTCAGTCAAATACTGTCCCCAGTCCAGAATTATTTCAACTTGAACGCAAAAGTCAACTTTTTTTGTATAATTTATAAGGATGAGATGGGTCAGGATGATCTAAAGTTAATCCATTGAGAAAAATTGAGCCAGCAGCCATTCCTCTTGTTCCTGTCATGTTCTACTGCTTAAATGGGAGGCTATTCTTCCCAGTAAGATACTATCAGACTGAACTGTCGATCCTTGCAATAGAGTTATAGTTCCACAAGTATGAACTCATTCTCAGGTAAAGAGATGCTATCAGCGATGAATCTCCATTCCGTCAATGATGCCATACTTCCTAGTGCACTGGCCACCGCACTTGAGTGGATTGCTATTGAAACAAATCTTCAGTGAAGAGGAGAAAAAATCCATTCCCAAACACAATAACCATGTTTTAAGCTGTGTGTGACAGCCAAGGAAATATGTATATCAAAAAAAAGACCTCATTAACTTCCTCCTTAAATCTCTTTCTTCAAATTTTGCTCTTTCTATTCAGGTCATCATCACCCCTCTACTCTAGAGTCCAGTTTAGACTGACTTATGGATTTCATTCATTGATTGATGTAATAGTTTAAAATATCCATTATTTCACCAGAAAAGTTTGTTCCCTCCTTGATTTAGTAGATGGCTTTCATAAGCTACTGTAACCCAAAAATCTATGATCAGGCAAACACTCTTTGTATGATGAGGGTCTCCAAAATCAGTCTACTCTGTTACAATAAGACCACAATCTATTGTATATTGATACTCTGTGCCATTCTAAGGTGAAAAAACTTCCAAGTGTGTTATAGATAGTGCCTTTGAGAACCTCCGTAATACAATGTGTCACTGGATGGAGATTTTAATATGAGGTATGATTCTTCACTGATATTGTATGTGTTTTAATTCAATTATGTCTTCTTTACCAGATTTAATTAAGGAACTGTGTTGCATATGTGTTTCATAATCCCCTAAACGACTTTACAAAAGTTGCCAATTTAGTGTTGTGTGACTGAATGGGTCAGAGCATGATTGATTATACTAATTGCAGTGTTCCAAAAAACAGTGTACTAAAAGAATAAACAATTTATATATAGTGTCCCCAAAGTATTTTGCAATTTTTTCTTTCAGAGTCGAGTTCTTCTAAGATTTCAGAATATGCTATAGATACTTTTCTGCTAAGGGAAAGAAGTACTAAAAAATAAACAAATGAGGAAATTATTTCATTATTCATTAATTTATTCAGTGCTCATTATTGTGTACCTACTACGTGTCAGTCACTGTGGTAGGCTCTGTGAAGTGAAGGACAAAAGTTATAGTACACATGACCTCATGAAATTTAGATTATACTGAGGAAAACTGTAGGTAAAATTAATGTATCAATGAAAAATCATTTCCTCAGTGCTATTTTATGTGCCAGACACTGTGCTAAATAATAAAAATATCAAATCAAAACTGAAACATTCCCTAGCCTCAAGGAACTAACATTGTAATCAATAGATTAGACATTTCCTCATTTTTCACCTATTTTAACTTCTCTGGGGTTTAAATGACTTCACAGTGCCCCAGGAAGTTTATTTTTGGAAAAATTCATCATAATGTTAGATCTCATCAACTTTGGAATTCTTCCTCATCACTATATTCTGTCTCTCTAGTTGGAAGGTGGAATAATGAACTCTAAAATCCAAATTCATTTAAGAAGTGATTTCAGCTCAGATAACTATGTGGTACAGTGGATAGAGTGGTGGGCGTGAAGTCAGGAAGACTCATCTTCTTGAGTTCAAATCTAGCCTCAGACCCTTACTAGCTGAGTGACTCCAGGCAAGTCGCTTAACCCTGTTTGTCTTAGTTCCTCATCTGTTAAATAACCTGGAGAAGGAAACTACAAACCACTCCAGTGTCTTTGCAAAGAAAACCCCAAATGGGGTCATGCAAAGTTGGACGTGACTGAAATGAATGAACAACAAAATCAACTCAGACATCTCCTTTCTCATTTGGATGAACTAATCTAGACTTCTCTGACTTCCACACCATTGTTAGGTGCCCTCCACATCTCCCCACACTATCTGATTTTCAATCTTTTATGTGATGTATTCCCCCATTAAAGTGTAAGCTTTTTGAGGGCAAGAATTATCTCATTTTTCTATTCATGTTTGTATCCACATTTGCACAGTGCCTGGCTCGTATTAGATACTTAACAAATGTTTACTGACTGACTGACAATAGACAAAGGTAAGCACAAAATATTCATTACCAACCAAAATATTATCAATATAAACTTGGAAATTTCCTTCATTGGCCCTTATTTTCCTCATCTGTATAATGAGCAAGAATGAACAAATGGTCTCTAATATGAGTTATGTTACGAATGGTCCTTTAGTCACCCCTTACTTGGCAATGTGCAGGTGTGGAATTTTAAATTACTGCCTAGCTTTGCTTGCCTTGTTTTCTCCTGAGTAAAGGCTAATTGCGTGGTTTCAGTTTGGTCTAACACCTTTCAGTACATGCATCATAGAGGTAGGAAAAAAAAACACCACCCACAAACAAAGGAGACCTTAGACTTGAAAAAAAATAATTGGATAATAGCACCCCCTACTTTATAACATAAAGGAAATAAGGAGACTTGATCAGCAAATACAAGCAAAAAAATGTGTTAGTCACCAAACTATCCTCCATCCTTCCTGTCAAATATTCAAAACCCAACAATAACAACAACAACGGCAAAAAGGTGAGAAGAAAATAAGAAAATTAAATGAATCCATATAAAGGAAAATAAGCACCCTCCAAAAAAAAATAGAGTTGACCTAGATAACTCCCACAAGTTCTAGAAACATGAAAGTACCAGAATGTTTATATGGGGTAGGAGGAAGATTCCATCTGTTATCATTGGTCTGCCATCAGCAGCTGGGCTCCTTCAAAGCTCAGATTCTGGGGCTATCACCCCGATTCGCCTCCCCACTGCCCAATTCAGAGATGAATATCTGGCCATTTTTCTAGACAGACTATGGGTAATTCATTCAAGTGAATGTAATAGGCAGCCAGTTTGGCTTCAGTTCTCCTGTGTAATATACAGGCTTAGTTTCTGAAAATATCCTCATAGCTCATTAACGACTTTTCAAAATCAGTGCCAAGGACAAGATTTATTCTATCCCTGACCAGTACCTCCCCAAATGGGACAAGAAAGGATTCAAATGGCAGCCTCACAGTTGTTTAAAACTGCTGCTTTTCCTGCCGCAGGCCTAAACAAATGGGCAATGATGCCAAGGTGGACATCTTGGTAGATAGTAGCTAAGTCAACCTTTGACAAGAGAGATGGCAGTCAACTTCATGGATCGGAGTATTTCCAGAAGTATTTCTAAGTACAAATCAAGTCAATGCAGCCAATATAGCCACAATTTACTATTTTCAATTGCTAAGTTTTTGTGCCGAATGACTAACCAACTAAGTTGTATGACTACAGAACTAAATGCCCATGGGGGATCTATACAGTTGGGGTGAAGAGACATGCTTAACATCAGAGCTTTAGTTTCATATGGTCTATTTCATTTTTATGAAACTGGTTTTATGGTCCTACAGTAGAGATAGGGCAAAAAGCAGTAAGTTTTAGTGGTATGAGTACTAGATTTAGAATCACACCATCAGGGTTTAATTACTGGATCTGTTATTTTCTTCCTTTCCTGCATTAGTCATTTTGCTGCTCAACACATATCATCATTCATCAACATACCTTTTCATTAACGGTTTACTATGCCTAGAATGTACCTCTCCTCACCTTCATATTTTAGGTATCTTTTAAAGTTCAAGTCAAATACCACCATCTTCAGAGAAGGATTTGCTGCCCTCCCCTCCCCCTTACAAAATACATATACATACAAATGTGTGTGTATATTTATATCCACAAACATATGTATGTGTACATCTGTGTGTTTATTGTATCAAGTAGTTAATTTTAATAACCTAAAGTGCAAGGAATATTTCATTTGTGTCTTTATGTTGCCATCACCTAGAACAATGTCTGACATGTAGTAGAAGCATAATAAGTGTTCATTAATTATCACTTAATCTTAGATTTGCTTTCTTCATCAGTAAAATAAGGGATCAAATAGAAGGACCAGAATTCTAAATCCTATCATCCAATAATATCCAGATTTACATAACGAGAAATGGCCAGGTGATTGTCTTCATTAAGATAATGGGAAAAGAGAGAGAGAGAGAGAGAGAGAGAACCATAAACCAGACATATTCATCTCTTCATTACTTTTGACATTACAAAAAGTTCTTTATGAGATCTCAAGTGGGTCTAGATTGATCATCACCTCTTAAGAATGCTTATGAATATTTTGGGACATATTAAATATTTTATTTAAAAATCTTAGAAATTCATGTGTTTGTTTTCTTTTCTTTTTTATTCATTTGGATATTTCTTACAAGGCTAGAAACTCTTGCAAATACATCTAGTACTTCTAGGAGCCAGTGCATGTGTAAGCTTATGATTTTAGTTTCTTCCTTCTGAAATTATCTCTAAAACTGGCCTGTCATGTTTTCAAATAAAATACTTCCTTTATAGGATTTGTTAAATATGTAACACAGTGGAAAGAACCCTTAATTCAAAATCAGATGACCTTAATTCAAATTCTACATCTGTTATTAATACTGTAATAACTTGGATTGGAGAAGCCACCCTCTGTTAATTCCTCCTAAATCAAGATCAATGATCCTATGGTCCTATGCTTTCCTTGGAGGAGGTCTTCTCTGTAATTCCTTGGAGAATTGTCATGTTTCTTTCCTGCCACTTTGGAGATGCTCAATATGAATCCATTGGTGACTATGGTCTTCAATGACCTATAATCATCGAACATGCTAGTCTTCTTTGCCTCAATCCAATGGAGAAAGAAGTGGCAAACCGCTTTATTATATTTGCCAAGAAAATCCCATAGATAGAATTTTGCTGTGGTCCATGGGGTCACAAAGAGCTGAACATGATTGAATGACACCACCAACAATGAGGACAACAACAATGACAACAACATCAATTCATCCCATACCTATACCTTAAGATGCTTTTTTCACAGGATGAAGCAGTTAGGGACCATAACAACTTCACAACCACTGGAGAAATGCTGAGGATAAAGGCATGTTTCTAACTTTTTTCTTTTTTTTCTGAGATGGTCAGCTTGATAGCAAAAGTATCACTTCAGAGACAAGTAATTTAGAATCTAGTGAAGTCTTATTTCCCTGACAGAAAAATAATCACCAAAGGGGCATCATCTGTCTTGTTTTAAAAAAAGCATTTTTGCAGAACATAAACATTTCAGATGTACAAGAAGTGAAACCTCCACACTCATTAGATAAGGTTCCAAATAATACAAATGGTTATATTTAAATGATCATTATGGATTTTCCTTTGGCTTCTTGGAGGTTCTTTTCTCTCAGAGTTTTTGTACTAAATAGTTTCTCTCAACAAAATTAGATGAAAGAAGATCTGCCCAATAAAAGACCTTTAACACACATGAAATGAATTCCTTGCCTAAAATCATAACTGAAAATTAACTGACATTTATATTGTATTGAAACTTAGAACATTTCTTCCTTCCTTCTTTCCTTCTTCCTTTCTTTTTTCTTTCCTTTTTTCTCTGACTTCTTTCATTCATTTATTCATTCATTGATTTCTTTCACAGAATGAGGAAGTCCTTATAAGAATAGTGTTGTTAAATGCATAAAATTCAATGAATGGGATTAGTAAGAAAACAAATTGTTTTGAAATACACTTGTCATATATATATATATATATATATATATACATATATATATATACATATATATGTATATATATACATATATATATGTATTTAAAATTCTCAGATATCAGAAGAACTCCTGATATACAGCATGAAAGTCTGCAAAACATTATATATATACATGCATGCACACACACACACACACACACACACATACACACTATGTATGTATGCATGCAGTGTATATATGTTTGTGTATAAATGTACATCATCTTATTTGAACCTCACTTGTCAAGATTTTATGGCAGTATTCCAAGTGTTATTATTCCAATTTTGAGATAAAGAATTGAGATCTGCAGTCACATGGCTTGTGCAATGTCACTCAGTTCAGCATGAAAGGCAGAATTGGAACCCTGGTTTTTCTGATTCTATGTTATTTACTCCTTCATCCTCTTCTGAGCTCTCTTCCTGACTCTCTAACTTTCTTTCTCCAATATTCTCTAACAGCCTTCTCACCTTAGAAGATGTCTTCATCCCTATACCTTTCTCAACCTATAATATCTTTCCATCTCTGTGATATCAACTGTTCCTCCCATAATCTCCATTTTAAGGAGGGCTTTTGTCAGCTAGGTTCAATCATGTCTCTACAGGCTCATTTCTGACTCTGGACTTCTTTTGTTACTCCTCCTTCCATATGCCCTCTTTGTAGTTACTTTGGTTCTCCTACCTCCTTTTTAGCATCCTCTTATATATTCTTCTCCATTAGAAATGACACTCTTTCAATGCAGGAACCTTGCTGTTGCTTGTATTTGCATCTGCAGCACTTACAACGGCTCCAGGCACATAGTATTTAATAAATGCCTGTTGATTTAGATTAATTTTACTTTATCCATGATTCCATAGTATCTACATTTAAACTCTTCTATTTTGAATGTAGTACAGTTTGCAAATCTCCTTCTTTCCTCAGTGTATGGATAACAGACATCAAGGACATTGGTTTTGCCCTCCAGTTTCTCATCTGTCACCCGTCCTTTTTCTTAAGCATATTGTCTTTGAAAAAGTCACAATGTGTTATGTGTTGTGGGAGAAAACATTACTTTACAATATTGATCTTAAAGGGTTAGCAACCCATCAAAAACACCTCTAACTGTTCCTGAATAAGCAGATACACAGGATTCTTTCATTTAATTTTATTTAAATTACTTTAATTACAATTATTTTTATACTACGTCTTTGAGGTTGTGATCCTAGATTCCAACTAAGATAATACTTCCTTTCATATAGCCTAAAACTACTTTCTTCAAAGAGTGGACAATTTGTCTTAGGATAGTATGATAGAATTGGATTTTTCTGAAAGGAAAATTGCATTTTGGGGGATTTAACCCTTTTATAACTGGAACTTCTTTCTACTCTGGTGCTACTGCTGTCCTTTGGTTTATAACTATCTCATCTGCTACCTCAGATTCCCCACATGACCTCTTCTTTCCAGTTGTAGAGACATGGTCATATCAACCATGTTATTTTTATTTAATGATCTGTGTCAGTCTGTTCCATTCACATGGTTTGCAACCCCCTGTCACTTTCAAAAACAAAATGTTCCTAACTCTCCACCACTGTTTTAGATGTGTTGTCTCCTTGATTGGAATTCATGCTCTTTGGTGACAGGGATAATTTTTGCTTCTATATTTGTATCCCTAGTGTTTAGCACAATATTTATGTATTACCATATTCATAATATGTGATATTTCATTTATTCATTAATTTACTATCACCTGCTATTTCATTAATTAAAAAAAAACTGAGGTAGATGAGGGCTAAGTGACTTTTGCAAATGTCCTCTGGCTCTAAATTCATGATTATTTCTATTGTACTCCATTCTTCTATTTTACTAGTTTTATCCAGGATTTGGTGAATGAGTACTTGTTCCAAAATACATTAGGTCTACCCATAGTAACCTTAGGTATTAGCATTAAGTAGCATGCTGGCCAACATTTTCCTCATATTCGTTTCATCTGCTTTAATGTTTAAACAGAATCATAACTTCAGTGTTGGGAGAGGCATTAGTCACCATCTAGCCTGACCCTTTTTTCACCAAGCAATAAACAAGAGTTGGTTAGGTGTCTACTATGTAATACAGAATGAGTATACAAATGCAAAGAATAAAACAACCCCTACTCACAAGATGCAAACATTCTAACAAATACATACATACATACATATGTATACATATATGTGTGTGTGTGTGAGTGTGTGCATATACATGTAAGGATAAAGTGTTGCCTTAGTAAATCAAATTAGTCACTTACTCATCTAAAGTAAGTGATAAGATACTCTGAACCTTAACCAGATGAAAACAAGCCATCTCTTTCATTGGCTTCACGAGCAATCAAATGTGAAACGTTCTTAAAAGTGGTGTTAGTTGCAGAGAAATGTTGTTATAATTGGCTGAGGAAATTTAATCGCACCTTAGTGGTCATCTAAATAAATAACAATGTAGTTCAAATAAAAGTTATTCAAGCAATTGGAGGAAGTATAGTGTAAAATTAAGCCCCTGAAGAGAAATTGCTCAGGGAGGAAGGATAGGATTTGGCTTTAGCCTTGGCTTAGATCTCTTTCTCCAATGTTTTGGCTAGAGGAGGACTTTAAAGCTTCAGATTTTCAGAGGGATTTTAGACTGTCCGACTTCATATTACCATACTATTGGCATCCCTCGATGAACTGTATTTGGAACAAATAACAAACTGAATGATTCATGCCTCCAAAAAAAAAAGCCTAGCAAAAAAACTTCAACATGCCTAAGGAAAACTTCTTGAGCACCCCATAAAGTATTTGCAGCAGCCAAAGGCTTCGAGTTGTCTCTTTGTCACATGTACTCTCTGATCTTGAGCCTATTCTCTCCTCTATTCTCTATGGACTAGTGTTAAAACATGTCACATACTTTTGGGGAATGTTTTGTACTAACCGCTCTTACTAGACTGCTTTAGTAAACATCTCTAACTAAAAATTAACTGTATCCAATGGACTAAAGGTTATTTTCCTCAAAATTAGAGGGAAATACATCAGAACAGATACCAAACTGCTAGCTTTAGAGAAAGATAACCATTAATTCTGGGTTATCTTTAGAGCCAAATGGGAGAGATGTAACCTCTGTCATGGAGCCAGCCACCTTATAGAAAAGTGAACCTAGAGCATCATTACATGAAGTATACATATAAATTAGATAAATAGAAATAAACAAAAATAAGTCAAATACAGTGTAATTTGGGAGGAAAAACACTAGCAGTTTGAAGGGGAAATAAAGGCAACAAGTAGAAACTACTGTTTGTATTATGTCTTAAGGAAGAATATATGAATGGGAATCCCTTCTTGACTGTAGACCTCAAATGAGGTAGGTCTAACCAACCCAGAGATCACTGTTTATACTTAAGGATAACTACTAATATTAGGATGTTTTGACTGGCATAAAACCGACATTTTTCTTTGCAACTTCAAGACATTTCCTTAGTTACTCTTTGTTTTGGGAAGTCCATATACTTTCTCAAATACTCCAATGTAGTGTGATCCATGTGGGTATTTTTTCCATTGATACTAATTCTCTCTCTCTCTCTCTCTCTCTCTCTCTTCTCTCTCTCTCTCTCTCTTCTCTCTCTCTCTCCCTCTCTCTCTTCTCTCTCTCTCTCTCTCTCTCTCTCTCTCTCTCTCTCTCTCTCTCTCTCTCTCTCTCTCTCTGTCTCTCTCTCCCCAATCTGCTAGGGCTCTTCCTAAATTTCTATCAGCATTATAAAAATACAAGTTGAAAACATGATGTATCAATGAGTTATGACTAAATTTCATAACACTGTGACAGCATATATTTTTACTTGTAAATATATTTGGGAATATGTTTTAATTTCTTGTCATTCATGTACTCATTGTGATTTCTGATATTAATTAAAACCCTGATTCACCCTTGATTAAAATTTACTTTTTATTGGGCATTGTTCAACAAACAAGCATCATATTATCCATTAGTGGTTAAACTCACAAGGAAAACATAATTTGACTTCAACATATTTAGTTCAGCAAAAAGAGAATAATTTCATTGAAGAAGTAGAAGATAATTGGTGGGGGGTTGAATATATTATTAGTTATGATTGGTTAGAGTCGAACTTTTTGTTCTATTTCTGTTTCATCTATGTTAACGTATACATTGGTTTGAGGATAAAATAACAGATTAGAAAATGAACATGATTTAAAAAGAAGACAACAAATAGGATATATTATTTTTTACAAGAAATAAATATATGTACTTCATTTAGCAAGCCCTAGGGAACGGATCTTGAGAATTAGTAATGAAATTAATGATATTGATAATAATGATTGGCATTTCTATATCTCTTTATAATTTGTAAAGTATTACATTTGATCCTTACAATGACCTTGTGATTTAGGTTTTATAATTATGCCTATTTCACAGAAAAGGAAATTGATACTGATAGTTTAGTTTTCTTATTTAGGGTCACACAGTAATAGGTAAGATTCAAAGGGAAGCTCTTCTTCAAATACTAATGCCTTCTACCAACAAATCCCACCTTTAAGTATCCTATGTGCAGGGACTTCAAATATAGAAAACCTTATTTTGAATATTACCACAGTCATTTATTAGCTGTGTGACCGTAACTGAGAAAAATAAATTCTATTCAGTTTACATAGGATACTTAAAGGTGGGTTTCATCCTAGAAAGCATTAATGTTTGCAGAAAAGCCAATGTTATTGTACAATGACTGGGCAGAACATGATGCTGGTGAGAGGAAAAAGTAGAAAGTTATTACAGGAATATTGGCGGAACTTGTGGACCTTAGTTCCTTTGTGTCTCCGCAGCCCACTTCAGAGAATTTGGCTTAAAATATGATCCACAAGATATGCCTCATATTCTTAGACAAAAGATTTCACAAATCTTACTTGTTAGTTTAAGGTTGTATAGAAAAGCATATACGAGACAAGGGATAACCAGATGCCTGAAACATTGGTCAATAATGAGTTAAAAATCTTTCAAATCAGTGCTGGTTGGACATCTGAAGTTTCCTTAGAGGAGTTCCTTTTCCTACCAATGATGAGTTCTCTGTAACTAACAATTTATAAATGGAGTTTTAAGTCACC
Source organism: Phascolarctos cinereus (assembly GCF_003287225.1). Classification (NCBI taxonomy): domain Eukaryota; kingdom Metazoa; phylum Chordata; class Mammalia; order Diprotodontia; family Phascolarctidae; genus Phascolarctos; species Phascolarctos cinereus. The sequence continues at coordinate 28,853,608 of NW_027555625.1, read as the reverse complement.
CTTTCTGATCATCAATTTGTTAATATGCTTTTATTTTTAAATGGGCCACCTGAAACTGAATATAGTGCTGCCTTTTGGTCTAACCAGTTGCCATTATTGCAACCTTAATCTGTTCACCTTGCTTCCATTAATCTAGTTCATGATCACATTAGCTTTAAGAAGAAGTAAGAAAAGACCTATGTCTCACTTTGGCTCATAGCACAGTACCAGGTGTTTCAGCTCCATCTGTCTTTTTCACATGGACTGCTGTTAAACTAGGTTCTCCTCTTATGCCCTTTTGTATTTAATATTTTTAAAATTAAATGCATGTCTTTACTTTTATCTCCATTACATTTCATCTTCTTAATTGAAGCTTACAATTCCAGACTTCCCAGACCTTTTTTTGAACCTCATCTGCAAGTTCTTTAAGTACTTTAGGATCAAATCCATCTTCATCCAGAAACTGGAACATTTTATTTAGAAACAGACCATATCTTAATCTTTCTTTGCTTGCGCTATAGTTTTGTTTCAATCTTTTACTTTTCCCTATTCTAAGAGTATTGCCATACATGTAGAAGAAGGCAACAAAATGTTATAATGTTATTCTTGAAACTTATATATCTTTTAGAGGGAATTTCCACATATGGGAATCTATCAATAATACCAGTGGGCCCCTCTAAATTACATGCCCATATCATATCATAGTCAATGAACATAAGGTAGATTTAAAGTTAGGATTGACTTCACAAGTCATCTCATCCATCCCACTCTTATTTCAGATGAGGAAACTGAGTCTTAGAGAATTTAAATTACTTTCTAAGGGTCACAAAAGCTGAAGTAGAGCTGAAAATGAAATCTAGGTCCTCTGACTCCTTTTTCTGGCTTTTAATGTTTCTTAAATGAATATGTTTGCAGGTGTTTTTTTTTTTTTACCCCTTTTTTGGTCTGTTAGTTTAGTTTTGTTTTTGGACTAATTACTACTTAATCATATCATCCCACCTAGTACATGTGATGTTAAGATTTGGAACACAGAATTAAGACTTGAAATTTACCTCCATTCATTTAAAAATATATGTATGTATATATATATATATATATTCTGTCCACTATTCTGTTTACTTTTGAACAGTTTTTTTTTCTTTATTCCATACACCAAGGCAGTGACATGATGACTTCATTTTTATTTCTGAATGAAGTTTTAATAAACTTTTAACATTTTCATTGGAACTGCTCCATTTCTCTTTGTTCTGAACTTCAGCCTCCTTGGCAGTATCATTGTAAGTCATGCCCTTTGTTTTCCTTCATTAACATTGACTGCCTCCATTTTTTTTTTAATTTCGGTTTATAAAATGAGATTACAGTTGTACTCATGTAGATTTCTTTGGATAGCTCATCCTTTTCTACTTCATCAAGAACATTCAGTTCCTAGAATCATAGAAATAGAGGTGAAAGGGAGCTCAGAATGCTATTGTTTTGCCCCTACATATATGTCCGAATACGCTACCCTTCTCTTAAATTTTGAAGTTTATTTTTTAAACAATATTAGAGACTTTAAATTGATCCACATGAAATTCCCTATTATTATTATTAATATATTTATGGATTTCCTAGGATTTTCTTCTCATTTACTGTCATAGCTTCAGGGAATAGGAATGGTTTTATCTCCTCTTCACTCATATTTCTGCATTTTATTTATTTATTTTTTGTCTTATGGCTATTGCTAGCATTCCAAGAACAACATCAAATAATGGGCAGTGGAAGAAATGGACAACCTTGCTTTACTCTTAAATTTATTTTAACTGTTCCTGGCATGTATCCATTACATATGTTGCTTTCTCTTGCTTTTAGATGAATACTTCTAAAAATATTTTTAGAGATCCCTTATGCCTATGTACTTTGGAATTTTTAGCATAGGTGAATATTGAACATTTTCAAAAGTTTTTCTTCATTAATTAAAATACACACTTTTTCATGTTTTTGTTCTTTACTGTGATTATGTTGATTATTTTCCCAATGTTGAACCATGCTTGAAACCCTAGCATAAATCCAACTTTGCTATAATGTATGAATTTTTGGATAATTTGCTTTAGTCTGATAGGATTTTGTTTAAGAAAAATCAATACTCATTACATATATCTATGCATTAAGGCTCTCTTTTTTTTATTCTTTCATCTAGTTTTATTGTGATTTCATATTATACATTTGTGTTTGGTAGATTTTCTTCCATCCTTCTTAAAATCAGATTAGATAAAAAGTTTATTGATTTTATTAGATTTTGCAAAGAACCAGCTTTTTATTGTTTTCATTTTTCCCAAGAGCTTTAGCTTATCTATTCTTGTATGATTTTAATAGCTCAGTTTTTAAAAATGTGTTTGACATGTATTTTATCTATTGTCCCAATTTTTAAATGCATATTCAGTTCATTAATCCTATCTTTATATATGTTGTCAGTGTATTCTTAGGAATATGGTTTTTGTCCTGAAGACTACTTTAGCTGCATCCTCCAAATTTTAGTGTACTTTTTCATCATTATCAATTTCATTCATGTGATTATTAAGTGTTCTAAGTTTTGCAGCATTTTTTTCACCTTTATGATTTCCTTTTTATTTAATTTTTTAAATGATATAAAACTGAAAAGAGAGAATGGATTGGACCCTAGAATGTATTTTGTTCTTTGAGAGTTGGTACATTAAGAGATTCAAATTTCAACCTGTGGTAGAGCCTTCTGAGCTCATATTGGTCTGATCAGTCATAGCTTGACACACTATACATTGATCCTGACATAATGATGTCATTTTGGTCTGCTTCAAGTATGAAGAACAATAATTAATATTGAGATGCATCCTCTGGGCAAGAATCATGGTACTCAGGGGCATGTACAGGATTCTTAGGATAGCCAACATTTACAGAGGATTGGCAGCATGAGAACAGAGGTAGCTCTTCCTGGCTTTTACCTAGTTAAGTGATGAATGGAAGGATTCTAGTAGGATGAAACTCACTAAAGTCTAAGAACACAGCATCTTCTTCCACACTACATTGTATCCTTCATGAAAAAAGTGATATGAAAATACAAAGAAATTAACTAACAAATAACAAGAAGAACAAAAGCAAAACTAAGTAAGGAGTATCCATAATATGTAATTTTACTATCAGGAAAAAGTGGAAATAAAAAAGGAGAGGAAAAATATATCCCAGATCTGCACCATGGATGAGCTACATAAAGAGAATAAGAAAGGATGGCTAAATATATGAGTCATGAATGGGTTTAAGAATGGATTTAAGAAGATATTAGAAAGGAGAATAAATAAGATCAAAGAAGTAAATTAACACATTATAGGACAACATGGAGCACATGAATATGACTCAGATTAAGAGTACAGATGGTCAGTGAAGGAGAAAAAGAAGAATTAAGAACCTTATACTATGTTTCTGTCTTGGATACAGATAGAGTCAGCCATGACTGAAACAGCTGAATAACAATTGTACATGTATCTGTATCTGTGTCTGTATCTGTATCTGTATCTGTATTGTATCTGTATCTGTATCTGTATCTGTATCTGTATATGTATATGTACTTATACATGTATATGTCTAGTCTGGGAGCTTATAGACTAAAAACAGAAAGCCAGATAATAAATTGTAGATATATGAAAGTAATTAAAAAGATAATAGAAAAAAATCTATATGAAATAAAATATGAAAATGGCAACATCTCAAACTTTGGGAGATAAAACTAAAGGAGTCCTCATAAGAAAAAAAAATTCTGTATCACTTAAGGTATATATGTATATATATATATATATAATCACTTACAGTATATATACATATATACTTTATATGCACAGTATATATACTTTATATATATATATGCATATGTGTATATGTGTGTATATATATACACATACATATGTATGCATATATGTTTGCAAAATAGAAAATAATATGAAAATATGTTTATGTAGAATATATACAAATATATGAAACACTAAAACTGAATATAAAATTTAAAAAATAGAAACTGAAGAAATCATCAAATCTGTAATTAAAAGAAACCATTTGGAAAACTAGAGGAGAAATTGCTAAGTTAAGAAACTCAAACATTTTGAAATGATAAACAAAAGTGCCCCCCCACTTCAGAACTAACAAAACCCTTAAAAATAGTTAACTTGATTTAAAAAAAGGATGGTGGAAATAAACCAAAATACCAATATTCAAATAAAAATGAATAATAAACAATCATAACAGAGATAGAAAGTATGATCAGGATCACAATAAAAGCATATGCAAAATTGTGTCAGAAGGTGAAAATCTTGATTTCCTATGGCATTTATGTTTCAATAAAGGAACTGAGGTTGTTGCATTTAGACAAGAAAAACTTAAGGGTATGGGGGAGGGGCTAGATAACGGCCTCCAAGTATTTGAAGGGTGGCTTGTCATGAAGTTCAATTAGCTTTTTCTTTTTGGCCATAAAAAGCAAACCTGTGACAGAAATTAATGAATGAACTTCTTAACAATGAAAACTATTCCAATGAAAGATTGACTTGATAAAAATGTAGTAGAGATGTGTACATTAATGAATATTCACAGACAGAGGATTTTGGTCAAAATTTTGGTTGATTTTTCCTGCCCAAGTATAAGATGAGCTAGATGTCCACACAAGTCACTCTGTCTTTTAAAGTTTTGTCATTCTTCATCTGAAAGTAGTTCCTTCCAACAAATTGGCACTCCCATTACTCTTCTTTATTATATACTCACATAATTTGATGCATACTCATTGTTCCACCTTTGCTGGCTCTCCCATTACAGTCTCAGTTTTCCAAAAGTTACCTGACTTCAATTTAGACTACCTTCAAGCACTTGTCACAAAAAATGTATACACTTCAAGTAAATGGTCTGCATTTAACATGACAGTTAGTTTCAGATTAATTGTCACATTTCACTGAAATCACACTGATCTTGAAGTGAGAAAGTCCTAAGCAATGCCCTTGTCTCCTGGCATCTGCCCCCACTCAAGGTCTCATGCACTAATTACATAAGGTATGCCTGACACCATCACATAGACAACACAAAAAAGTGTCACTCAGCCAGAATCTAACTTTTCTCTCTTCCTGATGACCTTTTCAATGAAGACAAGTACCTTTATGGGATTTGGCATTTGGAAGGAAATTCTAAAAAAAAAAAAAATTCTTAAAATGTTAACAGTTATCCAAAATCATGTTAAGTAAAATGTTTAAATCTTCCTAAGTGACAGTGAGAAGGATTCAGGAGGTAGTTATATGAAAACATCTTTCTATGACCACCTCCCACCTTAATGCAATGCTAAGATGCTGCTCAATTTAAAATGAAAGTATGGGAGGACCAAACATTTGGTTTACATGGCAGCATTCCCTTCCTTACTTGTGGTGGAAGTAGGTGGGATTGCTACCATGTCTGCTTAAAATAATCCCACAAACCCACTAGAATATGGAGATAATGCTATTATGAGCCTTATGGAGTCAGATACATATCATTCTGGCAAATTAGAATGTCACAGAATTATTTGGTTAGCATTTGTAAAGTATTTATAAGAGGCAACTACATGTCTCAGTGAATAAAGCACTGGGCCTGGAGTCAGAAGAAGCTGAGTTCAAATATGGCTTTGGACACTTACTAGCCATGTTACCCTGGGCAAGTCACTTACCCTCTGTTTGCCTTAATCCCCTGGGAAAGGAAATGGCCAACCACTTCTCTATCTTTGACAAGAAAATCCCATGGACATTATTGGTGTGCTGTGGTCCTTGGGGTCATGAAGAGTCAGACATGACAGCATAACTGAACAACAACAAAGTACTTCCTAGGTTCCAGGAATCTATTAAACTCTGGAGTTACAAATACAAAGAAGTTAAAGCCTTCTCTGCCATCAAAGATCTGATATTCTAACTGGTGAAAACTGCACAAAAGGCAACAACAAAGCAAGAAGGGAGACGGCTTCACCAAGCATGGCCAGAGTATGAAGCATGGTTTTGCAGATGTCATAAAAAGGGAATATCTTAAAGGACTATTAGTCAACAGTTACTGACCTGAGTTTCAGCCTATGAAACTGGAAAAAAATAATTCTTCCATTTCTAGGAAGGGAAGAACATTTCTCCTCCATTTTCTTCCTTCAAATTCTGTCTACATGCATAGACAATTCCATTCAATTTTATTCAATCACCCATTTAAATACTCAATATGTCCTAGGAATTTTGATATGACCAAATCCAGGAAAAAAAGTAATACCTGCCCTCAAAGGGCTTACATTTTACTCGGGGAAATATCATATGACACAAATTGGCAAGATTGTTCTGGAAAACCATGAGTTTCATTCATACTCCCAGACTTGATCAGATGTATAATTCACAAGTTCAGACAGACAATAGAGCTTTATAAAGCTTAGCCAATGGAATATTTCCAATCCATTTTCAAGACTTGTCAATTTTCTCCCCAATATCTATCATAATCCACTGGAGCAGTATCAGTCCAAATTCAGGCTTTCATCACCACTTACTTGGACTGCCAAAATAGCATCATATATGTATTAGTGTTTATGAGTGTTCCTTACCCCATGCCAAAATTACCAATTTCATATTTTAGGAAGGAATATCTTTTAGTTCTAATACTCTGGGGCTTGTCATTTTTCTTACCTTAGCTTATATGCCAGTGAAGGAGATAATAGTCATATTCTGAAGGGCCTCTCTTATGTGAAGATAAGGGACAGTGGTGAATTGGAAATAATTACCATTATTAGTAAGAATAGCAATAATTATATATTATAACTATTATTTGTTTAACACTTTGAGGCTTGCAAAGTGTTTTACAAGCATCTCATTTGATTCCCACAACAATCCTGGAAGGTATGTGTTATTATCAGGGACATTTTATGTATGAGTAAACTGAGGAAAACAGAGACGAATAATTTTCTGAAGGTCACAAGGATAGTTAATTTTTGAGGCTGTATTTGAACTTAGGCCTTCTTGACTCTCAATTCAAAAATCCACTCCCTGTCCTCATCTTGCTATCTAAGACTTTGCAAGCAAAGGGCCTGTATTAAAATTCTGACTGTTATTATCTATGTAAAAATGCATGTCACTTAATCATTTTGGACCTCAGTTTACCATTCTTTAAAATTAAGGCTTTTAACTGCATGGCCTCTCAGATTCTTTTGATCTCAAAATCTATGTTGCTATGAGATTATTAAATTTGATCTTACTTTCTCTCTGACCTATTCCAAAGTACACTATTGTAAGAAGTTTGCCAGTAAACTTCACAGAAACATTCTAGAATGTAGGAAGGGTGTTGAAAGCAGAGCAAATCCCACTGAGGTTACAATTATTGTACATCCCTGACTTGTAAAAAGTTAGATATAGAAGAGAAACTTTGGGGTCCTCAAGTGCAACATTTCATTTCATAAATGAAGAGAGAATTTGCTGAATATCACCCATCTCTTTGAGTACATAGCTAAGATAGAGCCCAAATTTCTGGCTTCCAGTTCCAGTGGAATTCCTTTTAAAAAAAAGGGGGGGGAGACAAAAATAGGAAGAAAACAGAGAGAGAATAAAGAAAAGAAACAAGGAGGACAGTTAGGTGAAAGGACAAATAATTCTAAACAAGCAAATGGCTGTTATCTAGTCCTCTCTCTCTAAGATCAGTAGTAGAACTTAAAATAATAAAATAAAGTAGACATTTGAAGAATGAAGAGAGAGACATATTTAAGTAAATAAATATTCTTAGATTACTTGCGCTATATACCACACTCTGTTAGGTTCTGAGTAAAATTTTTAAAAATAAGAAGGCATACTCCCTACACTCAATGAGCTTACAATCTACTAGGATAAAAAGATATGCAAATGAATAAGCGTAAAATAAATGAGAAAGTGCTATGAGGAAAACAAAAGCATACTATTTGCTACAAGTATACAGAATTATTCAAGTGGAGCCTGGCTGAGCACTTGTCAGGAATGGATAGGCAGACCTGGACTTTGGCCCACTTTTTATATAGGGATGTGAGGGGATGTTCTAAAGAGGATACCAGTTCAGATATGATTCACTCTAAACGGCTTCTGAGGTCCCTTCCAACTCTTAAATTCTGTAATTTTAAGGTGGACTTCCTAGATAACATCGTACCAAAAGTACTCATACTACTGGGGAAAATTTCACCAGGCAGGGAATAATCACATATTGTGATGAAAGAAATGAAATGAAATGACATTATACACTGATGCTGAACTGACAAGAAACATAAGTAAGACTACAGATGGGAAATTCTGAGGTGCATACTATTAAACTGTGTTCACTGATTTTTTTTTTCAAGTTAGAATTTCATTTCTTGTTTCTTTTCCAAGCTGAAAAATGTGGTCATGATAATTAAGTAAAGCTCAGAGTAAGAAGGAAAATTACCCTGAATTGAACCCCTTTTGGGGCATTACCCGAGTTTTATTTTACATGGCTTTTAATGACTTGTATTGCCAGCATGTATATTTGTCAGTACCCTGAATGTTTCTGCTAACATACATCTGCAAATATAGAAAGACTTTACTGTGTTTGGCATGAGAATTTCATTTTTTTAGTTCAAAAATATCCAGGTAAAATGGATATATCCATGCAGCATTATCACTGTAAGCACTCAGATTAAAATAAGTAATAAATTAGATATGACGGATACCACCACCTCACCCCAACCCACACAGTTTTGTACACCCTGAAACTAAACAGTTACTTGACTGAAGCTTAGTCAATTTGACCATCAAATCAAACCAAACCAAACCAAAACGAGCAAACATTCAAACAAAAAACAATAACAATTGGATTTGAGAGAGACAGACAGATTTGGGAAGTCAATACTCGGATTTTTGTAAGTGGGGTACAGGGGCCATGGTCATTGTTACAGCACCAAGAAGAGTACTTGTGGTTGCTCACAGACCAGTGTATGAGCCAACACAGAAGTGTCCACGCCTCTCTTTGGATCTTGCCACTTGAGGGCTTGAAGATCACCTAAACTAGCTCTGAAAAAAGGCACCTGGCAGGAATAAAAGTCTGTCCTGGAGAAGGATGGGGGTAAGATGATCCTAGAGCTGTTTATTTGGTTTCCCCCAAATCCATACACAACTACAGACCCTCACTACATGTGGTCCCTCTCTCTTCTTAGGGCACCTACATGTGGGTACTCTGTAGGAATAGGATTTTGGTTGCTTATATTTTGTAAGATATATATATTTTAAGGTTTAGAGGCTAGATATATTTTCTAAATTCTGGAAAAACATGCTTTTTTGTTCTGTGCAGTTTTATTTATGATTTCTTGAAATAGAGCTCTGAAAAAAAAAACAGGCTTTAAAAAATATGATTTTCCAGGAGTTCATTGATTCTGTAGACCAGCAGCCCATTGTGTTTCAAATGGAGCTACTTGTTGCTGTGTTCTTTCTATTGTGTCCTATCCTCTGTAATACCATTTGTGTTTTATTGGCAGAGATAGTAGAGTAGATAGCAATCCCTTCTCCAGCTCATTTTACAGATGAGAAAGAGCCAAAGAAGGCTAAGTGACTTATACAAAGTTACATAGCTAGCAAGTGTCTGAGGTCATATTTGAATTCAGGTCCTCCAGATTTCAGGGCCAAGGCTCTATCCACTATACCCCCTAGCTGCCCGAGTTATGTGATTATTCCTTTAAACCCAAAATCTTTCTGGCTTTTATTGAATGGCCAATAATAAAGCTGAACCAAAGCCTCCGTGACTTATTACTTGGATTCTGATGGCTTAGAAAGAGTGGAAATAGAAATTGTTTTCTGTTCTGGCCAGAAACTTTGAAGGTCTACCTCTCCCAGATTGATATTGGTGTGACAGCAAATTAGGCCATGGTTTGTCTCAACTCACACCTAGCCCTTAGTCATTGAATGGTCATTTCCTCAGACAAACTTAGGCCTGGGAAAGACCTTCATTTATGTTTTCTAATAATTAATTTATTTATTTTTAGTTTTCAACATTCATTTCCATAAGATTTTGAGTGTTAAATTTTCTCCCCCTCCTCCTTCCCTCCAAGATAGCATGCAATTCTGATATACACTCTGTACTTATGCATTCATATTAAGCACATTTTCCATTAGGCATGATGTAAAAAAACAATTAAAATTAATGGAGGAACCATGAGAATGAAGCAATAAAACAAAAGAACAAAGGAAAAGGAGAGTAAATAGTATGCTTCCATCTGCATTCAGACTCCACAGTTCTTTCTCTGGATGTGTATAGCATTTTCCATCATGAGACTTCTGGAATTATCTTTGATCCTTGCATTGCTGGGAAGAGCGATGGCTGTGAAAGTCAGTCATTGCACAGTGTGGCTGTAACTGTGTACAATGTTATCCTGGTTCTGATGACTTCACTCAGCATCAGTTCCTGTAAGTCTTCCCAATGTTTTCGGAAGTCTGCTTGCTCATCATTTCTTATAGCACAATAGTATCCCAATACATTCATATACCAAAATTTGTTCAACCATTCCCCAATTTATGGGCTTACTTCAATTTCCAATTCTTTGCCACAACAGAAAGAGTTACTACAAATACTTTTGCATGTGTGGGTCCTTTTCCCATTTTTTATGATCTCTTTGGGATACAGCTCTAGAAGTGCTATGTGCTGAGTCAAAGGGTATGCAGAAAAAAAACCCAAAAAACAAAGCAAGGGGCAGCTAGGTGGAACGGTGGATAGAGCACTGCACCTGGATTCAGGAGGACCTGAGTTCATATCCAGCCACAGACACATAACACTTACTAGCTGTGTGACCCTGGGCAATCATTTAACCCCATTACCTAGCCAAAACAAAACAAAACAAAAAACAAAAAAACAAAAAAACAAAACACACAAACAAAGGATTAGCACAGTTGTGTAGCCCTTTGGGAATAGTTCCAAATTGCTCTCCAGAATGGTTGAATCAGTTCACAATTTCACCAACAATGCATTAGTGTTCCAATTTTCCCACATCTTCTCCAACATTTATCATTTTCCTGTTTTGTCATGTTGGCCAATCTGATAGGTATGATGTGATGCCTCAGGGTTGTTTTGATTTGCATTTCTCTAATCAATAGTGATTTAGAACATTTTTCATATGACTATAAATAGCTTTAATTTCTTCCTCTGAAAATTGCCTTTTCATATACTTTGACCATTTATCAATTGGGGAATGCCTTGTATTCTTATAAATTTGAAAGATCTTAATTTAGAGAGACTAAGATAATCCATTTCATTCTAGGCTATCACCAGTCATCTTGACTTTTGTCTTGCCACTGGATGTCAATAACTCTGGAGGACAGAAGAAGCTGAGCACTTTGTACAGCTCTGCCACTCTTAAATGCAATTCAAAGGTATCAAGACATCACCCTCCTAGTGTCATTGGTCCTGTTTAAGAAACAAGGATGAACAACAACAGCAATAACTGGGTTCCTGATCACACAGTTCCCCCCAAGCATTCATTTTCAGCCATGTTAGAAACTGGACTGTTCATAGCTCTATATTACTTAAGACTTTTGTGACTGATTTTTTAAATATACAATAAGTATCTGAGTCAAATTTGCATTTTACATGAAGGTTAGGAAAGATATAGTGAGCACCATACATGACAAAGACAGGATTAAGGAAGGATTTAACCAAGTAGAGCCCTGATCTTAATTTAACAAGATGAACTTTAGAAAAGATAAATGTGACATCTTGTTGCCTTGGGGGAACAGGGGGTGATGGCTGCAGTCAAGATACGTTTAAACTTCACAAGTACAAAAAGGATTGAATTTGACTAGGAAGTAGATTTTGGACAATATCCTGGAAGTTTAATGGTCTATAAATTCAATGGACACTGTCATTTCAATATGGTGGACAAGAAAGGAAACACATTCTTAAACTTTACTAAAAATGACACAGAAATCGTAAGGTATGGAGGTAATAGTAGCACCATCTTCTACTCAGTTTAGAAATCAGCAGTGCTGTATTCATTTCTGGTCACCACATTCAAGGAATGCTTTTGGTAAATTGGAGAGTCAAGAGGAGGACAACTAGGATATACAATGATCAGATGAAGGAACTAAGGAAGCTAAGCCCAAGGAAGAGTAGATTTAAAAGCAACATGATAGCTTTCCTTAAGTATTTTACAAATCATCATGTAAAAAGAGGGAATAGACTTTTCTTGTCTATAGTCTTCAAGCACACAACTGAAAGCATTGAGCAGAAATTTCTAAGATACATTTTGTCTTGGTGGATGTGCATGTGCTCACACACATACACACAGAGGCAATCTTGAAGGGAAGGATGGTAAACAGAGACTCAGGCGAACCTGGAGTTTAGGAAGAGAAGGAGAACAAAGCTGGATTACTTAGAGAAAATTGCAAATCACTTCTACTGAGTGGAATATTCTCCCTAAAATATGAAATAAAGACCTATCTTCTAAAGACATATGCTATTCTAGTTTTGATATATTTTTGTTATTATAGAAAACCAAAGTACTAACACTCATAAGCCCATAAAAGCATGCTTTCCATTGACAATAAATCAGTAGTCCCGCATTTGTAAGCAGAGAACATTTACTAAGAATATTAAGAACAGTTGGTAAAATATACAGTGTCCCAAAAGTCTTAGTGCACGTGGAAACTTTAATATACTTAAAACAGCAGTACAATTTTGAGCACATTCTGTATTGCCGAGAAACTAAGGGCCCCTCTTCTTTGGGAAACACAAGATCACTGGGTTCAATGGGCTCAACTGAGAGCGAAATGTTAGGTGCAGTTGTAAAGAACAAATGTAACAAGATACACCATTGTATTCCTTGTTACTAGAAGTTGTTTTGTGACTTTAGAGAACTCTCATGAGGTTCTCATAAGGTAGAGGTCTCTGCTGAGATGGAGGAGTTAGTGCCTTGATAGTGTCCAGTATTGGTAAATCTCTACATCACAAGAGGTCACTACCTTGAAGTTGCTTCCATTCTCAGTGATTTGTCTTTCTCCTTCCATCTATTGGAGAACCCTCTTGCCGGGAGTGCCTGTGTCCCCGGCTGTGGTCTGATGCCAGCAGAGTGTAGAGAGAGAAAGAATCATGGGCAAGGTGAGGCAGTGAAGAAAAAACTCTGTTTATTGATCTGAGGGCTCAGGCTTATATAGCACTGGATCAAACAATAGTAACATTATTATTCATGAAAAGCACAAATCTAATTAAGTGATTTCCTTCCTTCCTTGTACCTTGTCTGTTACATTCTTTCCTGCGTCCTGTCCTGTACCCCGTCCGTTTCCTCCCTTCCTGCATCCTGTTCTCAAGAAACGGAACAGGGGGCTGGTGAGCCAACATCCTGAGTTTCACAGCTGTCAGGCTTAGTATAACCTACAGGTAAACCCGGGCTGCCTAAGCCCTCCAACTCCCCAAAGCTGGCCCTCTGTACCCTCTATTGTTGGTCACAAGTAATGCTATCAATGTATTTGGGTAATGAATTCCATTAGTACTGATGACTGAAACATTTCTCAAAGTCATATGAACACCTGAGGAGATGAGAGAGAAGAGAAAGAGAGAAACTCTTTCCTCTATTAAAGAATTCACTCTTAGATTTTGGCTAGAACTGTGGGACCACTAAACTGCTTCTACACATGATTCTAAACCGGCTTGCTCTTTTATACTTAGGTCTAGATATTTGGCTTACTCTTTCTGCTAATAGCAAGATATTTCTTGCATGGGTTAATCTATCCTCTTGTTAACAGCTTCTATACTACCTCATTTGGCAAACTTATCAACTCACATAGATTTAATGATCATATCCATATAGATTATTCTCAGATACATTTTACACAGCCCCGATCTCTCTCTAGGGGAGCAAGATGGTTCAATTGATAGAGAACCAGAGCTAAGTAAGGAAGACATAAGTTCAGATTTGACCTTGATCAGTTATTAGCTAAGTGATGCTGGGTAAGCCTTGATATACTTATTTGTAAAATCACCTGGAGAAATAAATGACAATTTGATTTAGCACCTTTGTCAAGAAAACCCCACATGGAGTCATGAAGAGTTGTACTCATCTGAAAAATGACTGAACAGCAACAGGAAGGAACTGTCTTTGATATTAAGACTTGTGTCACCAAACAACTCTTAGATATCTAGATCTAGATATCCCATAGATACCTTGCACTCAACAAGTCCTAAAAAGAACTTATTTTTCCTTTCAAATCTCTTCTTAATTCCCCTATCACTTTTAAGGGCACCACTATCCTCCCAGTCTCTTAAGCTTAAACTTTGGCATCATCCTTAAATCCTCATTCATACTCACATGACATATCCAATGTCTTTTCACCACCTGATGTTGTTTGTCTTTGCACAATATCTCAAAATGCCCTTTCCCCTGCTCATAAGCCCTTTACCCTGCTGTAGACAATCAACACATCAAACTAAAACTATTACAAAGCCTTATGGTTCGACTTCATGCCTTTAGTGTCTTTGCAATCCAATCCAACTGCAACTCAGATGCCAAAATTTTCTCTTTAAAGTGCGTATCTAGTAATGGAATACTATTATGCCGTAAGAAAACAATAAACAGGCAGATTTCAGAGAAACAAAACAACTTTGAAATACATGAACTGATGCTGAGTGAAGTAAGCAGAAGAAGGAGAACACTGTACATATTAACAGCCAAATTGTGCAATGATCAGCTATGGTCTTCTCAGCAGTACAATGATCCAAGACAATCCCAAAAACTCAAGATGGAAAATGCTATCCACATCTATAGAAAGAACTGATGGAGTCTGAATGGAGCTGGAAGCATACTATTTTCATTTTTTATGGCTTTTTCTATTTTTTCTGTTTCTTCTTTCACAAAATGACTAATGTAAAAATGTATTTAACACGTTTGCACATGTGTAACCTATATTAGATTTCTTGCAATTATGGGAGAGGTGATAGGATTGAAGGCAAAAATTTTGGAACTCAAAATCTTCTAAAAATCAATGCTAAATGCCAGCTTTGTATGTAATTGGGAAAAATAATTATTTACTCAAAAACAACCAAAAAACAAAGTATACATCTAAAGCTGCACCCCTCTAGCCACTTCTGAACTCTGTTACCAACCTCCAGGGTCAGATATAAAATTCTATGTTCTCTTTGTTGAGTTCATGTATATCATGGCATCTATTTACCTTTACATCTTATTACACTTTACTCTCTAACCACATTGTTTTATTCTTATTATTCTTATTCTTATTCTTATTATTAATCTTACAGTGACACAAGCCTCTTTGCTGTTCCTCACACATGATACTCAATTTTAGGACTTCTGTACTGGCTTTTTCAAGCATAGAATGTTCTGCCTCCTCAATTCCACATGGATTCCCTAGCTAACCTCAATAATCTATTCAAATCCTACTTTCTTTAAGAGGTCTTTCCTCCCTGTCCCATAACCACCACTGCACATCCCCGTTTTAATTGCCTTCCCTCTGAGATTACCTGTAATTGAAGTGGAATTTTTTTTGTAAAAACATAGCTATTTCCATATTTTTTTCTCCACTAGAATGTGAGTTCTCTAAGTGAAGACTACTTTTTTCTTTGTTTTGTCTTTATTTTTTCCCCTTTCTTTGGATTCCCAAGCCTTAGTGCAGTTCCTGGCACAGAGTAAGTACTCACTAAATGCTTATTGGTGGTGACGATGAGGAAGAGAAGGAAAATGAAGATAAAGAGGGTGAGGATGATGACATTAGAGTCAGAATGGTATAGTGGCTAGAAAAGCTGTCTTCAAGCTAGGAAGATTAGATTCTTGAAACCACCCCTAACAGAGATTGTTTGACCTTAAGCTCATCACTTTACTCCATGTTGCTCTAGAAAAGTGTCTAAGTGTGTAAGTTGTAGAGGCGTTGCTTATATGCATTGGTATACGGCATTTCCTTATATGGGAGTTCCCTATAACAATGAAATCACAAGAACCTAATACATATACATGTACACACAAAAATTGTCATACGAATGTGCATGACTACACAGGTAGGTGTCTATATGAATGTGTGTAGGTTACATGACTATACACACATGTATATACAGGCACAGGTACACATGTGTATACATGCACGCATACATGCATTGTTCTCTGACATGTAATATCAATGTGACACTAGGTAAGTTATAGCCTCTCAGGACTCTGAGAAACATTCAAAAACTCTTAAGAGGTGAGAAAAGCTGACATATCACAGTGATAGTGGGACAATGAAATTGCAGGCTTTGTCCAATCCCCTACAGAGATCATTTAGTCTCTTTCCTCTGATAGAATTTGAACTCCTTGAGGGCAAAGAGGAAATTTTCATTTTTGTCTTCATATCTCAAGGGTATGGCCTATAGTAAACATTTAATAAAGGCGTGTGGATTGACTGCTTGATTTCCCAAGAGACAAATTATCTTCTTGAATATATATGCATATATATAACATCATATGTATGCATATATGCATGTGCATATGAATATCGATATGCTTGTTGTTTCATACACATACGTGAGCACATATGTACATAGCCATGTACACATATAAGCTGCGTACAGTGTTCATATCTTTATGTGCCTATATGCATGCACACAGGTGTGTATAAACACATACATAATACACTTCCTAAATAATTAGAGCTGAACAGAGAACCATTTAGCAAAATGTGTGTTCCTAAATGTGTTTTCTCTTTTAAAACTTTAGGCAAATTGAAAGCAAGATATTCAAAAAGAGTTGTAGTAAAGACATTACTGCATTGGGAAGCTGAGCATCTGCAGTTAAATAATTCTCTCCAAGGAATGGGCCTTCAGTGTTTGATGGATAAACACCACAAACATTCTCATAACTAGGCTATGTGCATAAGTATGGAACTCTGGAGTTGAAAATGAACTTCCCAAAGAAAACTGTGGATACTTGGAGATGTGAGAGGTGGTAGCCCAAGGGAGAGAGAACACTGATTGATTGTAGTCCTAAACTGTGCAACAGGGCTACCTCTGAGATCCAGCTTTCTGGAAATACAAGACTAATTACAGCAGATAGTACCAAGTATTGAACTCCTGCTGTGAGAGTAGACAGAATTTTTGATGCTGCCTCATTTTCTGTACTTCCAGTGGCCCCAGTAATTGAATATCATGCTGAGATTTCTAACACATGAAACAAAACCTGAGAAAAATTTAGAGCAGGCATTTTCAGGGCCCTATAAAACTGTGTCCACAACAGACCATCTCCCTGCCCTCCTTGATTGTTTTCATAGCATCAGAATTAGAGCTGGAAGGGACCCCAGAGGACAGTAAGTCCAACTTTTACATTTTATAGATGAGAGATTTGAGGTGTAGAGCCTTTAAGTGACTTGCCCAGGGTCACACAACTGTAAATTTCTGGATTCCCATATTTGAAAACAACACTTCCTAACTTCAAATCCAACAAATGATTCACTGCATCATGCTGTTGGATTGGGTAGCTATGATATGGAAAAGCTCAGTACAACTTGATTCTCTTTTGCCCCAATTCCTTTTTGGCCTTTAAATTGAATTGTTTATTTATGTGTTTGTTTACTCAGTCCTTTGTTCCTTTATTCATTCCTTTCTATACTTGTCAATTTTTTTTTATCCATTTATTAATTTCTCTTTTTTTCCCTCATTTGTTTGTTTTCAATTGTTGTATATTCAGGCCTCTTATTTCATCAGTGGGGGAAATCCCTGGTTTATCAAATCCTTCAATCATTGCACAGAGGAAAACTAACTGAAACTTAAAGTCCTAGTTTTGGAAGACTTGCTTAACTGATTTGCTTAGGGTCACACAGCCAAATAGGTGTCAAAGGCATGCCTTCAACTCAGGCCTTCTCCTCACTGTACCAAATAGGATCATAGACCTTGATTTAGAATTTCCTCAAAGGACCATATAGTCCAGTCCTTTTATTTTAGAGGTAAGGAACCTGAGGAAGCAAAAAGGTGAAGAGATGAATTACCCAAAGCTACAAAGGAAGTAAGCATCAGTGATGTGATAACTCTGCCTGCTTTGAATCCAGAATAACTACTCAGCTCCCTCTTTCCACATATGTGAATTGTTGCATTCAGCAATCCAGAATCAGCTTGAATCATGAGCCAAAGGATAGAAGTCTATCAGAGGAGTTCCTCCTGCAAAGGTAAAACCCTTGCTAAGCTATTAACCCCGTAAGTCTGTCCAGTGTCTGCAATTTCTACCATTAAGGCTATTTCCTTGAGTCTACAGAAGTTCCCTGTTAAAATGCTAATATCTTACCTAGGAGGGTTAACACAGTAACCCATTTGCAAGTAATCTTATGTATTAGTTAACAAAATTGGCTATCACTGAGCTCACAGCAATACATTTACCTGATCTAACAAAGCAATTAGAAGGCCTGTATTTTCATTTCCTTCCATTATTGCTAGATATTTACTGAATAAAATAATAACTGTAATAATTGTGATCACAATGATAATGACAACCATTACTCACATCAGACAGGACCAGAGCCCCAGACACCAGACCTCTCAATTCTCAGACCAACCAAGTGCTAGAGCTTCCAATGCCTAAAGCCTCACTGCCGTCCATTGCCTCAAGAGCCTCCAAATCTATGTCCAATTGAGAGACAAACTGAGGCACCATATGCAGAGTATGTTCTCATTGCACAACTTTCCTGTCATGTCTATCCGTGATAACCACTCTCCTGTGATGAAACAAAAGAACTGAAACTGAAGGCAAGTTCAGTAAGTATCTCAAGGAATTAGATGTTAGAGTGAACATGGCATGGTGAATGGGATCCTGGACTTGGTGTCAAGATCTGTTTTCAAATCCTGCCTCAGACACTTATTAGCTTTGTGACTCTGGGCACATTCTCTGTTCCTCTCTGTTCCTATATTTTCTCATCTGTAAAATGAGGGCATTGGAAAATTAGAAGGTTGATTGTAGCTTGTAGGTAAACCTCAGACCCTGTGATGCTTTTGATAGCCCCATTGTTCTGACCTTGTTGCAATTCTTCCTTGGTGCTTGAGTGACAATAAATTCTTCTGTTTTTGACATAACAAGGTCTAAGATGATTGGAGCCATAGTTAAAGGTTATGATTGTCCCTTCAAGCTTTTCCTAATCCCAGTAATCCAATGATGACAGATCTAGAGCTGGAAAGGATCATAGAGGTCAGCTGGACCAACCTCCCATTTTATAGCTGGGGGACACTGAGGCACAGAGATTTTAGTAAACATATCAAGGTAGTTGCATCAAAGACAGAATTTGGACAGTTCTCTGACAATAAATCCGGCTCTTATCACTCTAATACATTCTTCATTATATTGCTTTCTTCTTCCATATTATTTTTGTCTTCTTTGTTGTGTTTTGTTTCTCTACAATTGCAATCCCAGAAGACTGTAAGCTCTTTTGAAGAAAGTTCCTATTTTTCTTCCCCTCTTTTAATCTCCAGTGTTTTTCACAATGCTTTGAAAATATTAGACACCTAATAAATGCATGCTTAATTAATTAATGCAGAATTTTAAGTTTTACAAATCTCTGTCCCTGTAAAGTAGTTAATGTCCTACATGTGTTACAGAGAGGCACTAGACCTGTGATTTCACTGGCAAAGAGAAAGCCCATATGAACAGGCTCCCTTTATCAATACAGGTTAGTACCTTCTCTGCAATTTATAGTCTTAGACTTCATTAATTGTGGTCCATTTACTTGGGGGTTTTATTTTATTTTATTTTATTTTAATTTGTTGACTATAATTCAATAGCAATTGCTTCCATTGTAATAGCACGTATTTTATTAGATGAATTGCACAACATTATTCTGTGAAAGGGTCCACAGATTTTGCCTTATTGCCAAAGGATTCCATTGTATACAACAGATTAAGAACCTCTAGACTACAGAGTCATATAGAACATTTAGAGATGATGTGATTTCCCCAGGGTCATACTAACTAGTTTGTACCAAAGGCTTGACTGGAACCTGATTTGGCTCTTGTCCCATCACACCATATTGTCCCTGTTTTGCATACAAGGAAACTGTGGCTCAGAGTATCTATTTTGTGGAGTTGCACAACTATTAAGGATCAGAAGTAGACTTTGGCCCAGATGTTTAAATTATGATTTGAGTCTCCTGTCTGTTAGGGTATAAATCTCCTTGCTCCTTTCTGATGCAGCTGCAAAATAGGAGGAGAAATTGGTATTGAGTGGCATATTTTTATACATCCTTTTGATCTGTGTTGTATTTGCCAATAAAATCATCTAGCCCTGTGCTTCCTTTCATATAAAATAGTTCAAAATCAACACAACAAATTCTGAAAGTGGGAAAAACTTTCAGTCTCTTTCCTCCCTTTCCCCAACCCCAGCCCATCCTTATAAAAGCACAAAAATACTTCAGCAGGTAATGCCAGAAAAGCAGAAAGCTTGACTGACCAGACATAGGAAGCCATTGTGATTGGGAATAGAAAGCAGTCAAATGAGAAATTCCCCATCCAGAGGATTAAGGAAAGAGGATTAAAGCTGCATTGGGGAATATTTATTGGGTTGTTCTTTGAGAAAAAAGATGGACCTAAGACTTTGTTTTGGTGGCTTGTCCCTCTGAACTTGAATTTCCCATAGATTAAAACCCAATAAAAGCTGGTAACTGGTTTTATAGGACAAGGAGAGATCTTTGTTATAGACTATATATGATACAATGAGAATAAGTACTGTGTAATTGGATCTTGCTTTATCCACGTCTGGAAGATAAAAATACACATTTTCCTTCATGATAGCTATTTTTATATATTTGAAAGACTATCACATGGAAGAAGAATTGGATTTTCTACTTGTCCCCAAAGGGTAGAATGAGGAAAAATCAGTGGAAATTGAGGGAAAAGGAATACTTATGTTTGAAGTAATGAAATGCTTCCTAACAACTAGAATTATTCAAAGGTGGAATGGACTGCCCTGGGAGCTAGGCATCATCAGGATCACCCAGCAGTGACTGGCTAACAATTTATTAGGCATGTAATGAAGGTGATTATAGCCAAATGACTGCTACTTTCATAACAATTGTAGATGATCTCTCTACTTATTGAGATAAAGGGACTTGAAGATCACCTCTCCTCATAATTAGTTATTAGAGGAAATGTTATGTTGCTAAAGAAAAATAAGGGAGACTTAAATAGGAAAAGTTGGAAAGGAGGAACATGAAGCAGAGGGATGTGAGATGACCTTTCAATAAATTATTCAATCAAGACACACTTATCTCTCCCATTTCCCCAGCACTGCACTATTGTCCTAGATGCTAGGGATACAAATTCAGTAAACTGAAAAGAAATTACTCACAAGAAACTTACCTTCTAAGAGGCAGAAAACAAAAAATTGTTGAAAGGAATCATAACTCAGTTACCCATTGACCCTAACACTGCTTATCAGTGTTGATAGATGCTCTGATAGGGAAGGAGACTGTGAAATCTGCTGTTTTTCTATAACCTGCTCTTTGTCAAGTCCAGCAAACTGCTAGTAGTCACATTCTTTAAGTGTTGGGGAGAATTAAGATTCAAGGGCCCCACCTCTTTTACAGAGGCAGACCTATCTGGATTACCTTAAAGTTACCTATAAAAGCTATCTCTACCCTGAAGCCATGGCTGATCTTCAATGATCAGGTCCTCAAGGCTACCTTGAGGTACTCATAATATAATTTTTTTCCCACCATTTTTAATTTTTTTTATTAATTTATTTTACTTTATCCATAATCAACTTCCATGAACTTTGGAGCTTTACATTTTCCTTCACCTCCCTCTCTACTTCCCTCTCCAAGATGGCGTGCAATCTGATATAAGCTGAAAAAAAATATCTCTGTCCTGAGTTTTGCCTCATTATTTAAGGTGAAAGCCTAAATGAAGGACTTTCCTTTCAGCACAAACAGTTAAAATATTGAGTCCTTAGTATGTGCCATACACAGTTCTAAGATCTAGAGATATAAAGAGGCAAAAGACGGTCCCTATCACAAAGAGTTTACAATTGAATGAGGGAAATAATAAACAAACAAATATATACAAGGTGAGCTATATACCACACGAATAGGAAATAATTAAAAGAGGAAGGCATTGGAATTGAGGGGATGGGGAAGGCTTCCTATAGAAGGTGAGATTTTAATTGGGACTTAAAAGGAAGCCAGGTAAGTCAGTAGTTGGGATGGAGGAGGGAGAAGATTCCATGCATGGGTGACAGCCAGAGAAAAAAGACTGGATCTAAGAGATGGAGTATGTCCATCAGGGAACAGCCAGGATGCCAATTTGACTGGATTAAAGAGTACATACTGGGGAATAAAGAATAAGAAGACTGGTAAGGTAGATGGGGACTAGGTTATATGTGTATATGTGTGTGTATGCATGTACATGTGTATGTATATGTGTGTATATATTAATATGTACAGATTTGTATATGTGATTTATGTATGTATGTATATGTATATGTGTATGTGTAAATATACATATGTGTGTGTCTGTGTGTGTGTGTGTGTGTATCTATTAAAGACAAAGAGGCAGAGAGAGATGTACAATCAGGGAATGAATAATAAGGATAACAAATGCCAAGTAGTTTAATATGAGGAAGTTTGAGAAAGAAGGCAAGTGAGAACATGGAAGAATGTGAGGCAGAGTGAAAAGGTAAGGAAAAAAAATACTTGAAAGCATAAACTAAAAAAAAAAAAACCTCACAACAGATTTCAGTCTCTTCCTGAAGAAGAGAGAATTCACTTCTTTGGACCAGAAGAAGCAAGCTGTCCTTCAAAGAAGGCTTTGATAGAACCACAAAAGCTATACAGTGACAAAAAAGGAGACAGGAAGAGTCAAAGGAAGAAGAGGAGTGAGGTTGGTAATTTTGTGGTGATTTCATTTTCTGTGTTCTGGGTTGTTGATTGGCTTTTTGATACACAAGGAGAGGCACAATGCGAAAATTGTCACACTCTATAGGAAACAGATAAGATCACAAAGGAGACATTATAAGAAGAAAGCAATTACAAAAGAAGGTTATGAAAGCTAAGTGACCAAACCTGGCCCCAAAAGAAGAGATCTGAAAAACAAAAGAAAAACGAAAACAACACTCCCAATCTTTTATTTGTAGAAATACTAAGCTATGGAAGAGAAACGTTGCGTGTAGCATAAAGTTTTTCTGTGTGCTAATTTTGCTGAAAAGTTTTATTTTGCTTTGTTTTTTGTTTTTTTTTGGATGTTGTTGTTGTTGTTTTTCCCCTATGCATAAATGACGGCTCTCATGGAAAGTTTTATTTGAAAATATAGGTGATGTCAAAACAAATTATGGCAGTAATATTATTTAGAAAAGAAAACCTGAAGCTAGCAATTTTCCATGTTTGCTCAAACCCCTGGGCTATGATGTTATCAAGGAAAATTGGTTGCTGATCCAGCAGAGCCTAGGGTTATGCCTGTGCTCTGTTCTTAATTTGGCCCACCATTCTCCACAAGACGATTTTCCCTTCAAACTAGTGGTTGTGCTCATCACCTTCACATGTCATCTGGCTTTAGGGGAACTGACAGTATCGTCTAATGTCCTTGAAAACTCCCTCCTCTCTGACCCAGCTCAATAAATTCAATAAATGTTATTAAATCGCTTCCCTTGGGCAAAGTAATGACAGACAGCTCCTGCCTTCAAGACAGTTCCATTCTACTAGAAGAGCTTATGTATTCCCAAAATAAAAATCAATAGAAAGTACTTACAAAGTTGCATAAATTTATTTCCAAAGGTGAGGAGCATGATGTGAAGATTCAGGAAAGTCCACTGTGAAATAATTATCTCTCAATCCCATTCTGGGTGCTGTGTTTCTATATTTCCTGAAATGTAATCCACCATTTCAACTGCGAGACCACTTGTTATTCTAGTATTGAGTTATCAGAGGAAGGAAGAAAACAGTAAACAAAACAAAACAAAAAATTATACAGAGAGGGAGGCAGAGTGAGAAAGAGAGAAAAAAAGGATAAAGAATGAGAAAGAGAGAGAGAGAGAGAGAGTTTATTGTTTGTATTTTTTTTATTGTTGGAGATATATACATATCTATCCAATACATTCATATACATGTACTCATACACACACAGATCCAGCTATCGAAAATCCAAATTTTAAGATATTTCTGATCAGGGACAGTCCTCTACCTTCCTTGTCATTCACTGGACTGTTCTGAAGTATCATTTTTTAAGTTTAGGGTGCTGGGACCCCCAAAATCACAACATGCGGGTCCTGACCGAAAGAATTTGACCCAAGCCTTTTTTTCAGCCAAAGACAGGGTTTATTAAAACATCCATCACTTTGGGCAGACTCTTAAGGAGTCTGAAAGTTAGTGAGCTATTGGATAGATTCTAAGAATCTGGGCTGTGGCTAGATTTTACAAATTTCAGCATCTTAATGGAGACAAGATGGACTTATATACAGAAAGACTGTGAGAGAGATCTAAGAGTGGCCAAATAGTTTTGGCTGACTGGAGGAGGGGTCTAAGAAGGATCTGCATGGGAGTGGCCAGTAAACTGGAGTGAACAGGACTTCTGGGACCTAGACAATGGAGCCTAGCTAATACTAAGTGTGGGAAATGGTGTGGGGGTGGGGCTAAAGGGATGGCTTGGCTAGGTTAAGAGTAACAGAATTAGGAAATTGGTCATAGCCACAAAGAAAGGCAAGTTGATGGGATTATAGCCTCAGGCAAAGGCCAGAGATTTGGCTAAGTAGGAACATCCAGGGTTTTTCCTTTTTGGGATTTAGCTCCCATCCTCATCATCATAGATTTCAAACTGGAAGGGATTTTAAAAATCATGTAATTCAATTTCCTCATTTTACAGATAATAAAACTGGGGCTTGGAAAGTTTATATGCCTTGCCAAAGGTCACACTGGCAGTATCACAAGAATACTTGAAGTTTAGTTCTTATCACTCCAAAATTCTGCCCATTTGTGTGTACATTGCAACACCTCATTAGAATTTGAGATCTCTGATGAGA
This sequence comes from Phascolarctos cinereus, assembly GCF_003287225.1. Lineage (NCBI taxonomy): Eukaryota > Metazoa > Chordata > Mammalia > Diprotodontia > Phascolarctidae > Phascolarctos > Phascolarctos cinereus. The sequence continues at coordinate 28,828,677 of NW_027555625.1, read as the reverse complement.
GGTACTACTTTGGTTCTATCTTTGTATTCCCAGTAAAAAAGATTCCCCTATAAAGTTCCCTTTTATGTAATCTATAGGTTACTTCCATGTCCATATTTATTTGCATACTTTCTCCTCCATTAGAGTTCCCTAAGAAAAAGGATTGTTTCTGCCTTTCTTTGTATCTGTGCAGAATTCAACATACAGCTTGGAACACAAAGTACTTAATAAATCCTTGCTGATTAATTACCTCAATATTTAGAACTTCATTGGGAAAGGAAAGAGAACAAATATTTATTAATGACCTATCATGTGACAGATACTATGATTAACACTTCATGAATATTAAATAAATATGTATGTTTAATAAATGGACTATTGTGCTTTAATGTACTCAGTGGTTAGCAGAGATACTGGCACTTATACATATTCAATAAATATGTAACAATGATTATTCTGGATGCCTTTCCTTGAAGGCCAAGTATGTTACATTTCACCCTCCCCTAGGTATCCCTGTTACTCTAATGATTTTGGTCAATTACTTATCTCTGTCATTGGCTCAAGCCCTCACTTATGTTATTCCTCCCATTTTAGATGTCTAAGTGATGTGATTTAGGGGTTCAGGGTCCTGGGACCCCAAAATCACAACATGCAGGTCCTGTCCAAAAGAATTTGACCCAAGCATTTTTCCAGCCAAAGATGAGATTTATTAGAACAGTCAGAACATGAATAAGAAGTGGCTGGATTATAAGAATCTCAGAAGTGGCTAGATTTTAAGAAGTTAAGCAGTGTGGTAGACTATAAGAATCCCAGCATCTTTATAGAGACAAGATGGACCTTATATACAAAAAGCCAGTGGAAGTGATCTAGGAGTAGCCAAGTAGTCCATGAGGTAATAGAATTACTAAGGGTGGGAAGCATCCTGGAGCCATAGGGAGGCAAGACAATGGCGGGGAGATTGGCGTAGCCACAATGAAAGGCCAGTTGTTGGGATTATGGCCTATGGCAAATGCCAGAGATCTCCTTGATCAAGTGGGTGAATTCAAGGACAATCCAAAGGTTTCTAGGGCCCATAGACAAATGGGGCCCAAATTGGGACAAAGGTCTCACATCATTAGCACTTCAGTCCTTTTTAACTACTTAACAGACAGATCATCTTTAACAAATATTTACTTTACAGATATAGCAAGAACAAACATTAAACATCCCCACCCAACATCTTAGGGGCATATCCCCTTATTGTTCCACCTTAGTCTTTAGGGTGAAGTGGGTAATTAGCTAAGTAGCTTAACTTAGTTCTTACGTGACATAATCCTATCAAGTTCAAAGTCCAAGTCTGTGCTCCTGTCTTGTGGCCTTGGACCCTAGCTTTTCAGCATTGCTCTACTTGTTTGACAGCAACATCTGAGTTGGAATTCTGGGATTTAAGTTCCTCATTATGCATGTTCCCAGGTCTGAAATGCACCCAGAACTGAAAGGGAGAAATGAAATAATACCAAAGTCTCAAATAGGTTTCCCATAGCCACAGAGCCTAAGGGGAAGGGAAGGTGGCCCTTCCTAACACCCAAATCACTGCTGTGCTGTAGGTATGCAAGACCTTTACCCCTGAACACCAAAATCAAAAGAAAATGACTGCTGTATCAGGTAAATTTAAGGCAAGTTCCAACTATGAAGCTAATGGGAAAAAAGGAAAAGAACAAGAAAAAAAACTTCTCCCACCCGTGTGATAGAGAAATGCAGACTATCTTGTCTGAGAAGAATGTTTCCCACATGAGTCATTCTACCTTAGGGGATCTGGAATTGTGTCAAAGACTGATTACAAAGACTTTTTCTTCTGATTGATTGAATGAATATGTAGAACAGAGCTTTTCACATAGTAGGAACTTAAATGTGAACTGAGTATGCATAAAGTTTTACAGCTCCTTAATTAATCATGTGGCAGTAAAATTCATGTACTCAAAGCACTTACAAAAGACCCATAAGGCTGATCACTTACACTTACGTTCCCTTTAACAAAAAAATGGGAACAATAAAAGCTATCCAGTGACTACAAAATCAGCATGGCTCAATTATTTTGTTTCCTTTAGCTATTGTATTATACACAATACCACAGAATCTCGACTTTGGAAGGGACCTCAAAGGCCTAGCAGGCCTAGCTCATAGCTCACCATGACTACTCTCTATAGCAGAAGAATCAAACATTGGCCTGTGGACTTCATGAAGTTCACAACATTCCTGAATCCTGCCCAAACCAAATTAAAATATACTTGGGAAATATTTAACAAATTAAATTAAAATACAATACAACATATATTTTAAAACTAGGTCAAAATGTGGCCTACAGGGGCCCTTAACTACAAATTAGTGGCTCCTATTTATCTTTGATTTTGATTCCAACATTCTAGAATATCTCAGATCGATAGCTGTCAAGATTCTATGTGCAGTCTTCCTGAATGGAAGTTCAGAAGCTGCACTTCTTGTAATGGCTGAATCAATATTTGCAAAACTTTAATTTTTAGGAAGCATTCATAATTCTCCTTAATATGCCTTCCTGCAGTTGAAACACACTTTCCCTAGTTCCACCCTCTCAACCTAAGCAGAACAATCTGATTCCTCTCCAAATGATGTACTTCACATATGTAAAGGCAGTGATCATGCCTCTGGTCTTTCACTTTTCCAGGTTAAAACAACAAGTTCTTTAAAGTGAATAACATATGGTATGTTCTCCAGACACTTCCACATCCTGTCTATTTTCCTTTCAATGCATGTTGTCAGTCACTCTTAAAATGTGGCTCCTAAAACTTCCTATAAATCATATGAAACTATGGTCACCTTATCTCCCTCCAACACAGTAATGTGTGTCTGGCATAGTAGCCAGGCACTGAATTTAGAAAAGAAGAAAAAAAAAGAATATTAAAGACATACTTTGCTTTCCTTAACTATACAATGGCGTGGATGATTTTTTCTTAAGCATTTACTGCATTGCAAGCATTCTAGTAAACACTGATGATATGAATGCAAATTTTAGATAGTCCCTCCTATATTCTAGTAGAGAGAGGCATTGCGTATATTGTAGAAATGGCCAGAGAAGTTATTTTGTTTGCAAAGTCACAGAAGGGTGAATGAAATAGCAGCTAACTGATATAGTAGCATGGATTTCACTAGAATTATCAGACCAACAAGGCAACAGAGAGAGAGTGAAGGAAGAGCTATGAAAATGACAGCGGAACAGACAAAATGACTGGGTTGAATGATCACATTGGATCTAGGGATGCCTAGGTATAATAAGGTGCCTATTCCTTGACTACTTCACAATGCTTTTGAGAAAACCAATGGAGAAGATACATGTGAAAGTGCTTTGTACCTCTAATGCTTTATATAAACATGTATAATCAAGGGAGATCTAATTTTATTTGGCCTTTTCCAAATTTGAGGAAAGAACAATGGAGGGAGGTAATGGAATTAATACACTGAATGGAAGTGTGAGAATTCAAAAAAACTCTGACAGGCTGTAATATTGAAATGAATTTAATAAGATCAAATTTGGTAGATATAATGCAAAATCATACATGTTCAAAAAATTTTAAATAAGAAAGATATGACCAAAGAGTTCAGTTAAAAGCAAATGCCAGTAGTGTGAGATGGTTACCCAGTAAGCTAATATGATCATAAACTATGTTGAGAGTCTTTTTATTTTTGTCAGGAAGAAGGTAAGGGAGGAAGAGAAAGTAGAAGAGAGCTACCAGTGCAGATTCCTAAATTTCTTCACATTAAAGTCTAGAGGGGTTATCTACAAGTACTAAGAGGTTAAGTGATTTGTCAGAGGAAAAAAGACTTGCCATCATGTGACAGATGTGGTAGAACTCAGATATCTCTGACATCTCCATCCATTACACCACACTGTCAACATTAAGAGAGTCATCACAACCAGAAATGACAAGGTCCTAATGTAGCTTGCCCTAGTCAGAGTGCATCTAGGGTAAGTTGTTTACTTATGGCTTCAAGTTTAAGGATTTTGAAATTCTGTAGGGCATCCAGAGGGAAGACAATCAGGATTGCAAAAGAACATGAGTCTGTATCCTAAGAAAACCACTTTGAAGAGCTGGGATTAGAAACCAGGAGAAGAGAAGATTTTTCAGGAGTGTAGGAGGAGGAGCCATGATTGTTGGTTTAAAATATTTGAAAAGTTGCCAAGTGGAAGAAGCATTAGTCACAATCTACTTGATCTATGACAAAAGAATTAGGAGCAATGGATAGGAATTTCAAAGAGGGAATTTTAGCTCAATGTAAGGAAATGTTATAATAATCAGAGTCCAGCAAAGCAGATTGTGCTGCCACAGGAGGTAATGTGTTAGTTCTCATTTGATTTCTTCAACTAAAAGCTGGGGTATAAATTGTCAGAATCATTGTAAAGGGAATCACTCATTCAGGTATGGGTTGGATTAGAAGTCCACTAACATCCCTTGCAATTCTTAAATGCTATGGCTATATAAAACTATGTTTTGACAAGCTTCTGGGCTGGCAAATTGCTGGGATTATGGAATGCAAAATGAAAACTCCCATATGATTGAACTAAAATAATCAACTATGAAAGGATAGCTGTCATCAGGGAAAGAATGGATCTCAGAACCAGCAGAGGCTTCTAAAAGTAAGCACAGGGTCAAAAATAATGAATAAATATTTGGAAGACAATTCAGGGAGAAATAATGTATGTAATGGAGAGAACTATTGAACTTTATGATAGGACCCCTGGTGATGCAAAGCTATGGTAAGAGGATGAAAAAAGAAATATGAACCACTCCTTCCTCTCTGGTTGTTTAGCCTTATTCCCCATGATGAGCTATTATCAATGTGTCACAAACAAGGTCACTCCATTGGACAAGTGAAAAATAATTAATATTCGGCTCAATCACTCAACCAGTGAGCAAACTAGAATTTACTAGACACCTACTGTGTGCCAGACATAATGCAAAGATATTGGGATAAAAAGCACAAAGAAAGGCCAAAAAGAAATAAATATAAAATAAAACCAGTCTCTGCTCTAAAGGAGTTCACAGTCTAATGAGTGAATCACATTCAAACAACTATCTACAAACAAAATATATACAGAACATGTTGGACATAATCTCAGAGGGAAAGCACTAAGATTAAGGAGAAAAAAGGAAAGGCTTCTTATAGAAGAATGGGGGATCAGTTGAAAGTTGAAGGAATCCATTGAAGCCAGGACATTGAAATGAGGAGAGAAAGAATTCCAGACATGAAGGACAATCTATAAAAATGCACAGGATTGAGAGATGGAGTGCTGCATGAAAGTAACAGCAAGGAAGCCAAGTGCCAGTGGATTGCAGAATTTGTGATGGAGAGTAAGGTGAAAGAAGACTGGAAACATAGAATGGTACCAGATGATGAAGGGCTTTAAAGGCCAAATAGATAGAAGATATTATATTTGATTTTAATATAATGAATAGCAACTGGAGTTTATTGAAAGGAAGTTACCTGATCAGATCTATGCCTTAGGGGAAAAATAACAGCTGAGTAGGGAATGGCTTGGAGTAGGAAGAGCTTTAAGACAGAAAGATGAAGCAGCAGGCTACTGGAAAAGTCTGGGCATAAGGTGATTCAGTCGTAAACTATGGCAGTGGAAGGGCCAGAGTAGAGAAGAGGGCGAAGTCTGGAGATTATGAAGGTGATGATGACAGGAACTGAAAATTGATTGAATATGAGGAGGAAGATGTGGGAAAGATTGTTAAGAATCATGCCAAGGTTGTGAGCCTGGGTAACTGAGAGGATGATAGTATCCTCTGATATAATAGGGGTTTTAGAAAGAAGGAGAGTCTAGGCAAAGATAAAGAGTTCAGATTTGGGGTTACACAAAGTATTCTCTCCTCTTTAGCTTATCTGTTCTGTCACCCTTGAGTGACATGGCCACACTCCTAGTGAGAGCCTTACTGCACATAAGGCAAATACTTGTTGACTTTGTTACTAACCAGTTTGGGTTAGAAAAGTAACATTAGCCAAATGGTCTTTGTTGCAGTGCTCAATGTCCTATCCTTCTTTAGCAGGGCTAGCCTAAGCTAACAACTTGGTAAATATCCCTACAGGGTGATGTCAGTCTCATACCGGAGCAAAAGACAATGACACCCTCCCCACCACTATTAGGAACAGAGAACAAATTCATTGCTATGAGGTTAGGTTGGCAGAGCAGCCAAGGCAGAGACAAAAAGGCCAAAGAAAAGATTCAATTCATGAAGTTCATACAGAATGAAGAAACTGGGTTGCATATAATTATCAATTGTTTTCTAGAATGATAAAGGCTTTTCATGGCTCCTTCCACAGATGCATAAAAAATAGTGACATTAAAGCATTTTGGGTGGAACTCTCTCTTTTTTTTTAAGGAATACTGTGATGTATAAAACTGACCATTAAGTCTAGCCTAATTCTATTTTATTTTTCCCTAAGGGTTAAGAAAGTTAAGGTATGAGGGTGTTTTGTATTTATTATGAACATTAATCATCTTTGATTGGCAAAGTGTCAAAGTACTCCATACTATTCACACCAGAGAGTGTTTCCTCAGATTGGATAATTCATTTATTTATTTTACAAGTGCTTGTTAATAAATCAATTCCTTCAGTATCTTTGCCAAGAAAAAATCCCCCAATGAGGTCACAAAGAGTTAGATGCCATTGGAAAATGAGTGAACACCAGATTAATAAATAAAACCAGCCTCTTCACTTAAAGATCCTACTATTGAGTTTGATAGTGATAGGGACTCAATAATTATTTCATTGGTAACTCCCAAATGAGAAAACTCCCTCTAATGAAAATTATCATCTTCTTTGTAATGTTTAGTTTTAGAAAACTGGCTAGATCATTGAGAGGATGAATGACTTGTTTAAGGTCACATGGCCATTATGTATCAGAAGCATTATTAGAAGACAGATCCTTTTGGCTTCATGGCCAGCTCTCTAATATTTCTAACCCTACCCCACCACCACAATCTAGTATGATCTGAGACAATTAAGTGCAATGTACATTAAAATATAATAAATGCTTCTGAAAAGTGCAAAGAATATTTTATGAGCTCAGAGTTGTTATTATCCATGGCAGGATTCATGAAAAAGTGATAGTTGAGCTGGGATTTAAAGGATGATTAGAACTTTAATGGGGAAAAATGAAGAGCTATGTCAGACTACATCTTTCAAAATAGCACAAATGACAGAGAATAAGTCATGGAAAGAAGATCTAATCCTCTAATTCCATCACCTAATTTTACCCACTCTCATCAAACTATTTCTTCTACCTTGTTTTCCTCTTGAAGGTCTAACCTAATAAGTGAGAAAATTTCATCATTCACTAAACATCTAACACAGAAAAAAAATTGTATACCTCATTACCACTACTACTATTATTTCTGCTACCCCTATTATGACTACCACCAACACTACTATACTACTACTTCTACTACTACTACTACTACTACTACTACTACTACCACCACCACTATTACCCCTACTACTGTTGCTGTGCTGCCGCTGCTACTACTACATGCTAACATGTGATATCTATTATGTTCAGAAACTATCCAAAAGGCTTTATAATTATTATTTCCTTTGATCCTCATAAAAACACTTGGAAAGAGGTGCTATTATCATCTCCATTTAGATATGATGAAGCTGTGAGGTAAACAGATGTTAACTGATTTGTTCAAGATGACATAACCAGTAAGTTAGTGTAGGGCTGGATTTGAACATGTTTAAGTGAAGGTTGGACTGGAGTTTGGAGGGACTTGAGGCAGAGAAATCAACCAGGAGGCCTTTGCAATAGAATGAGTGCAAAGAGATTAGCACCTCCACCAGGGTGGTAGCAGTGTCAGAGTAGAGAAGGGAGTATATATGAAAGACATTAGGAAAGTAGAAGCAACAAGATTTTCCAACTGATTGAATATGGGGAACGAGAATGAAGAGTTGAGGATGACATGCAGGTAATGAACTTGACTGACTAGGAGAATGGTGGTACCCTGGACAGTAGTAGGGAAGTTAGGAAAAGGAGACATTTTGGCAGGAAAGATACTGGGTTCAGCTTTGATCATGATGAATTCAAGATATCATTTCAATCTTTGCCCTTTCAGAATTTTTTACTTATTGCCATTCTTTTGGAATATTCTTATTAAGACCATCTGAAACACTTCATTACACTCCAATGTAGTCCTTCAAAAATTAAATGTATATAGAGGAATGTTTGAGTGGGATGTTGCCTTTGGCTTAGTTGAATTGGCAGCTAGATTGCACAAGGGTTAGATTAATTGACTTGGAGCCAAGAAGGCCTAAATACAAATTCTGCCTAAGGCACTTTTCTCTCTGTCTTTTTTTTTTGGGGGGGGGACTAGGCAATGGGGTTAAGTGACTCACCCAGGGTCACACAGCTAGTAAGTGTTATGTGTCTGAGCCTGGATTTGGACTCAGGTCCTCTTGAATCCAGTGCCAGTGCTCTATCCACTCCACCACCTAGCTGCCCCTCCTCAGACACATAAAGTCTGCTTGAGCCCTAGTTAAGTCACTGAAACATAATGTGTCTCAGTTTATTCATATGTAAACTGAACTAATGGGACTTGATGTCGTCCAACTTCCTTTCCAGCTCTAAATCTATGAATAATTGAATGTTAGAAGCTAAGTAGCAGAAGACTGGATCCACTAAATGCATCCCTACCAAATACTGGTCCTTACTTCCTTAAGCCCAAATAACCTCTATAGCTTCTTGATGTGTTTTCATCTGACATGGGTTATAACCATGTTAACAAATAAAGGTTATTTCCAAGTAAGGGAAATCATTCTAATCTTGACATCTGTAAGCTTGAGGAAAGTCTTCCTTATAAATTAACAAGAATCTCCATATCTTTTTCTTCTACTCATTGATCTTTACATTTTTGGAGCTCTCTGAAGTCTAAACCATCTTTCTCAATGAATCAGCAAACATCTATTAAACCTGTACTATGTTCCAAGGACTGCGTAATTGCTAGATATATGGCAACAAATACAAACTAGTGCCTACTTTCAAGAAGGTTATGTTCTTACTCAGTAAACAACACATAAATGCATAAGAATAAAGCTGCAGAATGTTTGTTTTTGTTCAGTCATTCAGTCATTTCCACCTCTTCTTCACCCCAGGAAGCGTGGCACACCAACCCGTTTTATGCTCCACTATCTCCTGAAGTCTGTCCCAAGTTCCATGAGATGACCTATCCATCTCATCCTCTGTTGTCCCCTTTACTTTTGCCTTTAATCCTCCCCAACATCAGTGTCTTTTCCAATGAGTCTGTTATATGGCCAAAGTATTTAAGCTTCAGTAAACGTAGAAAATAGGTTTTGTCTCCCATTGTGCTTAAAAACAAACAAAATAAAAACAAGCATCCCCAAACATGGAAATAAAAAAGGAATGAATTTCAGGCAGAGGGACAGCCATGCAACATGAAAAAGCCACAACAGGTTTTCCTAATTCCGGTTTTCTCTAGGTTAAATATGCTAGTTATTAAAACTGGTTCTCACATGACATGGTTGTTGATCTCTTCATTATCCTAACCAAACTCTTGTGAATCTGCTCCATTCTGTTAATGGGATGTTCATCGGAGCTGTGATTTTATTATATTAAGGAGCTGTTAGTGGAGGAAATTCCCATTATAAAAGTTTGATATCTCCTCCACCTCCTTGTTCTTAATGAATTTCCTATATAAGTGAGAGATTAAGGGACTTGCTAAGGTGATATATCTAAAATACTTGAGGTGCAGGATTTGCAACAAAATTTTCCTGATTTTCAGGAAAGCACTTTATCTACTAAAATATGTATGTAAAATTGAAAACAATATTAAACATTGTCCTGACCCTTACAGAAAATACCATGGTGATAACTCCCTCAACATAGAAAAAAATTCCACTCTTTTTTTTTTAAATTAAAGCTTTATGAACCTAAAGTATCACTCTTCTTCTTAAGAGTTAAAAGTCCTGTCATCTATCTCAGCTATAGTCACCATCATTGTGTGAAATATTTCACAGAAAAGTAAAAAACTTTGGATAGTATATTTTTAACCTCATTATTTAATGCTTCAAAAGCAAATTCCAATATTGGTGTTTCCTGCCTAATTTTCATGTTAACCAACAAGAATTACCTATCATTTCATATTGAGAAGGGGAGAAGAGGGTATGTGTGTATGTATGTGTGTATGGGTATATGTGTATGCATGTGTATATGTATATGTGTATACATGCATACACACATAGGTACATGTGTGATACAAGACATATGCTATATGTAATCACATGGACATATAATAAATATGTGAGTAAATGTGGATGGGTAAATGGGTATGTAGATTTGTGCATACATACATCTGTACATATATTATAATTATAAATTGTATCTATATAAACAATTTTGGGCAAATAAATAAAGTGAGACACCAGGTTTCTTATTGTCATTGATTGAGGTTATAGAGGACACTGCTTTAAGCCTCTGTAAGAATCAAACCCTCTCTTCTTTCTATAAGATAGAACAATGTGTCTATTTTTTTAGGCATCAGTGGCATCTGTTCTATCAATCAATCAATAGGTTTATATTGAGCATTCAATATTATGCAGTGCATGGTAGAGAATACAAAATAGAATGAAGTCAGCCCCCACAGTTATGGAATACATAATATTGTTGAAAATACTGTATGTATTAATGGAATAAATAGAAGCTACCACTTGAAGGGGCAGGGGAAGCAATATAGCCTGATATAGAGAACAAAGGCATCACAGAGGAAGCAGGACGGGAGATCACCATTAAAATATGACATTTTAAGATCCTTGAGAGCAGGGATTGTTTTTTTTTTCTTTGAATAGTAAGCAAAAGAGGAAGATATATCTGAAAAAAATACACAACAATTATGAAATTTTAATTTGAAGCTAGGATTTTGGATTTTGGTTGAAGAAGAAGAAGAAGAAGAAGAAGAAGAAGAAGAAGAAGAAGAAGAAGAAGCCACAATATGAATGACAATGCATCCTAACCAAGATTATAATCCCTGAGCATGCTGATGAATTTGTTATCTCCTCAGTGCTGGTAGTCCTGCTAACAATTCAATTCATCACCCATGCCTTCCCATTCTGTGAAACATTTGTTCATAGCCTCCTTTAAATATCTGGCGAGAGAGAGGAGGTGAGGCATAATTGATCAATTGACTCAATGTAATAAGCATTTATTAAGTGCCTACTATGAGATTCCATTTGAGGTCGTGTACTCCTTGAAAGCAGGGACTATCTTATCTTTTATTTGTTTTCCCAAGACTTATTATAATCCCTGATCCAAAGTAGGAACTTGTTAAATGCTTTTTGGTTGAAAAGGTTAGTTAGTCATTTAGGATACAAAGTTCAGAACATAAAACATTTCTGATGCTCAAGGAGTTCACCTTCCATCAAAGAAAAAAAAATGAGTACATTAGGGGTTTACTTAAAACCCATTTGTTCTAATTCTTCCCTAAAACATAACTAATGTGAAAATATGTTTAATAGGAATGTATATGTAGAGCCTATGTCAGATTGCATTCCATCTTGAGAGGGAAGACATGGAGAAAGGCAGAGCAAAATGTAAAACTCAAAAAATCATGGAAGTGATTGTGGAAAACTAAAGATAAATTAATAAAAAAAATGATTGCTAAAAACATTCTACTTGAAGCTTTAATAATTACAATTTCACTAAGACCTTTGGGGATGTATTGTACATTAGTATATATAGAATACAAATTTACATAATAATTAGATGGCCCAATAGTGACTGCTGGTCATGGAGACAGGAAAACTTGAGTTCAAATTGTGCTTCAAATATACAAGCTTTTTGACTCTGGACAAGTAAAATACCTCTCTCAACCTGTTTCCTTACTTGTAAAATTGGTATTCCTGCAGTGGTTCTTAAACTGTGGGTTGTAATTCATGGGGTTGCAATCCACAGTTTAAGAAAGGGATAGGGGGCAATTAGGTGGCACAGTGGATAGAGCTCCAGACTTGGAGTCAGGAGGACCTGAGTTCAAATTTGAACTCAGAAACGTAAAACTCACTAGCTGTGTGACCCTGAACAAGTCGCTTAACCCCATTGCCCCATTAAAAAAAGAAAAAAAAGAAAAAAAGAAAGGAATAGGATTGGAAAACATTTAAGAAACCTTGTTCAAAAGCACCTATATCACAATTTGTTATGAGTATCAAATGAGATAATGTAGGTAGAGTATTTTGCCAAAAATTAAAGGGCTCTGTAAATATTTATTAGTATAATATGGTTAGATACAAGATAACATGGGACAGAGGACGGGATAGGGAATAAGTTCTAATACATTGTGGTAATTGATCTGAGTCTTGAAGGAAGTGAGAGATTCTTTGAGGCAGCAGAAAGGACGGGGTGAATTTCAGGCATGGGAAATCTCTAGTTCAATGGCAAAGACAAGGAAAATGGATTGTCATGTGGGTGGAATAGAGATTCAGTCAGCAGGATAAGACTTAAATTTGGGAAGAGAAATAATGGATAACAAGGTTGAAAAAAGGAAGTTGTGAACACATTCTGAAGGACTTCAAAACCCAAACAGGAAGTTTGAATTGGAATGTAGAGTGAAAAGGAAAACACTGAATGTAATTTAGAAAATTAGTGGAAGGATCAGACCTGCACCAAAGTAGATCTGTCTGCTTGTAGGGTAGAAAATAGACTGCATGTCTACTTACTTTTGCAAACATTAGGGATTAGAGGGCATGAAGATTACTGATCTTTTAACAGATCTTCTCTGGACATGACCAGGTTAAGGCATTTTTCATCTCTCTCATTCTTCTTTTCATGTCATTATTTCTATACGATATTTTTTGGTAAAGTAAAATAGCCCACTTAATTCCCACTTTCTTCTCCATTGTTCTTGGCATGATATTCATTTAAAAATCTTTGTGAAATGCAGTATTTCATGACTTAAGGCCTATGGATTCATTTTAAGTATAGATGTGTCCATTGAAATGTAACCTCTTTGGGTTTAGCTCAGTGATAAATTTGGCAATACATCCATGATTCCACATCCTGCATCATTCTTAATCATTTCCTTTCTAAAGGTAGCAACAGAAAGGTCCACTTCAAAAACATTGGTGCCTTCCTAATTTTCCTAGACATATTAAGGAAAATGATGGGATGCATAAGCTGTCCATCAGTCCTTTCTCCATCTCAAGTCTACATTCAGGTCTAATTATGCATGCATTTGATAATATCCTTTTTTATCAAATATCCTGTTATTGTTTGTATGTAACATGTTGCAACCTGATCACCCCCATGATACCTTTTGGGCATATGTTGATTTTAAATATTGAGATACAAAAGAGCTCCTTGACTTACAGAACAAAAATAACACTTGAGGGACATTCATAATAAAACAAGATAGGTCTTTTCTTCAGAGAAAATTTGGGGAGTCATAAAAGTGAAGCTACACAACACTCATTCTGGTCAATTCTGAACCCAGCCATTGTTGGCTACTACCCTCTTGTACAAGCTCCCTGTGGATTGATACAAACAGACAAGCATGCACACACGTAGAAAGGTACATGCAGACAGGCTGGTCCCTGTACATATGTAACATTTACTTTTTTTGAGGGGGGAGGGGCACATTGTCTCTTCCATTAGAATGTGAGATCATTGATGATAGTGGCTATAATTTTCCTTTGTTGTTTGTTGCAGCCAATTGCCATTGTGAATATGGCCACCTCCATTGAAGGGAAGGGGAGACAAGGGAAGGAAGGGGAGGGTAAGAGAGTATAAGGGAGGAGAGGGAAAAGAAAGGCAGGACTGGACAGGGGAGGAGAGACAAGCAGAAGGGAGGGGAAGGAAGGGGAGGAGAAAACAGAGGAGGGGAGAATGGGAGGAGTGGACAGGATGGGAGGAGAGGAAATGAGGGGGAAAGAGAGGAGGAGAGGGAAGGGGAGGGAAAGGGAGGGGAGGAGAGAGGAAAAAGTGAGAAGGAGAGAGAAAGAAGAAAAGATAGAGGAATAAGAGAGAAAGGAAGGAAAAAGGGGGAGAGGGAAGGGGGAGGAAGAAGGGAGAAGAAAGTAAAAAGGGAACAGGAGGAAGAGAAGGGAAACAAGAATAGAAAAGATCCAAATAACACATTAAAATATAGAAAATACATAATGTTATATACCTGAATCCTCCCTAAATCCATACTCTGCAAAAATTCAGGGGGAAGTAACTTCCCACAACTTCTTTGGCTCCAAACTTGGTGTTTCTAATTTTGTAACAGTTTGATTATTTAGTGGTTGTTCTTTCCATTTATATTTTGTTTTCACTGAATGTGTAGTGTGTATTTGTGTATACATGCACATACACTCATATATACATGTACACATATATACATGTATGTATGTATGCATATATTGATCTATGTGTTTATATATGTTCATGTAAGTTTATGTTTCTCTCTCTTCAATATATTAATTTGTTATATAACCTTTTTTCACAGATTGCTCATGGGAAGCTTAGAAAAATCAGGATTGTTTTGATGTAGAAGTTCTTATTATTAATCATGTGGCACATTATTTTTTATTGCTCTTTACAATGTACAATTCTTTTGAGACATTCTGTTCAAATTTTGTGATCACTCGTTGATTGGGGAATGGTTTCTTCGCTTTTTTCACTTAGTTCTCTAAATACCTTTGCTTCTTAACCTTTCTCAGAGATAGCTGATGACAAGGTTTTTTAGTAGTTAATGATAAAATAATTTGTCATCAATTCCTGACAGATCTTTACAGCTTTTTCTCTGTTTGCTAAATTCCTCCCTGTTTCATTCTCAGGATGATTTTGTTTAGTTTCATCTTTCATAATGGTTATTTTTTTTTCTTTTCATTGCTTTTAGCTCTTTTATGAGATGATGTAACTTATGATCTTCATTTTTCTTCCCTATAAGCCTTAACAAATGAGCTTGTATTGCAAACTGGCTTTGCCCTTAAGTGATAAATCTCTTCACTCAGAAAAGGGACTTTTTTTTTTTTTTTTTGCTGACTTGGGTCTTTAGCTCACCCAATTCTCATTGGTAATATGCTTGTAGAAAAATTTGTACCAATGTACTTTCTTCGCAGTATTTCTGATTGTTTCAGCATTAGTAACTTAATGAAATGTTAGAGTTTTCTATGGCTATACACCTCACCTTCATTCTAATCTGTTTTCTTGTAGTTTTGTGTCCATTTTGACTTTTTGCTCTAACAATTCAGTGATCTGGTCATTTGAGGAAAACTTAATTTCATGAGATGTTTTCTACCCCAATAACAGTAACAGACAATGTTCAGGATGTGTTGGTGCCATTCTTTTATAAAGTAATAATTGCTATTAATCATAGCTAGTATTTTATAGAGCACTTTAAGGCTTATAAAGCATCTTTCAAATGTTTCCATTTCTTCACCCTCACAACAAGCCTGGAGGCAGGTGCTTTAATTCCCTTCCTTCTATTTCACAGATAAGTAAATTGGGATAGTTGAAGTTTAGTTACTTGCACAGGATAACCTGCTAGTTAGTGACTGAGACTGAATTTGACATCAGATTTTCCTGATTCCACCTCAAGTCTTCTTTCCACAGTACCACCAACAGAAAAGTGTTTGATGATACTCGTTTCTCACTCATGAAAAAATGTCCAAAGTACTTTTGACTATCTTTGGATATCCCCACATTGTCTCTGAAGTCATTGTCCATTTCTTTTAGTAGATCTCAATCTTTATAGCTTGAAATAGGCCTAGGAAGCTTAAATGTAAACTTTATTTTACTGAAAATAAATTCACAACCTATATTAATTTATTTAATCATGTTCTTAACAGGAGTCTTGAATCTCTTTTGTTCACAATTGCTTACATGGAAGTAAAAACAAAATGGAGGAGACATCCTTAATATTTTGGCTGACTATTTGGATTGTTTCCTTTTTATTCCTGATGTCCTTTCCTATTTGTCTTCCAGTGTGAAAACTTGAAAAGATATGTTTCTAGGCAAAAGGTAGCCAATCGATTGAATTATCCACTAATGTTTAACCATAGACTTTACTCTTCTTTCCAAAAGCAACTGGAAACAATGGCCCTAAATATAACATTCTTTTTTTTCTTCCATTAAGAATATTCTTTTTAAAGTTTCCATAACTTGTGAATCTCTGCCAACAAGCTTTGCTCCATGAGGTGTTATTATCATTCTTTTTTTGTGGTGTCTTTTCTTCAAGTATTAGTCATGAAAAATACAATATGAAATGAACAAATGCCACATGAAATGATGGCTCTTTCTGTTGTCTTTGGACTCATGACAAAACCAATTCAACTAACTGAATTATCTGTTACTCCACAAAAGGCCTACCAGCCATTCTTCCATTAAGTGACAATTTTCTATTGTCTTCTGGCTTCATTTATAATGAGAATGTCAAGATTGATAGGATTCCATTCCCCCAGAAATATAACCACTTGTTGGTCACTACACAAAGATGTAAAATTTTGCATTCTAGAAGGTAATTTCATGTTTCTAAATTCCTTAGACTGGCATTTGAAGACCTTCACAGTGTGGTTCTAGTCAATCTTTCCAATATTTGTTCATGTTATTTTTCCTCTGAGTTTTCAAGGCAAACTGATTACTTGGCATTTTCTGAGCCTAGTGTTCTAGCATCCTTGCTCTGGCTCTTCACCAGGCCTAGAAAGCCCTCCTCCTCATCTTCTCCCACACAGAACTCTTTTGTAACTGGCCTTTGTGTATTATAAGATCATCTAAGATGCAGAGACCTGCTTCTTGGAGAAGACAATCTGTATTTCTCTACCACATGGGTGGGTATAGATACTTTCCCATTAGTTTTGAATCAAGAACAAGTTATTTCTTTAAAACTGTCAGACTGGTGTAATCTAACTCCCTTTCCAGATGAATCAAGAAGGAATTAATGTCAAATTCATCCACAACCCAGGGCACGTGAACTGAGCTGGGTGGGAGGATAACTACCTTTACTTTATTAGGGGAGGAAAAAGGGAACGCTTAGCCCATTGAGGCCATAGGACCCCAAGTCCAATTCTCAGGGGCCTGTGTCCCCAAGAACTAGGCTTAGAATTTGTACTATTTTGTTTTTCCTTTTCAATTTGAGGTGCTGGCAATGGAGTCCCTGGACCCAGAAGCTTAAGCTCTGGCAACTTATGAGGCAAGATTTTAGAGTAATGTTGCTGCCATCGCAATGGAGAAGGTATAAGAAATAAGTGGGCCAGAACTAAAGTTTTGCTGGGCTTTGTACTCAGAACTTGGTGAGGTCACTATTTAGAAACTATGTTAAGCTGTGAAACTAATTCCTCTCCCCTCTCCAGAAATTGAACTGTTGTAAGGCAGAGGACTATGGTACAAACTTGTTGGCTGGAGGTTATTATATATATATTACATTTTAAGTAAATATTCCTTTGTAAAAGCTAATCTGACTGCTATGTTGTTAAATGGTACTGTGGTTGAAGGGAATACCTAAAATTTAGGAAATACAATCTGTGGGGGCGTGTCTTAATGCCAAAGAGACTAAAAATTCCAAATCCTCCTTAAGGCTACCAAAGAACTCTAGGAGAAAAGTGAAGTACCACTTCCAGACTTCAGGTAGTTGAGACTTGGGTAGTCACTCTTATACTTACCCTACTCCAATCTTCAATTCAGATTCTACCTCCCAGTGTGAGGCTTTTTTGATACTTTTATTTGTTAACATTTTCTCATTCAAATCATAATTTATATCTTTATTTACTTAAATATGGGTCATTCTGGTAGAATAGAAGTTAGGAGCTCAGGAAATGTTTTTGCTTTTGTTTTTCTTCCTTTCTTCATTCTTTTCATTCTTTATTTTTTTTTCTTGCCATGAACATTCCAAAAAGTTAAGGCTTTTGGAATTTCATTGAATGACTTTAAATCAACGATTCATAGAATATATATCCTTGTTTCCACCATTCTCACAACATCAAGTCAAATCAAATACAAAAGTAGAATTTAAAAAGATTATTTTTTTTCAAGCATCGATCATTTATTATGAACTTACTCTGCTAAAGGCTTAAGTATTAGCAGAGGAAGGAAGGGAGGGAAAAAAAATAAAGGTTAAAAACAGCCCCGGCCATCAGGGGCTTTACATTTTCATTGCGGAAATATATATATATATATATATATATATATAATATATATATATATATATATATATATATATATATATATATATATTTTTAAATAACTAAGTACATGCGATATATATGTGGATAAGTTGGAAGACAATCTAAAACAGGAAGGGATTAGTGCCTGTGGTATATGGGAAGGTCTGTTCTAGAAGGTGAAATTTGAGTTGAACATTGAAGGAATCCACTGAATCTGTTTTAATGACTGCCAAGGAATCCCCGAGCAATTGGCAGACCCATGGTTATGATTCTGCATCTCTCAAATTAATTAGAGTGGTGCTCAGAGAGTAGACACAATCTGTTCTCAGGACTATCCTCAAAGTCTATGATTTTCTAGCATATGTTTTAAAAAATCAGGGTCATCTACATGCAAAGGAGATCTGGAGCCAATTCAAACTGATAAGCCTATCTTTAAATTTTCATTGTGAGCATTTATACTTTTGAATTAGCAAGTACCATAGGTCAAATGGAGATGTCTTATTCTGTTAATTGTCTAGAGTTGAGTATGGTAAAGAAAATGTTAACAATGTAGATTAATTTTAAAAGTATGTCTCATTTTTTTTCCAGTTCTTAAAGATTTGCCAATGCCTGACTGTCTGTCTGCCACAATGAGGTATCATCAGAGGAAGGCTGTGTGGTCTAGTCATTTTAATGTCACAAATATCAACAAAGTTCATTGAGTAGAATTTGTGGATGGGGTCAGGAAATTCAGTTCCAGAAAAGATAATGCACTCCATAACACGATAGTCAAATGCATACTTCTTTATTGACTGAAATGACAGTGACTCAATAAGAGGGTAAGCATTTCTAACTCTCCATACAGACTAACAGATTTGTGGTATAAAATGGCAAAAAGGAAATTGGTTAATAAAAGTTCAGACTTCTATTAAGCTTTATAGTTCATAAAGTGTTCAACTCATCATAAATACAAGGTTGTGGAGACAATACCATTCCTATTTAACAAAATAGGAAAGAGTTTGAGTGACTTACCAAGGGCGAGCAGTTAGAAACTCTTCAGACAACATTTGATCTCATTTCCTGGTTCCACTGTCCCTCTTATTTCTATATCTTCAACTATCTATTCTTCCTTTTATGTGAGACCTGCTTTCATCATTGCCAGATGTGGCATCTTGTGTTTTATTAGATAGAGTTTGAGCAGTTCTGTGATTAAAGAACAATGTCACCCATTGTGCAGTCTGACAATTACCATATTTTAAGCTAAGCCAGATGAGCCCTCCAATGACAGATGTACATAGAGTTCACTACTGTGGCCTGATTTGAACATGCTCCTATTCACCAGGCCTCGGCAAAGTTTGTTCCCCACTAGCAGAGCCTTTATAATAGGTTTACCTCCACTATATAATGATTGGGATTTTCACAAAGCTTCCCCCCAAACCCTGCCACTACAATAGCAAGTAGTTATTCTGAAATAAAATGTGTATTTTTATTAATAAATTTATTTTTTATTTTAAACAAGCATTTCCATAAGCTTTCAAGTTTAAAATTTTTCTCCCCCTCCCTCCTTGCCTTCCTCCACCAGACTATGTGCAATCAGATATAAGCTCTACATATACATTCCTACCAAACATAGTTTCACATTAGTGATGTTGTAAGGAAGAATTAGAAACAATAGAAGGAACCACCAGAAAGAGAAAACAAAACTAAAACAGAAGAAAAAATAAAGAGAAATTAATATGCTTCCATCTGCATTCAAACTCCATAATTCTTTCTCTGGATGTGGATAGCATTGTCCATTGTGAGTCCTTTGGAGGTGTCATAGATCCTTGCATTGCTAAGAAGAGAGAAGTCTATCAGTTAGTCATCACACAACATGGCTGTTACTGTGTGTAACATTCTCCTGGTTCTGCTCACTTCACTCAGCATAAGTCCATACAAACCTTTCCAGGATTTTCTGAAGTTCACTTGCTCATAATTTCTTATATCACAATAGTATTCCATGACATCCGTATGCCACAACTTGTTCAGCCATTCCCCAATGGATGGAAATCCCCTCAATTTCCAATTCTTTGCCACCACACAAAAGAGGTGTTATGAATATTTTTGCACATGTGGGTCCTTTTCCCATTTTTTATGATCTCTTTGGGATACAGTCCTAGAAGTGCTATTGCTAGGTCAAAGGGTATGCACATTTTTATAGCCCATTGGGCATAGTTCCAAATTGTTCTCCAAAATGGTTGGATCATTTCATAACTTCTACCAACAATGCACTGGTGTACCAATTTTTGCACATCTTCTCCAATATTTATTGTTTTCCTGTTTTGTCATGTTTGTCAATGTGATAGGTGTTATGTGGTACCTCAGAGTTGTTTTGATTTTCATTTCTCTAATCAATAGTGATTTAGAGCATTTTTTATGACTATAAGTAGCTTGAATTTCTTCATCTGAAAAAAGCCTGTTCATATCCTTTGAAAATTTATCAATTGTGGAATGACTTGTATTCTTATAAATTTGACTTAGTTCTCTATATATTTTAGAAATTAGACCACTATCAGAGACACTGGTTATAAAAGTTCTTTCACAGTTTTCTACTTCCCTCCTAATATTGATTTCATTTGCTTTATTTGTACAAAAATTTTTTTAATTTAAGGCAATCAAAATTATCCATTTTGTGTTTCATAATATTCTCTTTCTCTCTCATTTGGTCAGAAATTCTTCTGTTCTCCATAAATCTGACAGGTAAACTCTTCCTTACTCTCCCAGTTTGTACATAGTATCATCCTTTACATCTAAATTATGAACCCATTTTGAATTTAAAATATGTATTTTAATACAATGGTAAGGTGACTAAATTGGAAGATCCAGGTCCAAATTCCACTTTCGTCACTTACTTGTTGATATTTTGTCATTTTTTTTTCAATTGTATCCAACTCTTCATGACTCATTTGGAGTTTTCTTGCCAAACACACTGAAGTGGTTAGCCATTTCCTTCTCCAGCTTATTTTATAGATGAGGAACCGGAAACAAACTTGCCCAGGATGACACAGATGGTAAGTGTCTGAGACCAGACTTGAACTGTCTTCCTGACTAGAGGCCTGACACTCTATCCACCTTGCCACCTAGCTTCCCACCATACTTTCATTTATTATCCTTGGGCAAATCTTATGAACTTTGATAAATCAGTTAACATCTCTGGAACTCAAGTTCTTTGTTTTTAAAATGAGAGGGCTTAGGCAAGAGGTGTGATGTAATCAAAATTGTCCTGAATTTGGAATCAGAGAACCCAAATGCTTGTTGCTGTTGAGGCAGGTCTGACTCTTCATGATCCCATTTGGGGTTTTCCTGGCAAAGATACTAGAGTGGTTTGCCATTCCTTTCCTCAGCTTATTTTACAGATGAGAAACTGAGGCAAAGTATGTTAAAGGACCCACTCAGGATCACACAACTATTAAATGTCTGAGGCCAGATTTGAACTCATGACAATGAGTCTTCCTGACTCCAGGGCCAGAACTGCATCCACTGCACACCTATGTCAGAAGGAGTCATTAAGCAGTTATTAAGTGCCTACTATATTCCAGGTACTGTACTGAGTACTGGTGATACAAAGAAGGGTACAAGATATTTCCTGCCTTTCAAGGAACTCATACATGTATATAAATGTCACATATAATAAGTCACATTTGTGAGATGACCTCAGTTCCCTCATCTATAAAATGAAGTGTGGCAGATTACATGATATCTTAGATCTATTCCTGTTCTGAAATGATGATTCTATGGTTAAATGACCCCTAAAGCCCCTTTAAATTTGAACGCGATCCTCTGAAAAATATTAAAAACAATAAAACATCAAGAAAAAGAAAAAAAAAAGCACAAGACCAAACAGTGATGAATGTTGTTTTTTGCTCTAGAAGAAGACCAAAACGGCGTAACTCTGTTAACGGCAGGTTATAGTGTGTCAGACTGGGGCTGATCAGAGCAATATGAGCTCAGAATGTTCTACCACAGGTCAGCACAAGCAGTCCATGCAAGTATTTGGGGTAGTTTATTTAAATATGCACGTCTTGCATTTCTTTTGAGATACTTCAATTCTGCTTTGCTCCTAGAGCACAGCACCTTCTGTGATGACAGCATGCCATACTGGGTGGTCCTTTGTCAGTGTCTCCCATGTCAGGCAATCAATTACAAAGTTTGTCAGAGGGAGCTTGAGAGTATCTTTAGACAGCCTCCTTTGACTACCACGTGAGTACTTGCCAAATAGGAGCATCATCAAGAGCTCCCATCTAGATGGAGTTAATAGTGATGATTGTCTTAGGAAGAAGAACACATAGACTGGTTGAGGAGTTCTTTCCCTAAAAAGTTAATATGAATTTTCTCAAGACTTCATTGGTCCGAAGGATTATAATTGGCAACATTGGCCTAGATTCCTAGTTGCTTAAGGGAGAAATAGTTCAGCTTGTGAGTATTTAGTACCACTTCATCAAGCTTGATAAACTCCTGGTTGTCATATGAATGAATCTGCACTCTTGCTAGGGTCCATCTCTTCATAAAGTTGGTGTGACATATGTCTATTTGAGACAACATTATATCCCTACTAAATATTCTTTCCATCTTAGTTAATTAACCTCCTTCTGTTAAGTATGTGCCCTTACAACTTTGTCCTTTTCATTCCCGTTCTCTACCTGAGCCATGAGACTGGCCTAAATCAAGCCTGGCTGAGAATAATGGTAATAACAGTGATACTATTACTAAACGTAAGCATACTTAAGATAACAGAGATATAAACTCTCACTATTTTGCCTTCTCATGATATTTAGTTTTATCTTCTCAAAGGTAATGTCATCAATGTCCCAGCCTTTACAGGTCCTACCAAGCCAGATAGGTTGTGAATACAGGACCAGCAATATCCTGCACCCCTTATCTGCCTAAATATGATTCAGCAGAATGATTATACAATATTGAATATTTTTAACTCTGTCTCTAACAGCTCCCAAAGACCATTTACTAAAGAGTAGAATGTTTTCCATCAACACTGCTACAGGGAACTTTGATACTGCCTAGATCATAGGCCCATGCAGCATTGGATTTGAAAGCACGCTTTGTTGGATTCTACATTTCATTTCAAATGAAATGAATGAATAGGTCTTAGGATCCTAGATTTAGATATAGAAGCCCTGCAGTTTCAGATGTGAATACCACCTTTTTATCCACTAGACAATCTGTGCATTGAATTTCAAATAAAGTAAATATAAAGTCACTTCCAGAGAAAAAGAAAACCATATAGAACCCACTTCATTTTAAAGATAGAAGGATATAATGATGGAGATAACATGCTAACTTCAAAGAAAGAGATGTCCCCTCCTCAGCAGCTTTTAGTCTATTTTTAGATATAATACAGAGATCAAGAAAAGTTAAGTGACTTATCCAAGGTCACATAGGCCAATAAACAGCAGAGATAAATTCAAACTCAGAACACCTGACTACAAAACTAAGCTGCTTTCACACAACAGCAATACTTCAAGTTTGTTATTATTTTGTCACTTGATGTAGGGCATTTCTATTCATGAGCCAAAGAGATACAGTATTTTTTACATTTCAAGGAAAATCATAAATCAGCTTATAATTGTTAGTATTTAAAGTACATTTGCACACATGGGAGAAATTATAGTATTTTTTAAGAGTGTCAAGTGATTTAGCTAATCTTTCTAGGATAAATATCTATAACTAGCTAATTCAAAGAATAATTTGAGTTGATTGGTCAAGCCTCCCCAAGCTAAGCATAAAAATGGACTAATAGCAGCTGAGGAGGGAGCATCTCTTTCTTTGAAGTTAGCATGTTGTCTCCTCCATCAGATTGTGGAACCTGGAGAGAAATGGGCTGCAAAAACAGAGGAATTTATATTGAGGCAGCTGGTGGCAAAATGGATATAGATCATTAGGTCTGCAGTTGGGAATATGCGAGTTCAAATCCAGCTTCAGACACTTAGTAGTTACGTGGCCCTGGAAAGTCGCTTAATCTCTATCAGTCTAAATTTTTTCAATTGCAAAGTGTTTAGAATAGCAGAACCTACTTCTCAGAGTCATTATGAGAATCAAGTGAAATAATAGCTCTGAAGTTCACAGCAAAGTGCCTGGCACACAATAGGCACTATAAGCATACTTATTCCTCCTCCTCCATTTCTTTCTCCCATCTAGGCTCTTAGAAACAAAAGAGATGTCTCACTTTATGAGTATTAACTATTTCTAGACAAGTTTGCCATATTAGGAACTTTTCTGAAAGATACATTATTTTTCCATTTTATGTTAATTTATAGAATTTAAATATAATTTAACTCAATTCAGTAAATCTTTATGAAGCACTTTCTATGTGCCTGGGACTTTTCAATGTACTCTAGAGTTACAGAAAAAATTTTAAAAAAGTTACTCTCAAGATACTTATATTCTTTGAGCAAAATTAGGAGTATATACAGAGAAGGAAATGTATTGTGTTTTGCTGGACCAGTGACTTCACTGGTACAGAGAACTCCCTGGAAGGAAGAGAGGGAATCGTTATACGCCCTCTACCAACACAGAGAACTTTTAGTCTTAGTAAAGATCCTGGGACACTGAGTGGTTAAATAGAGTCACACAGCCAAGATGTCAGAGAAAGGACTTCAACTCTTTTCTTCCTGATGGCAAAACTGGTTCTGTACCTCTGATACCAAAAGTGCTATGAAATTTATACTAAGTAAATACAAAATAAGATAGAGAGAGAGAAAGAGAGAGAAAGAGAGAGAGAGAGACAGAGAGAGAGAGAGAGAGAGAGAGACAGACAGACAGACAGACAGACAGACAGACAGAGACAGACAGACAGAAAGAGAGAGAAAAAACAGTGTGGTGCAATGGGAAACTGACAGAATGGAATTGAAGAACCTATCACTAATACTTGTTTACTATGTGAGTACGGGGAAGTCTTTCCTTTCTTTGGCCTCAGATCACTTATTTGTGAGATGGGAGGCTTGAAATAGACTCTAATGTCTTTACATCACCATATCAAACATTTATTATCTTTTGAATTCTATGATGAAGATTGCCAATTACTGCTAAGATCAGCAAAGATTTTGAGCAATTCCCATCTGATCTGTACTCAGAAGGAGGGATTGTGAGGGAAGGAGTTGAGGTGGGAATATATTCCAGATAAGGGGGCAGTTTTGTAAATGTGAAGAGGTGGGAGATGAGATTTCAATTTTGGAGGACAGGAATTAAACAAGTTTGAAGCGGATAGGTGGTACAAAGGATAGAGTATGAGACTTGTAAGCTAAGGCCTGAATTTAAAGTCTGCCATATATACCCCCTAACTGCATGACCTTGGTCAAGCCTCTAGGTACACTCAGCCTCATTTTCTTCACCTGTAAAGTGGGAAAAATGATATCTATTTCACAAGGCTATAGCATATGCAAAATGCCATGCAAAATGTAAAGTAGTGCATGCATGCCATCACCACCATCATCATCATCATCACCATTTATTATTGCTTTTCTTCTCATTATCATTCTTATATTATTGTTAGCCTTAGAGCTAACAGTTTATGCCACTGTCAGAAGCTTGACTGAAAGCAGTAGACAGTGAGGAAATGATGGTAATAAATGTAGATGGCTCCTCTGATAGGCATTTTGATCATGAAAGATTTAAGGTTTTCAGAATGTTTTCCTCACAATACAGATAATGAAACTGAGTCTATAAATAGTCATTTCACTTCCCTGAATCACAAAGTTCTTAACTGCCTTAAGTGATAGTTTCATTTACTTGTCCATGATCATACAGTTGATATAGGTATAGTGGGATACGATCCCAGTTATCCTAACCCCAGACCCACAATTCTGTCTTCTACCCGCCCTCACTGTCTCTTATAACATACAAAAGCTTCAGAGAGCTTGGTTTCTTAGAATGTCCCAAGAATTTAAATTACTCCAAAATATAATTTCATATAGTTCATTGTCTTTAAAGTCTGTGATGGGGGTGGATGGGTGAGATGGATGGATTAGGATATGCTGAGGAAAGTGAAGCTACCCAAGTGACTACAGAAGTGGGGGCAGAGTGAAAAATAGCAGAAGAAAAATGTTAGAAATATAAGCTGGAGTGAGTTTCTGGAGGGCCTTCAATAATGGGAAAGTTGTAGTGAACGGATTGCCATCATTGGTCCTGCTGCAAGAAAGCAAAAAATCAAAAGTAGTGCTTGAGGTACTTCAATCAAGTTTTGGTGCTTAGCAAGGAGTATCTCTGGGCATCTAGGTGATATAGGAGACAGAGCACCAGGTCTGGAGTCAGAAAGACTCATCTTACTGAGTTCAAATCCAACCTCAGAAACTTCCTAGCTTTGTGACCCTGGGGAAGTCACTTAACCCTTTTTGCCTCAGTTTTCTCATCTATAAAATGTGCTGGAGAAATAAGTGGCAAACCCATCCAGTATATTTGCCAAGAAAACCCCAAGTGGGGTTATGAAGAGTGAGACACAGCTGAAAAATGACTGAACACTTGTAAGAACAAGGAATATATCAGAGAAATGAAAGGAGATTGTTTTAGGGGCTAGAAGGGATCTCACAGTCCAACTAACCCAACCCTATCATTTTAGAGATGAGGCAGTTGAGAGCCAAGGATGCCAAGTAAGTAAACAATCCTGAGCAGTATCACACAGATAGAAAATATCAGGGGTGGACTTTGACCTCAGATCTTCTGTCTCCTGGATTAAGGCTCTTGGCTCCCTACCAACTTGTCTCCTAGAAGTGTTTACTATCAGTGGCCTTACAGTTTTGAGTCCCCGTCCGATCTAAGCTAATGTATCCATTCTATTATTAATCTTACTTGCCCTGTGTATCAATTTCTTCATATATATTTGTTTGCATTTTGTCTCCCCCATTAGATTGTAAGTTTCTTGAAGGCAGGGACTGTCTTTTGCCTCTTCTTGTATTCCCAGCACTTAGTACAGTGACTGACATACAGTAGTCACTAAATAAATGGTCATTGATCAATTGTAGATGTAGAAAGTGGAAGCAAAGGGGGTGAGAATGCATTTTCATAAAGACCAGTAATGAAGGAAGGGTGAGCTGTACCTAGAAATGAAAGAGTAACCATAAGCCCAGAAGAAATGCTGGGTAAGAAGTACAACTATCCTGTTAAACACTTTATGGAGAAAGAAAAGCTCTGAGTTTCGACCTCAAGGAATGGTACATTCAAAGACCTCTGTCAGCTGCAAACACATGTCTTTGGGACAGTTTAGAGGCCTAAAAAAGGTGGTAGAGAGGAGACTGGGAAGGCAAAGTTTAGAGTCCCCATTTGAGCCCTTCCCTGGGAGGCAAGAAGACTAATGGGAAATTCAGGGTCCAGCACTGTAACAAATTAAACATAAATAAATCAGTACCTAGGGTCTTCCTTTCCTTGGAATTGATGGGGGCTTTATGAATTAAAGGGAAATAATTTAGCAAAATGTATTTGATGCTTGAGAGTGATGACAATGCCTCGCAGTTGATGAATCTGAGGCATCTCCCATTCTTTCTCTCTCTAGTAGATTCCTGGAAACGGCTTAAATTACGGGAAAATTAAACTAAATATTTGGTATTTTTGCAACTACTGTAAATGCCATCTAGAGGATAGAATGGGTGAAAAGCAGAAGATACAGTTGAAAAAAAAAAGAAGATACTCAAACTACCATTCTTTTTAAGAGTTCTTTGATGTTACAACCCACTAATGGTACCATGCATTTTAATCCTAGGTCCAATTTCATCCTGCTACTTAAGTACTAATCAAAATGACTGGTCCTATAAAAAGAGATGCAATTTAATTGAGCAACTCATTCCATCGGGAAGTAGACGAAAACAGAGATGTATTTCTTGCACCCCAAACCCTGCTGGGTATACACTAGAGGCATTTAATAAATGTCTATTTAATTGTGGATCCAAATATTCTTGAACTGATTTAACCAAAAAATTTATTTCTCCTCTTCAGAAGTGGATATGCTGACATAACACTTTAGGATTATGTTGTTCCTTACATGTAGTAGATATTTTATCATGTTATTCAGTGATGTAGTAGAAATCCAGTCCAATAACATTGATTGAACTTATATGAAGTGCCTACTTTGTGCTAGACAAGAAATATAATGACAAAAACAAAACTGCTTCTTGCCATAAGGAGCTTTTATAGTACTTCAGGAATATATGTCCATGAGTAAATGCAAAGTGTATGTAGAGTAATAAAAACTAATTCAATGAGGGATAGAAAGGAAGTAACTGAAGGGTTCTTGAAGGGCCTCCAATATGAGTTGACATCTCAGCTGGCCCTTGAAGGAAAATGATGATTGTAGAAGGCAGTGATATAAAAGGAAAGTATTCCAAGTGTGTGGGATGGGGGGGGCAGGGCAGGGAGAAGTGATGACTTATGGAGTTATTTTGCTTAAATGGTTGACAAACTTCTCAAGAAACAGCTAAATAGTTTTGTGTGCCTGCCATAGTCTCTGGGAATTTACATACACACACACACACACGTATGTATATGTATATGTGTATATGTATGTATGTGCAAGTATTATGTGTGTTTATATATACATACACATGTATACACATACACACAAAAGCAAGACAGTCTCTGCCTTCAGTGGATTTGTATTCTAAAAGGGAAAGACAAGAAAAACAGTACAGTAATGATCAGGGAAGGATATTTTGTTTTAGGAAGCCAAACTGAAAAGTGAATGAAAAGTAGCTTCTACATGGGTGACTTCAGATAGAGGGCTGGGCTTAGAATCAGGAAAACTTGAGTTCCAATTTGGCAGACATTATCTGTGTGTTCTTGGGCAAGTCATTTTTGTCCCTCTCTGTCTCACTTTCCTGAGGTATATGATAATAGCAACACTTACCTAACATGGTTATTGTGATGATCAAATGAGATAATATTTGTAAAATACTTAGAATATGGTAGATGCTTAACAAATACTTGTTTCCTTCCTTCATTCCTTCCTCTCTTCCTTCCTCCCTCCTTCTCTCCTTCCCTTCTTTCTTTCTTTCTTTCCTTTCTTCCTTCTGGACAAAAATTCTGAGTTTGTAGTGGTAAATAATGATTGCCATCACTGAGGTAGAGTAGGAAATACCAGAGCCAACTGGAACACTAGCTCACTGATTCATGCCTTGATCAAAATAATTCAATTCAGAAAATTAAATTGTTTCTGCACATAAGAAAGTAACTACAACATGCATACAAAATAATTCAAAACAATTTCTGGATTCAGAAGAACCAACAGCTAGGAGAATCAGGAAAAGATAAAAATGTGTGTGTGTGTATGTGTTTGTATGCGTATGTGTATATATATATATGTATGTATGTAATATGTATGGTGGCATCTGACTGTACTTTGAACTAAGGAGACTAGTGATTCAACCAGGTAGAGATGATGAAGGGAGTGACTTCCAGAAACAGAATTTCTTTGGACAGAGGAATTAAGATGAGAGATGCACCATTGTGTACAAATAATTAGTGGGCCAGTTTGATTGAAGTGGAGAGTACTGGAAGGATAGAAATTTGAAATAATATGAAAAAGCTATAAAGGCACCAAATTATGGAGGAATTTAAATGTTCACCTTAAGATTTCATGGTTTATCCTAGACCTAATTTATTTTTAATTGGGATTTTCACATTAATCAATCAATTATTGATTTGATCAATAATCATTTATTTATTGCCTATTATGTTATAGAAACTGGGGTAGACACAGGATCCAGAGACAAAAATGGCTCAATTCTTGCTCTGAACGAGCTAACATTCTATTGATCAGGAAGCCAGATAAGTATATAGACAATTAACATAAGGTAATTTAGCAAGCATAAAGCTGGGTCTCTTCCTTCAGCTTCAGCACCCCCCAATGTCTATTGACTATTGGAAACCCCAAATGTGGTGTTCCAGACATTGAAACCTCAAAATGACCCAAACAGGACTCATTATCTTTCTTCACCCAAACTCAATCCTCTTCCAAAATTCTCTGTTTCTTAAAATGCCAGCACAATTCTTCTAGTCTCCTGACTCCTCACTTCATAACACCGTGATACCCGTGATTACTCATTCTCCCTCATACTACAGATACAGCCAGATGCCAAATCTTTCCATTTTTAACTCCACAAAATCATTTGCATCTGACTTGCCTTCTCTACTCACATAGCCACCACTTTACTACAGGTTCTCACCGTAGATACTCTAGATCAATGGTATTAAACCCAAATACAGGGGTAGTGGCACTTAGATATACTGCAACTGGATGGCACAGTGGATAGAGCACCAGATCTAGAGCTAGAAAGATCTGAGTTCAAATCTGACTTCCAGACGCTTTAGCTGTGTGATCTTGTGCAAATCCTTTAACCTTGTTTGCCTCAGTTTCCTCATCTGAAAAAATGATTGGAGAAGGAAATGGCACACCACTCCAGTATCTTTGCCAAGAGAACTCCAAATGAGTTAATGAAGAGCTGGACATGAGTGAAAGAACTCAAGAACAATAACTAAGCTGTACATAAGAATCCCTATGGCTTGCATGTCAACTTCGTTTAAAATGTAATATAACCTATGTTGCATTGTATTTTTATTTCTTTTGTTAAACATTTCCTAATTGTATTTTAATTTAGCTCCAGCAACTTTCAGGAGTATTGTGGGCCTCATCTTTCCCTGGAGTACTATGGGCTGCATCCTGCCTGTCTGCCATCTGTTTGACACCTCTACTCTAGATTATTGCAATAGACTGCCAATATGTCTCCTTGCCTCAAGTCTCTCCTTAAACCATTGCATCCTGAATATTTCTGAAAAAGTATGCTTATTCCTTAAGGGCAGACCTGATGGCTGCCTATTAACAAACATTAAAGCAAGCTTCACTGTTGTAGGTCTTCCTAACTTGGGTCCAGACATTTTTCCCCAGTCTCATTGTTCATATTTCCCTTTGGACAGTCACCAAACCAGCCATACAGCCCCTCTTATTAGTCCTTACTTCACCAGTTCCAATGTCTTTGCATTGACCATTACCCTAGAACACACTCTCTCCCTACCTGTGCCTCATAGAATCTCTTCCCTTTGTAAAGATGTAGCTCAGGGATTACCTTCTACAGGAACTCTTTCATGATCTCCCCTTCCAACTGTTTGGTACCCTCCCACATGAAGTATCTTATGCTTAACTACTTGTTAAAGTAGTTTAACAAGGAAGTTAAATATGAACATGTAGAACAGGAGCAGATTTTGAAAGAGAAGATAATGAATTCTGTTTGGGGCATGTTAAGTTGGCAACGTCTTTGGTACTTCATTTAACATTTCCCAACATATACTGTACTTATTGTACTTTTTTCTTTAAATGTATTCTGTATAAACTTATATATGGACTTGTAATTCCTTCATTAAAATGTAAGCTCCTAGGGTACAGCCAAGATGATGGAGTAAAAACAGGGAATCTCTTGAGCTCTCCTCTAACCCCCTCCAAATAAATACCTCTACAAAATAAGTCTAAACAAATTCTAGAGCAGCAGAATTCACAAAAAAGACAGAGTGAAACAAATTTCCTGCCTAAAACAACTGGGATAATTGACAGGAAAGGTCTGTTGCTCCAAGCTGAGAGAGGAGTTCAGTTCAGCATGGGTCTTGCAGGAAAACCAACAAAACCAAAGCAGGTCTCAGGAGACCAAACCACTAGTAGCTGTGGTGGTTTCTAGAATTCTCAACCAACAAAAGTCAAAGACAACTTAGAAGGTCAGGAGGAAAAGTCTGTGGGACCTAGGTGAGAGAAGAGCTTAGCGAAGTGCAAGGGTGGCAGTGGAGGCAGCTGCACTGGCTGCTTCCAGAGCTCTTAGCCCACAGATGGTAAGGGAATCAAGCAACTGATTGGAAAAAAATTGCAGAGATCTCTTTGCTGGCACTGAGGCAGGATTCTATTGCTTTGCCCATACTTGGATCTGGGTAGTAGTCCCAGGGTGAAGAGGAGCATGGGAATGGCAAAGTTTGTGGCAGCAGTAAAGAGGAAACCCTCCTCAGAGTTTTAGGACAGAAAAGAGTGCTTGGGGTCACTCAAATACCAGAGCACAGGCCAGAAGAGGAGTAAACACCTCTCCTTAGATCATACCATCTTGGGAGAACTGAAAACTTGCAGGTCCCTAGAAATATCTCTAAAAACAGCTGCACAAAGCCCCTGAAGCTTGGGACAGGTCACCCTCCACTCTGGAAGCAGAGCCTACCTTAACAGGGAATTATAAGTCAAGTAATTACCTGGGAAGATGAGTAAACAGTTTAAAAAAATGCAGAGTACAGAATCTCATTTTGGTGACAAGGAAAATAAAACCAAACACACGAAAGAAAATAAAGTCAAGGATCCTATATCCAAAACCTCCAAGAAAAATATTAATTGATTTCAGGCCATAGAAGATCTCAGAAAAGAATTTTGAAAATAAAGTGATAGACGTAGAGGAAAAAAAATGTGAAGAGGAGTGATAGTGAAGCAAGAAAATCATGAAAAACATGTCAACAGCTTGCTAAAAGAGACCCAAAACATACTGAAGAAAATGACACCTTAAAAAATAGATTAGACCAAATGGCAAGAGAGGCTCAAAAAGCCAATAAGAAGAATGCCCTAAAAAGTAGAATTAGGCAAATGGAAAAAAGGTGGTCTAAAATCTCACTGAAGAAAATTTTTCTTTAAAAATTAGAATGGAGGAAATAAAAGTTAACGACACCAAGAGAAATCAATAAATTATAAGACAAAACCCAAAGAATGAAAAGAAAAAAAAAAGACAATGTGAAATTTGTCAATGGAAAGAAAATAAAACTGACCTGGAAAATGGATCCAGGAGAGATAATAATAATTAAAAAAAATATTGGACTACCTAAAAGCCATGATAAAAGAGAGAGAGAGAGAGAGAGAGAGAGAGAGAGAGAGAGAGAGAGAGAGAGAGAGAGAGAGAGAGCGCTTAGTTTTTTTTTTCAAGAAATTATCAAGGAAAACTGTCCTGGTATTTTAGAACCAGAGGGTGAAATAGAAATTGAAAAAAAAATCCATTAATCACCTTCTGACAGAGATTACCAAAGGAAAAACTCCCAAGAATAGTATAGCCAAATTTTAAGTTCCCACATCAAGGAGAAAATATTTTAAGCAGCCAGAAAGAAACAATTCAAGTATTGTAGAAACACATTCAGGATAACATAAGATTTAGCAGCTTCTGTATTAAGGGATTGGAGGGCTTGGAATAATATATTCTGGAGGTCAAAGGAGCTAGAATTAAAACCAAGAATCACTTACCCAGCAAAACTGAGTATAATCAGTGAGGCAAAAAAAAAAAATTGCTATTCAGTGTGATAGAGTAATTTAATTTAAGAGATCAGAACTAAATAGAAAAATTTACTTTCCAATATAAGACTTAAGAGAAATATGAAAAGGTAAACAGGAAAGAGAAATCGTAAGGGACTTATTAAAGTTGACCTGTTTACATTTCTACACAGAAAAATCATATTTTTAACTCATGGATCTTTCACATTATTAGGGTAGTTGGAAGCAATATATATAGACAGAGGGCAGAGAATGAGTTGAATATGGAAGGATGATATCTAAAAAATAAAATTCGGGGGTGAGAAAAGAATGTACTGGGAGAAGAAGAAAGGGAGAACTAGAGTGGGGTAAATTATCTCACATAAAAGAAGGAAGAAAAAGCCTTTCCAGTGGAAGGGGAAGTGAGGGAGGTGAGAGAGAATGAGTAAACTTTACTCTCATTGGATTTGCCATAGAAATCTATCTTACCCTACAAGGAAGTAAGAGGGAAGGGGATAAGAGAGGGAGGGAAAATAGAAGGGAGGGTAGATTCAGGGAAGGAGTAATTAGAAGTAAACACTTTTGAAAAGGGACAGGGTCAAAGGAGAGAAAAGAACAAACTGGTGGCAGGAAAGGATGGAGGGAAATACAGTTAGTCTTTCACAACATGTCTATAATGAAAGTATTTTGCATGACTACACATATATAGTCTATATTGACTTGCTTGACTTCTCAATGAGGGTGGAGTTAGAGGAAGGAAGGGAGAGAATTTGGCACTCAAAGTTTTTAAAATGAATGTTAAAAATTGTTTTTTTATCTGTAACTGGGAAATAAGATACACAGACAATGGGATATAGAAATCTATCTTACCTTATAGGAAAATAGGAGAAGGTTATAAGAAAAGTGGGTGTGTGATAGAAGGGAGGGCAGATTGGGGGAAGGGGTAATGAGAATGTATGCCATCATGGGGTAGGGAGAGGGGAGAGATGGGGAGAAAATTTGGAATGCAAAATCTGGTGGAAGAGACTGTTGAAAACTAAAAAAATAAATAAATGAAAAAAAGGTAAGCTCTTTCTAAATATGGGTTGTTTTATTCATTGTAATGTGTCTTTAGGCATTAGCACAGTGTTGCTCACAAAGGATATGGTTAAACAGCATTTAACTGATTCATCAGTTTGAGATGTCATGCCAAGAATGCACTCTCTCCTTACCTCTGCTCCATAGAATCTCTCTCTTCTATCAAGATACACTTTAAGGATCACATTCTACATGAATTTATTTTTTTTTAATTTTACATCATGCATTGAATTTGAAATGGCCAATAGACAGCAAAGGTAGTAGGATTTGTGTGGTTTTACTTAAAATACAAGTTTCTGCAAAGATTATTTGGAAGTTAACATGAACAGTCACAAATATGGACACTCTCCAGATAGAGTGTCCACTCTCCCTATAGTAGACAATTCTAGATCACATTGTTCAGCTTTATAGATGCCAAATTCCCATATTCAATGATGTCAGTGAATAAAATAATTGAATTTGATTCATTTGTCTGTCTCAAAATTCTGCTTTTTTCCCCATAACATAATCATGTTTTCAGAACACTAGACCTCTCTATATATATTCTAAACTAATCTTAGATCGTGTTGTGATTCTTTTCTTTTATCTTGCTTTTGAAAAACTTGGGCAATGCCTCCTTCCCTTGTTTTGTTAATTTCTTTGCTTGTCTACCTGGTTACCTTTCTTTGCTCATTCATTTAGTGATCTAGACTTATACCTGGGTAAGACTTTCTTGGCTTCCATTACTTCTCTTTCCAAGTCTTGGGGAGTTCAATGATCTTATTCAGATCTTATTCAGAGCCCTGGTCCTCATCATATGGTAAACTAGTATAGCATCTATAGTAGGGCCAAGTGAAGTTTCAAACCAATGTAATAAGCTTTGACAGGGCTACTTCTGACAGTATCACCATTTACATTGGACATAGAGACAAACTGATACTCTATGGATAAGGTGAGTCACATTAACATGCTCTGGTAAAGGCAGATCTAGTTTCCCAGTGATCAACTACCATTTCATAGTTACACTTATTTGTTAATTTTTTAGGCAGTTGGGGTTAAGTAACTTGCCCAGGGTCACACAGATAGTAAGTGTCAAGTGTTTGGTCTGAGGCCAAATTTGAACTCAGTTCCTCCTGATTCGGGGCCAGTGCTGTATCTACTGTGCAACCTAGATGCCCCTCATAGTTACATTTAAATTCTCTCAGTGTCATAAGGGTGACCCCTTGGCAGAGCAATATACTTCTCCTATTCATCACTTCAAGTCTTGAGTCCTGAAAAATACATTTAACTTTGACACAACCAGAAAAAAAAAGATACGTCAGCATATTAGTTTAATAACAGTATAAGCAACCCATACACCAAGCATTGCATTACCACAGAATTGCTTTCAGACTAACTTTACTTTTAGATGTTAAAAATAGCAATTTACTTAACAATAAGGCAAAGAATGCTAACATAGTATGAGAGATGCTCATATAGTAAAGCATATGCTTGAATAATAAAATATAACACAATCCATATATGACATATGGATTATCCATATGTAATCCATATATAATATTCAGTATTTATTTTAGAGAACAGAAACCTTGAATTGAAGCACAAGAGGAATAAAATTCTACATTTTGTGGTAACACACAAATCTAGACTACATGCTTTGATTTAGTTTGTCCATTCATGACATTAAGCACATTAAGTGAAACTAAATTTCTGTTACTTACTTCTCTTAGTCCTTATAACTTTCCACTTTGGGAAACTCTCTTCGCTACTATATCATTAGGATGTCTATCTCTGGATTACACAGACAAGATGAGTTGGTCATTCACTAGTCTGGATTCTGCATCTTCCAATCAGAAGAGAAAGGAGAGAAAACATGTCAGGTTGTTTCTAAGCAAGTCATATAATGCTAGACAAATGAATGGGTTACAAAATAGCTACAACACTTGACTTTCCCTCTGGTTTTCCTTCCCCAGACATAAGTGAGAATAGAAAGCAGAGCTACTCAAGAGGATCTTCACCTATTCCCAATTCTATGTGGTATCAAAAGCTGTCACTATAGCCTAATAACAAGCACCTATATAGCACTTTAAAGAATGCAATACACTTTACAAAAATCTTAAGAATATTCCTGTAATAAAGGTGCTATTGGTACTCCATTTTACAGATAAGGAAACTGAACCTGAGATAAGTAATTTAACAACCATCACAGAAATATTAAATATCTCAGGTGGGTTTTGAACTTGGGTCTTTCTGACTCTGTGTCCAGCATTTAATCCACTGAACCACATGTATCCTGGACAATAAAATCAATTATCTGTCCCATTAATCATGAATCACTTAGGTGAATCCTCTCAGCTAACTCCTAACTGCAGCTAATCTAAGAACATAAATTTGCACAGGATGCAAAGTCTTCATTATTCAGTACAGATCTTCATCTAGATCCCCAGAATCCTCTATCAGGTACTTATTGCAGGTTCTTTTATAGTCAGTGGCTTAAAAGAAACCCCTAGTATTTAGTGACTTTTTTTTATTTTTTCACTTAAAAGGTAACTACTCACTAGCTTCAACCTATGAAAAGTTCTATTAAATTGTTCTCCTTTTTGAAGTATTGCTCAATCATAAAAAAATGCATATGTTAATCATCTAAAGTTCCCCAGTGCTGTGAAGTTCAAAGCCATTTAGTCTTCAATACTCTACTGTGTCCAAAAAAATAAAAGTGCTTATTTTTGACCTGTTTCGTTTGCTGACATTTTATATTTTTAATAAATAAAAGGTGCAGGTATACCATTAATAAGTCAACAATTTGTTCCTATTTAAGCAAAGCATCATTCTACATCATTCATAAAGTGATTTGCTTCATTATATTTT
Organism: Phascolarctos cinereus; assembly: GCF_003287225.1. NCBI lineage: Eukaryota > Metazoa > Chordata > Mammalia > Diprotodontia > Phascolarctidae > Phascolarctos > Phascolarctos cinereus. Next base: position 28,791,354 of record NW_027555625.1, on the reverse strand, counting down.
AACCACAGATCATTTTTTTCTAAAACTCCCTAAATCTCTTCTAAGAGCTGTGTTTGAATCACATATAAGAGCAATAAAATCAAATATTTCCCACTTTTTTTAGGAACTTAAATATCTGTTAATGAGTATCAGTATCTTCCATCAACAGACAGCTGATTGATATTTTTCTTTACATGAAAAATGTGAATCTATTTCTGCCTTAAACTGTTCATTTCAATAGGGTTGTCCATAAAACTTTACTTTACACTAGCACATAATTATCCTTTGTGTTCTACCATAGAGAGACAACTTATAGCGGAAAGAGCCTTGGATTTAGAGTTGGAAAAGAAAGACCTGGACTGAAATCTTGCATCTGACACTTAGCAGTTGTGGTGCCATAAACCAGTAATTTAACGTTCATGAAAATTGAACAACACTCTAAAACTATTACTTTCAGTTCTTTTACTCCAAGTCATTAGTCCTTGATGAATTGGTGTATACGAATCCTGCCCCATTCAATTTGTGATTTTTTTTTCCTTCTAAAGACACTATTTCATATGAAGGCTCTTTATCTGCATACATACCACCCCACAACTGAAATTCATTAGCAACTCGATTTAAAATCCAGTGTGCCAAGCTTCACTTAATAATTTAGAGTAAATGTGGAGCACTGGGCTATGTTTTATTTATAGCAGCAAATATTCAGGGACATAACAATGCAACATACATTTCTCAAGTTCCCTTTCTTGTCTCTCAGTTCACTTCAAAGTAAAAAGTTCCTGAATGGCCACTTAGAGATGTCACTTTTTGAAAGAGCAGAAGGAAGCACTATTGAGCAACAATAACCTTGAGAATAAGACAAAGGGTGTGATGAGTATAAAACCCTTAGTTAACATAATTTTCCTCCCTTATGAGTCCTTTAAAGTTGGAATTTTCTATCAGAATTCTAAGTACACAGCTTCCTATGCCATATGGGCTCTGGGGTTTTAGGAAGTACACCCTTCTTCACAAGCAATTCCCTCACCTAATTTGTTAATTCTTGAAACTTAGCAAGCACAATTTATGCTTTTGGCTTAGGGTTAGAAGTATCAGCATGTCTCCCATATAAGAGCATTAGTTTCTTTAGGATAGCCATAGTTCTTCGGCTTTTATTTACATCCCCACTTTTTGACAAATAATAAATGCTCTAGGGGGAAGCTAGGTGGCACAGGGAATAGAGCACCGACCCTGAAGTCAGGAGGACCTGAGTTCAAATCTGGTCTCAGACCAAACAATTGACACTTACTAGCTGTGTGACACTGAGCAAGTCACTTGACCCCAATTGCCTAAAAAAAAAATTATAAATGCTCAGCAAATCCTTGTTGACTGAATGACTCAAAGGCTGACTATTGTACTTATCAGGATTATTTAAAAAAAAGAACTTGAATGCATATAGATCAAATCTTTTGGAATGCAAATGTTATGAAAGTATATTTGTGGGTATGTATCTAGTGATACATGGATACATTCACCATTATTTCACAGAAGCTCATAACCAATAATCAGAGTTTAAGTGAATTGTGGGGATTGCAAGTATTATAGATCTATGTCTAGGTATCTAGAAGAATTAGGGGAATTGCAAGTGTTATAGGGTCTATAACACTCCCCAATTCCCCTACTTCACTTAAACTTTCTTGTAGAGGGCTGGCTTTGGGGAATTGGAGGGCTTAGGCCAGCCCAGGTCTTACCTGCAGCTTGTACTAAGCCTGACAGCTGTGAAACTCAGGATATCGTCTCACCACCCCCCTGTTCTATCTCTTGAGAACAGGATGCAGGAAGGGAGGAAACAGATGGGGTACAGGACAGGACACAAGAAAGAATGTAACAGACAAGGTACAAGGAAGGAAGGAAATCACTTAATTAGATTTGTCCTTTTCATGAATAACAATGTTACTATTGTTTGATCCAGTACTGTGTAAGCCTGAGCCCTCAGATCAATAAACAGAGTTTGTTCTTCACTGCTCTCGCCTGGCCCGTGATTCTTTCTCTCTTCACACTGCCGGCATCAGACCACAGCTGGGACGCAGGGGCTCCCGGCACTTTCTGATTGTTGGTTTCTCACTTCACAACATTATATATACACACATAGATACACATATATTTAGATACATAGAGATATTAGATATAGGCATAGATGTATGTATGTGTGTTTATCTCCTAACACTTGCAGTTTAAAAGAAAAAACTCTTATAAGTACAAGATAGATATCATGGCTTTAGGGAGCCATTCACATAACAACAGCAAAAACCACAAAAGAGATTTTAGTCAATGACAAGGGCAACCTGAATCAACAGTGTAACATGGAAGCTAATAACCTAATATGATCTTAAAAAATATTAAAAGTCACAGGATCCAAAACTAAGGAAAGGCCAGTTCCACTATGCTCTGCCTGGGTCAGAGCATTTCTGGGATATTGTGTTCATTTCTTTGTGCCAATACCTCTGAAGGATTTTGATAATATAGAGATTCCCAAAGTGGGGATTGTAAAAGGGCCTTCAGTTCACACCATAATAGCATGACAGTTGCCCTCCTATACTTAAAGGCCTTACATATGGAAAATTCATCAGACATATTGTCTTAATGAAGAGAAAAAAACTAGGAGAAATTGATGGGAGTTGCAGAAAATTTAGAATTGATGTAAGGTAAAGAAAAATACAAGGAAAAAAACCATCTTTTATATCAGTGTTATTTACAAAAAAAAAAAAGGAATAAGCTATCTTAAAAGACAAGGACTATTTCTTCCTTGATGGTCTTTAAGCAAAGGTTAGAAAAGAACTTGTGGGACATGTGCTGAAGAGCATTAATTTTCAGTACTGTTTCAAAAACTGGCTTCAGAGGCCCTTCTAAATGAAACATTCTTTCATTCTGGATTAAAGGAAAAAGGCATTCATCTCCAAATCATCTCAGGGAGAGTATAATTAGAACGGGTGACTTTTGTGTGGGTGGTAATGGAAACAATAAATAAATTCAGCATTCATACCACTAGGCTTTCAAATGTCATTTGTTTCTCCTTGTAAATAATAATTTAAAGATTAGAACAAAGTAAGAAAATTACAAAGTAACACTTAATAGCAGGCACCAGCTGAAATGGATCACTGGGTCAGAAGAGTGAAGAGGGAACAACTTTGCATTTGGCAGGAGGAGTTGTTTCAACTCTGAACTTTTACACATAGGAGCTTTGTGATTGTGAGAAATTCACTTAAACCCACTGGTTCTTGGCATTCTGATCCTGCAATGGCTATTATAATGCTTGTGTTCTGTATTTCATAGAGTTAAGGAAGTCATTAGGTAAATTTCATAGTGCCCTATAAATCTGGACAGGTATCAAGCAGCAGTTAATAATGAGGTATCCTTAGATACAGAAAGGACTGGGTTTTTAATCTTACCTCCATCAAAATACTACAAGCATGCAATTAAATAACTATCCCATGTAATTCCTTAAGATCAAAAAATCCAAATTGTTTGATGTACTACATCACTGGAATGAATTTCCCTCCATGGAGTTCCCTATACAAATGAAATCATAAATCTGCCCCTCCCCAAATATCATGAATTAATTATTCATATAATTCAATTTTTTATCCAAGCTTGTGATACTGTTGATGGATAGAATCCCAGTGTGAAAAAATCCCTCTACCAGTGAAAATCAGCACCTGCTCTCCAATCTATAGTCTCAAAGATTTGTCATAGAGGTTGCGGGGCATACTCAGAATCACTTAGCAAGTATGTATCAGAGATAAGATTAGAATCTCTCTGCGTGATACATAATGAGACAACTAGTATAGTGTATAAAGTATCAGTCACATCCCAGTCATCTCATTATAGCTAGAGAGGGAGAAAGAGAGAGGGAGAGATGATAGATAGATAGATAGATAGATAGATAGATAGATAGATAGATAGATAGATAGATGGGTATATAAAAATATATACACATACGTGTATATGTGTGTATAAATGTATATCTGTAGGCACACATTTTTCAACAGCTTATCATTAGTCATTGTTTTTGTTTTCCTCATCTACAGAAAATCTTACAGGCTCCTAAAATATTGTGGTGCAGTAGTAAATATCACATTATTGTAGGCAAGTATTATTATACCCATGTTATAGTTGAGGATCACACAAATGAAATGACTATTCATGGTCTTAGAGATAGTGAAGGAGAGAGTCAAGGTTAAAATGCATGATCTAAATTTTCATAAAAGGTACTTTATTCTTAAATATAAATTTTAAAAGTTGATTTATCTTTCAACCTGTGCTTCTTACCTTCTGCACTGGCTTCATCTCATTGAATGTTTGAGAAGCAACAAGTTGAGGTTAGAATCCCTAAACTGATCCTTTGTAGAGAATTTAAATATTTGACTGCTCATAATTATAGTTTAGACAAAGAAACTCTGATCTAGGGAAACCTTTTCATTTTTGAACTGATGGAGAAACTGAGACCCAGAGAGGATATGTTACTTCACCATGATAATACACCTAGGAAATGATGGAGAGTTCCTAACTCCAAGTTCAATTCTGTTAGACTAAACTGTGGCTAAAAACTGTGGCTTTTTTTAGGGGGAAGGGAGACATGAGTGGTTATTTTTATATTATTTTCTTTTTATTCTTTTTTCACAATAGAGTTGCCCTTAAATTCCTCTGTAATGTGTCTGGTGCTTATATTTGTTACTTCTGATCAGAATGGTATGTGTTTGTCTTTCGAAGTTACACAAATTAGCTTCATGTGCTTTAAAAGGATTGATTTAATACAAGTTAGTTTTGCTTGATTATGTTTATTGGTTCAAAGGAAGAGTTTTATTCATAAGAGATAAGAGTGTGGATAAAGAGGTCACAGTGATAGAAAAAGTAAATAAAAAGAATATGAATAGCATTTTGTTTTTATATAGAATGCAGTTTTGAAAGGGACATTAACAATCAAGATAAAGTTGATTCTAGCACATTAAATCTGATATATACTTAAATATATATATATATATATACAGTTTACATATATATTTAGCTATTATTATTTAATATTAAAATCAATTAATAATTATTTAATATTAATATTTAATCATTAGCAATTATTACTATTCATAAGTTATATTAATACATATTTTATAAATAAATGATTAATTAAATATACTTTAGAACAAATTGTAATTAATTCATAGTTTAGGGCAGCTAGGTGGTATAGTGGATAAAGTGCCAGGCCTGGAGTCAGGAAGATTTATCTTCCTGATTTCAAATCTGGTACCAGTCACTTACTAGCTGTATGACCCTGGGCAAGTCACTTAACCTTGTTTGCCTTGCTTTCTTCATCTGTTAAATGAGCTGGAGAAAAAAAAATGGCAAACCTATTCATTATCTTTGCCAAGAAAACTCCAAATGGGGTGCTGAAGAGTCAAACATCACTGAAATGACTGAATAACAACAAAGTTCATACTTTTGTGTACAATAAATGTTTGGCACACTTCATACAAACCAACATTTATAATTGTTGATAATTTAATCATTCTTAATAAAAAGAAAGTTTTTCATAAAGAAAAAATATGAGTCATTATTAGTAGAAAATTTAAATAACTGCATTTTAGAAGAGAAAGAGACATAAGGCTTCACAAAAGAAGTTCCAGTCACCTCCTTTCAACTGTAAGTATGCCCAGGAAGCTGATCTGTAACTCATTTCTGTAACAGGTTTATTTGTTCAGTTTCATAGGAATGTATTTTCCAAACCATTACAAGGGACTGTATTCTTTGGATGCACTGATAGTTCATTGTCTATTTACATAGCCACACAACAAAAACGTCCCCCATGCTAATATATTCCCCAGCACTATAAACAATACAGCAGAGTTGTAGCCACATGCCACTACAGGAAATGTAGATAATGTTGCTTTGCTTCTCAGATGGAAAAACACCACATAATTTTTTTCCCCTTTAAAAACATAAAAGTCTTCTTCTAAAATTTGAAGATGAATAATCCTTCTGTGAAAAATCGCATTTCATGACTAATGCGGTAACTGCCACTGAGAGCACACCTGAAAAACTTAATTCAGTAAAAGGTAGAATGAAATATTTTTTTTTTTTATGCTGAAAGGGATTTTAGAGGGTATTTATGCCCAGCTCACTCCAAATGCAGCAACTGCCTCTAGCATTCCCAGAGAAAGGTTACAGGTTCTTAGATTTACATCTAGAAGGGACTTTTGTGATCACCTTTTCTGTATTTGTATATCCCAGGAAAAGGGAACTCAGTATCCAAAATGATGACCTATTCTATTGTTGAACAAGTCAATATGATGGAAATTTTCCTCTTTTCCCTCCTTTACCCATTCTTTCTTTCTTTCCTCCCCCCCTCCTTTCATCCCTCCCTTCTTTCCTTTTCATCCTTCCTTCTCTCCTCCATTCTTGCATTTTTCCTTCCCTCCCTCCTTCTTCCTTCTTTCTCTCTCTCCTTCACCCTTTCCTCTTTTCCTTCTCTTCCTTCTTCCCTTCCCTATTTCCTTCCTTATTCACTCCCTCTCATTTTCCTTACTTGTTTCCATCCTACCTTGTTTTCTTCCTTTGTTCCTTTTTTCTTTCCTTCTTCCCTTTCCCTCTATCTCCTTCCCTTCTTTCCTTCCTTCTTCCCTCCCTTCTTTCCCAAGTTGACCCCTTTGTAATATCACAGAGTCATAGAATCTCAGGGAAGAAAGTGTCACCAAGGATCATCCAGTCCAATTTCCTACACATTCAAATCCATTGGCCATCACCATCGGCTCTCTTACCATTCCTTCCCCATCATGATTTTTTTTGTGTGTGTGCAAGTGTAAGACTTCATATTTATCCCTATTGAAGTTCTTCTTATTATATTCATAGAAAGTTACAAAGATTGTTTTTTAATCTTTAAAATGTCATCCAGTATGTTTACTCCTCTTCCCATCTTTCTGTTATTAGAAAATTCTATGAATATCTATGCATAGAAGTTCAAGCACAGATGCCTTATATTCAGAAACACAGCACTGGCAAAAACATGGTAGTGATGGGGTGTAGGCTCAAGCCAAGATCTTAGCACCTATCACCAAAGGGAATCTGACTCCCATTTGTCTACAGGCCCCAGCCCCTCATATCCCTTTGAAAGCCTTAGCCTTACATTTCGAACTTATCCAGATGTGTCTTTGCCCCTTGCCCTAAAAAGAATTTGGCTTCCATTTGTCTTCCAGCCCCAGAAAACTTGTAAAGTTTCAGGTTCCCTATCGACTCCCCTTATCTCCCTTTGAAAGCCCTAGCCCCACTTCTGACCTTATTCAGATACCTTCCAGTTCCCTCCATTTTCTATTTCCATTGTCTATTCAATCTCTCAGACCTTCCAATCAGAATTCTCACCTAGACTCTTTTCACAGCCCTCTTCTCTGGCCACCCAAAGTTACTTCAGTGTATAAAAAATCCACCCTGGCCCCCATTCAGATGCTGAGAATCTCTCATGCCCCAAAGGCTAAGCTTTTCTCATGCCCGCTCGTCCTTATGGGCATCACCTGGCCTGTATGCTTTACCACTAATAAACTTTTTCTCTGACTGGAAGAAGATTTGAGTTTAATTCATTCTGACAGGGCCCAGAGTCACAATCTTGGTGGTTCCCAGCAGCACCCCAAACCTCTAGACCTCTTCAGATAAGAGCATTTTTTATCTTTATTACAGTTAAAGAATACACCTTAAATTTTAGAAGATGAAGGTACAAATTCCTACACTGATGAGCTACAATTCTGTTTAAAACATTCTATGTTATACTTTCACATTTAGTATAACACACATGTAATACATACATATGTATACACATATACACACATATGTGTATGTGCCTATATATATATATATATATATATATATATATATATATGTGTGTGTGTATGTGTGTGTGTGTGTGTGTGTGCGCGGGACAGTGACCGCTGAAATTAGGAGTTAGAGTCTGAATCAGAGATCAGAAAAAGTCTTTACTCTTCCTCATGAGAAAGGGTACAGCCCTTGTGGTTACTCAAGCAAGGAGTGCACTGCTGGCTGTGAGAAGCAAAGTTTTATACCCCTAACGCATGCCCCCTCCCACTCTCTTACCTCTTTCCCCATTAGTCAGGTACTCAAGATGTACAATCTAAATGCAGCAGCTAATACCCAATAGAAGCAAACATACCCATATTTGGGAACTCGATGTATGTGTGTGCCAGGAAGCAGGGGCAACCAGGAACTGCCTGTGCTGACTGGATTTTTGAGAAAGATGAAATTCAACTTAGGGCTTAGGCCTGAGTAAACTGCACTTTAGGACATCTCATCGACATAGATAGATAGATATACACACATATACACACACACACACACACATATATACATACATATACATATACATTTTATATATATATATATATATAACACTTATGTATAGGCAGATAGATACAAATATTAGATTACTATGTATATATGTATAGCTAGATAAATAAATAGTAGACAGACAGACAGATAGATAGATAGATAGATAGATAGATAGATAGACAGATAGACAGATAGATAGAGAGTTGGGGCAGAAGGAGGAGATAGCATTGAAACCAGGAAAGAGTAGTGCCATGAAATCCCAAAGAGAAAAAAAATTTCAAGGAAATGAGACTGCTCAGTACTGTCGAAGTCTGAATGGAAGTCAAGAATGAAGAGGATTGAGAAACAGCCATAAAATTTGACAAATAGATCATCATTAACTTCTGAAAGAGTCATTTCCTTTAAGTGTTGAGGTAAGAACCAAGACTAGAGAGCTGAAAAAAAAGTGAGCCAAAGGGTCATGGGAATCCTAAGTAGATTGCTAACCAGAGTTTAACAACAAAAAGGAAGGACAGATATAGGAGCATAGTTAATGGGCTTAGATGGATCCAGCGAGTTTTTTGTTTTGTTTTGAGGATGAGGGATTTGATGGTAAGCAGAATGGATAAGTGAGAGTATTGGAGGGGGTGGTGGGAGATGTGAACATGCTTGAAGTAGGAAAATAGCCAGGAAACAGCAAGAACTCAAAGCTTAGCAAGAGAATGATGATAGAGCAGACAACCTATACTGTAGATAATAGACAGGAATAACATCACTTGGCCATGTAAAGGGTTTTGTCACCTCTTTATGTGATACAGAAGTGAAGGAAGAGATAGAGCCTGAAGGTATCAGAATAATGTGAGATGAAAAGGGGAGAAAAGAGAGCTCTTATCTATCTGCCTCAATTCATTGAAATGTAAGGCAGAATTGAAAGGGTGGTGAGAGGGGGAGCCATGAAATGTTTGAAGTTTCATGAAAAATTTTGAAAGAACAGCTATGGTGACCAAAATGATTTGTTAGTTGTTCAATTATTCAGTCATGTTTGACTGTTTCTAACTCCCATGGCCCAGTATGTCCATGGGGTATTCTTGGCAAAATACTGGAGTGGTTTTCCATTTCTTTCTCCAGTCAATTACGGAAAACAGATGTTAAGTAACTTGCCAATGGTCATACAGGTAGTAAGTGTCTGAGGCCAAATTTGAACTCAGGTCATCCTGATTCCAGGCCCAGGGCTTTGTCCATTGAGTAATCTATCTGCCTCCACTACTTTAACTAGGGAAATATAAGACTATTTCCTTGCCACAGTGAAATCCAAGTTGAGATTATATAACATAAATTGTTATGTATACAGTCAGCACCGTATACATAAAGAAAAAGAAATTTCCTTCAAAACAAGTACAAAATACCTAGTTGTCCACCTAGTATTATATTTAAAAAAAAGAATCATTTAAACACAATTGCAAAAAAAATAAAACCTGTATAAAGGATGATTTTAATTAGGAAGATATTTATTGATTAAGATTCACTTGTGAAAATTTAATCAGTATTAAAAGAAGACCTATAATTTTCAGACTCATAGACAGTTCTATCAAAGCAACAAGACTTTTCTGAAAATTCAGCACTATCTAGGTGTTACACTTGATTGAACATTGGATCTGAAGTCAGAAGAACCTGAATTCAAGTCCAGACTCAAACACATGCTGATTGCGTGATCCTGGGGAAATTATTTATCTTTTGTTTATATCAGTTTTTTTTTAATCTATCAAATGGATAATAATAACACTAACCTATAGGGGTTGTTATCAGGAAAAAGGGAGACAGTATTTGTAGGCAAACCTCCAGGCAAACCTTAAGGTGCTATATATTTATGGTAGTTATTATTTTTGTTTTTGTAATCTTTCCTACTTAAAATGTAGGTACTGTTTCATGCTTTATTTATATTCCCAGTAGTGTGCCACACTTTTGGCCACATAGTAGGTCCTTTAAAAAACCTGCTTGTTGATTGAAATAGGGATATAACTCCCTCTATGAATCTAAATACCCATTATATAACTCAGACTTTTGAAGAACTGGCTGTAGCACTGTGAAATTAAGGAGCTTTCCCAAGGTTACACAGCCAATGTGGACCAGATGCTAGAACTGACCCCAGTTCTTCTTGACCCTTATGCCAGCCCTCTGGGCACTGTATCATGCTGCCTCTTCATATTCCAGTAAAATAATATTAATTCATTTGAGGATGGGGACAAGCAAGGGTTTCCAAATGTGTTTTTCCCCCCTATTTCTGTTTCTGGAAGACTACTGTCTTTCTAAACTAACCTTTTTGCCTGGTAAAAAGTCTTAAGTCACACTTGAATGGCCACATTCCTGTCCCCACTTAAATGATACTAAAGGAAATTCTATAAACCCAAGGAAGGAATGCAATTAAAGACAGACCTGAAACCTTTATATGTTTTATTGTACTTTCTCTGCTTCATGTTTCATTTACCCAGCTATAGGCTAGAGAATCTGAAAATGTAATTGTTAAAAAAGAAAAAGTCTTGTCTTTCTCTGCTAATCTACAGCTGGAAGAGAGAACATAGCAATTATCTGATGACTCAAATGACCATAAGCATAATAGTGATGTTTTGAACAATTCAAACCACTAATAATTCAGTTAAGGAACAAAAAATATATATTTTTAACACATGGGTCTGATGAAAGGTGGACTGGGAAACATTTTAATGTAAAATGATATTCTGAGTCACTTTGCCTCCTACATCCAAGGGCTTTCTTCCTGAAAATGAAATGAGAAATCTTCCACTTTAAGGGCTTTGATTCACAAGTCAAGGCTCATTCTCCATTTTCAAGGTACTTAACCTGTTCCAACCTCAGATACTTGGTTTTCTTTCTTTTTTTTTTAATATAAATTTATTTGTTTTTAGTTTTCGATATTCACTTCCACAAGTTTTTGAGTTTCAAATTTCTCATCCCTCCCCCCACCCCAAGATGGCATGCATTCTGAATACCCCTTCCCTGTCTGTCTGCCTTTCTATCTCCCCCCTCCCTTTCTTATCCCCTTCCCCTTCTATTTTCCTGTAGAGCAGGATAGACTTCTGTACCCCATTTCCTGTATTTCTTATTTCCCATTGCATGTGAAAACATTTTTTTAAAACATGTTTTTAAAACTTTGAGTTCCAAATTTTCTCCCTCCTCCCTCCCCACCCACCCTCATTGAAAAGGCAAGCAACTCAATATAGGTTGTACATGTGCAGTTATGCAAAACACTTCCTTAGTAGACATGTTGTGAATAACTCTATTTCCCTTAATCCTATCCTCCCCTCCCATTTATTCTATTCTTTCTTTTGACCCTGCCCTTCCTCAGAAGTATTTGCTTCTGATTACCCTCTTTCCCAATATGCCCTCCACTCTATCACCCCCCTTCTCTCTTGTCCCCTTCTACCCCTATTTTCCTGTAGGGTAAGACAGATTTCCATACCCAATTGAATGTGTATGTTATTCTCTCCTTAAGCCAAATCCTATGAGAATAAGATTCCTCATTCCCTCTCACCTTCCCCTGTTTCCCCTCCACTGTGAAGCACTTTTCTTTCTGTTTTTTTTGTGAGATAATTTACCCCATTCTACCTCTCCCTTTCTTCTCCGAGTATCATCCTCTCTCATCCCTTAATTTTATTCTCCAGATATGACCCCTTAATCTTCAACTCACGCTGTGCCCTCTCTCTCTCTCTCTCTCTCTCTCTCTCTCTCTCTCTCTCTCTATCTATCTATCTATCTATCTATAATACATACAATTTTTTTCCTTCAACTACCCTAATACTGACAAAGTTCTCATGAGTTACCAATATCATCTTTCCATGGAGGAATGTAAACAGTTCAATCTTAATAAGTCTCTTATGATTTCTCTTTCCTGTTTACCTCTTCATGTTCCACTGGAGTCCTGTATTTGAAAGTCAAATTTTCTGTTTAGCTCTGGTCTTTTCATCAGGAATGCTTGAAAGTCCTCTATTTCACTGAATGACCATTTTTTCCCCTGAAGGATTATACTCAGTTTTGCTGGGTAGGTGATTCTTGGTTGTAATCCTATCTCCTTCACCCTACAGAATATTATATTATATGTCCTGCAATCCTTTAATGTAGAATCTTGTGTTATCCTGATTGTGTTTCCACAGTACTTGAATTGTTTCCTTCTGGCAGCTTGTAATATTTTCTCCTTGACCTGGGAACTCTGGAATTTGGCTATAATATTCCTAGGAGTTTTCCTTTGGGGATCTCTTTCAGGAGGAGATCGGTGGATTCTTTCAATTTCTATTTTGCCCTCTGGTTCTAATATATCAGGGCAGTTTTCCTTGATAATTTCTTGAAAGATGATGTCTAGGCTCTTTTTTTGATCATGGCTTTCAGATAGTCCAATAATTTTTAAATTCTCTCCCCTGGATCTATTTTCCAGGTCAGTTGTTTTTCCAATGAGATATTTCACATTGTTTTCTAATTTTTCATTCTTTTGGATTTGTTTTACAGTGTCTTGATTTCTCATAAAGTCACTATCTTCCAATTGCTCTATTCTAATTTTTAAGGAAGTATTTTCTTCAGTAATCTTTTGGACTTCCTTTTCCATTTGGCCAATTTTTCTTTTTAGGGCATTTTTCTCCTCATTGGCTTTTTGGACCTCTTTTGCCATTTGGGTTAGGCTTTTTAAGGTGTTATTTTCTTCAGTATTTTTTGGGTCTCCTTTAGCAAGCTGTTGACTTTTTTTCATGATTTTCTTGCATCACTCTCATTTCTCTTCCCAGTTTTTCCTCTACTTCCTTACTTGCTTCTCAAAATCCCTTTTGAGCTCTTCCAAGTCTGGGACTGATTCATATTTTTCTTGGAGGCTTTGGATGTAGGATTTGACTTTGTTGTCTTCTTCTGGTTGTATATTTTGATTTTTTCACCAAAGTAAGATAATATAGTCTGACTCTTTTTGCACTGTTTGCTCATGATCCCAGCCAATTACTTGAGTTTTAAACTCTTTGTTAAGGTAAGAGTCTACTTCCAATGAGGAGAGTGTACTGTCCCAAGCTTCAGGGTTTGTACAGCTGTTTTCAGAGATACTTGTAGGGACCTGTAAATTTTCAGTTCTTCCAAGGTGGTATGATAAGAGGTGAGGTGTTTACTCCTTTCCTGGCCTGTGACCATAAGTATTCCTTTCTGTCCAGTAACTGTGAGGAGGGGTTTCTCTCCACAGCCACTCCAAGCTCTGCCATGCCAGCGTTCCTCCTCACCCCAGCACTGCCGCCCAGAACTGTGACCCAGATCCACACATGGGCAAAGCAAGAGATTCCTGCCTCAGCACTGGCAAAGAGATCCCTGTAGTCCCTCTCTGATCAGCCACTGGATTCCTCCTCAGTCTGTGGCCTGGGAGCTCGGGAAGCAGCTTCCCCACCCCCTAGGGCCAGGCTCTTGGGGAATGGAGCTGAAATCCCGCCTCCTCTTTGACCACTGACAGAAACAGACTTTTCCCACTGACCTTCTAAGTTGTCTTTGGCATTCATGAATAGAGGAGTCTAGAAACCTCCGCAGCTGCCCGCGATTCAGTCCTCTGAGGCCTGCTCCAGGTTTGCTGCGGCCTGTGAGCCCACGCTGCGCTGCCAGCCTGGCGCGATACACCTTTCTGATCAATCATCCAGGTTGTCTTGTGCTGGAAATTTGTTTCACTCTGTCTTTTTGTGGGTTCTGCTACTTCAGAATTGGTTTAAAGCCATTTTTTATGAGTATTTGGAGGGGTTTGGGGGAGAGCTCAAGCAAGTCACTGCTTTCACTCTACTTATCTTGGCTCCGCCCCCCCAGCTACTTGGTTTTCTATTCTCCCAACCAATTCTACTATGGATCTCTGCTTTACTTAGATCTCCTTGAGATGATGTCATGCCCATCATCATGGAAGGAGTGTTGGAGGTGGATTAGACTGAAGGACTTGGTATTGATTCCCTGATCAGCTACTTACCACTGAAATGACCTCACTTGGGTTATGAGATGTCTCTGGTCCCCTCTTACATCTTCTCCCAAAGATAAAGGTTCTGAGTTCCCTTTTTGCACTAGATTCTATGATTTAATGCTTCTTCTACTAACCTCTCCCCATTTGGAAAGGCCTTCATTTCTCCTCTCTGCCTAAATAAAACCTATGGCTCTTATGGCATCCCACATCAGGTTCATCTTCTCAAGGAAGTCTCCTTTAATGACTCTAACCCCACTCAGATCCCTCCCATTATGATGGAGGCCTGCCAAACAAGTATTCTGTCTCATAAAGACCAGCAATCAATTAACTTGTGTTGATCTTTTGTTGATTTATTTTATTGATTTATTATTAATATTTTTATTTATTTCATATTGATCTTAATTTATGTTGATCTTTTCTTCCCCTTGAGGTATGGCATGTGTGTGTATGTGTGTGTGTGTGTGTGTGTGTGTGTGTGTGTAAATTTTGATCTCACAATAATTCTATAAGGTAAGTGTCATTACTACCCCAATTTTACAGAGCAACTGAACCTAAGAGCAGTTAAGCAATGCCCAGGGCCACTCAGGTAGGAAGGCCCTCAGGCCAGATATGAACTACGGCTTTTCTGATTCTAAATCTTATGCTATATATCTGCATGACATGTGAATTCTTCTTACTTTGTTATTTTGAAATAAATAATAACCATATTCATATATTATATTATAGCATATAAACCATATTCACAACCAACATTTCTTTTGATTTCTAGAATAAAGCACAAGCTATACAGGCTGTAGGCACCCATTATAGAGCAGAGAAAATGGAGGCTCAGAAAAAGTACAAGATTTCTCTAACATTATCCAGTTAGTAATGCAGAGCTAGACTGAGAACTGAAGTTTACTGACTTGAATCCAGAGCTCTTCCATCCCTCCAGGATTGCTCTCAGAGTTCCTTGGTGCACACTGTATTAAACTAAAGCATAAGTCTGACCATATCACTACTCAATTCAGTAAACTTCAGTGACTCCCTATTGCTTTTTTGGAATCAAATACAAAATACTCTTCTTGGCATTCCAAACCCTTTATAACCTATCCTCCCTCCTCCTTCTAGTCTTCCTTATATCTTACCCCACTGCACATACTTTTTGTTCTGGTGACACTGATTTCCAGGCTGTTCCATGAACAGCTTGTTTCATGAACAATGTGCCCTCTCTGTGCTAGGCATTTTCCTGGTTGCCCCCATTCCTCAAATGTCCTCCCTCCTCAACTTGATCTATTAACTACTTGGCTTCCTTTAAGTCCTAAATAAAATTCCATTTTTTATAAGAAACCTTCCTCAACCATTCTTAATTCCAGTGCTTTCCCTCCGATAATTTTTTTTTCCTATTTATTGTGCATATAGTTTGAGATTATATGTATGTGTATATATAATTATACATATATATATATACACACACACATATATGTATACATATATACATATATGATGTGTGTACTTCTATCCGGTTTGTGTGTTTTCTACCCCATTAGACTGTAAGCTTCTTAAAGACCAGGAATACCTTTTGCCTGATTTTTGTGACCCGAGCATTTAGGATAGCTTCTAACATATTGTTGTTGCTTAATGAATTTTGATTGATTCTTTGATGGATCTAATTTCAGGAAATCCTGTGTTGAAATCATATCTCTGATCCAAGTCTTATTAACTCCCATCTCTTCCTAACTATGTAATGCTTAGGAAATTACTTTAACAATGAGAGCCTTGATTTCCTTATTTATAAAATGGGTATAAGTGCACTTAGTGTATTAATCTCACAGAGCTGTGCTGGGAAGTTTAATTCAGTGAGGAAAATAACAATGTGTGTGCAGCACTTTGAAAACTGAAAACTTTTCTAGACATATCCAGGATTATTTTATTTATTTTTTTATTATTGTGACAGTGGTAGTGATAATAATAGGAGTAGTAGTAAAAGTAGTATCAACAGCAGCAATGTTATTAGCTGCAGTAGTATTAATATTAGTAGTAGCAGCTACAACAACATTAGTAGTACTGATGGGGTGCTTGTGCTTGTACTTGTACCCCAATTTCTCCCTAGCCTCAGAAACACTATCCCTGACAGTTTCTCCGCAGCCCAAGGACACTGTGCCTAGCAGTTATTCATTCATGGGCCTCAGCATGACCCTTATCTCTCTCCCTGGTACAGCTACACAGAGCTGGGCTGCTCAGGCCCCAGCCCTCCGATCATCTGGAAGCCTCCTAATTCTTTAGTTGTGAGAAAGCTTTCTTTTGTTGCAGAGCATTCTCTCATCAAGACAGAGGGAGAGGGGTGTCCTTGACCTGCCCAAGGACTCTTCCTCCTGCCAGACTTCAAAGATCCAACCCCTTCCTGTCCGGTATACTCCCTGTACTTTCCCATCCATAGCCCCAAAGATACCTGCACCTTTGGATTACCTCATAAGTGTTCCTGGCATTTCTTTCCCATGCTCTTTTTCATATAAATCCTAGCTGCATTCTCAGTCTCTTGCAGGAATCCTTAAGAATCCTTGCCCACTGAAAAGCGTAACAATAAACTTTGCCACCTTGGCTTAAAGAATGCTTGAGTCTGTGAATTCATTCCAGACAGCCCGTCGTGTACTCCCATCTTTGAGAGGTCACAACCTCTCAACCTCTTACACAGCAACAGTACTAGTAGTAGTAGTAGTAGTAGTAGTAGTAGAACTTATAGCACTAATAGTATCTTTAGATGCAGTAGTAATAATAGTAGCAGCAGCAGCATTAGCAGCAGCAGCAGCAGCAGTAGTCATAGTGGGGTTTGGGGTGATGGGAATAGTGGTGGTTGTAAAAGAAGGAGGAAGAGGAAGAAGAGGAGGAAGAGGAGGACTACATTTATAAAGGTTAGAGATCAGGTTTCAGAGTTGAGAAAAGAAGTTTGGTTCAAGTTCCACATGTGAAAAATGCTGGCTATGTGACCCACAATCTCAAACCATGAATTGAAGAATAATCATTTGTCTACATTTGCAGGAGTTTCCTCACTAGAAATTGCCTAACCCAAAGAAATGAAAGATCTAGAGAATAAAAGGCAGCATTATAATCATTTGCCAATATGCCACTGATGAAAATCAAAACAATAAGAATACATTTTGCCATGGTGTATAAAGTATGCTCACATCCAGCTTTTATTTGATTTTTATAATTGTAAATATCTAGTTGATTGATAAGTCAACAGAAATTCCCACTTGAGGCTGAACTGTAAGTCTTTACCTTGTAGTAAGGTATTTGGAAGGGCAGGTAGCCCTGACAAACATACACATAATACCTCTGGCAGCTGACTTAAGGGGTAGCTATTGTGGATAAACAGTCTATGGGCAGTTGGAGTCTAAGCCAAAAACTATCACTACCTTCCATTCTCTAATGTGTAGCTATTAAGCAAGGTAAAATAGTTAAAGTTTAGGGTGGCTACCCCAGAACAGAATTGCATTCATAAAGAAAAAAAATGTTTTCAAGTATTTAGAGGAGTACTCCTCAGATTCTGGGTCATGTAAAATGAGTGTTGTAATGGAAAGAACACTTGAGATGGAGACAGAAAATCATTCAGATCTCATCTAATTCACTGTGTGACCTTAGAGAAGTCACTTAACTACTCTGTACCTCACTTTCCTCATCCAGTAGAATGTTTGTTTCTTGAGGTCAAGAGACTATATCTTTCCTTGACTCCTCAGTGCCTAGCACAGTTTTGGATTTATTGAGAGGTTAATTAAGCATGTTAAGAAGGTGGTTTATAAATGTTCATTGAATAAGGGAAGGAATGAGCTACCATGTAAATAAAAGAAAGTAAAATGAGGATTCTGGAGATAAGTCTAAAACATCTTAAAAGTATTTTAAGAATAATTTCAAGATCACTAAACTTTATAAAAAAAGACAAATATTGTGATACACAATGATAAAATTATTTTTAGAGCTTTATTAGAAGCAAAAATAGGAACCACTACTTAGGGTAGATGTAAAAAAAAAGCAGGACTACTAAGTATCATGAGATTTGAGAATTTAACAAGAAATCATGGTCTTTCTGGTCCAACTCACAAGAAATGGGGTTTTGTACTGTAATATACCTGAAAAGTAGCCATCCAGACTTCTATTGATGTCTTCTAAAGAGTGGCAGCTCACTATCCCCTGAGCAATCCATTTCACTCTTGGATAGCTCTAAGTCTTATGACCTCCCTCCTTAAAGTTATGCCTAAATTTGCCTCTTTGAATCTTTTACCCATTTCCTTAGTTCTTCTCTCATATCAAACAGAAGTGAAAAGCACCATCTATATGATGGCCCTCCTACCACTTGAAGGAAGATATTATCCTCTATGATTCACAGAAAAAAAAAAAAGATAGGACGACTTCTGTGATTTTACTTTCTCCGACTGGTAGTTAATGATTTCCAAACAGAGGACAATTCAATAAAAAATGTTCACCATAGAATCGCAGTGCTTAATGGATAAGAAACTGATTAGGTAATAACCACCTGCTTTCAGTGAGTTCATTTTATGAGAACTCAAGTAACCATATCCCAGGATACTGTGAGAACTTGAAGATGTGATTAAATCACTATCAGGGAATTTTTGAAAAAAAATAAGGAAAAGAAAGGGATGATTTGAAAAAAAAAAACTTTGATAAGAAAGATATGTTCATCACAAGTAGATGTGAGTTAATTAAAGACAAATCATGACAGTTGAAATTAATTCAATTTTTTTGGGGGGAAGGGTAGAGTGATCCAAAATGGAGATCATCAGACTATTTTGGACATCATATATAGGTTACAGACAAACATTAAAGTGTCTCTTGATATCTTTAAAGGCAAGGTGAAGATTAATAGACAAGATGGTAGTATATTTAAATGAATTTGGAGCCAGTTAAATTATTGGACAAAAAGAGTAGGCATTAAATAATTTGTGTCAATTTGAAGGGAAGCTTCAAATGCTACCACACATAACACTTTCATTGACCCTGTTCTCTTTATTTTTTTAATCAAATTATTTCTAGGAAAAGTATAAGATGTCATTTTCATCCACCTTGAAAATCATATGCTTCTGGTAAGGATAGTTAATGTATTGGATGGAAGATGTGAGATTCTTTATTAAATGTTAGTCTTCAAAATAAGCTGTTAGAGTGATGGGGTGGTTATCAAAGATCACCTATATTTTAATCTTGCTCTTCAGGCAGTGTAAACTACTCAAGAGATAAAACATCCAAACATCCAAACACCCAACTGATTCTACTAGCCCCACTGAAAGTATGCACACACACACATATTTATATATGTACAAATACCTACATAAGTATGTATGTATACATATATGTGCATATATTATATATATATATGTGTATATATGTGTGTGTGTGTGTGTGTGTGTGTGTATATATATATACACATATGCACACATATATCCATTTAATTATCTCTTTTGAGGATTCTCACAAGTGCTGAAACAAAGAGGTGATGACAATCATTTGTGGATATAGCAGATTTGTCACCTGAATGCTACAACAACCAGCTGAATCAGGCTTTGACATAGCAATAGTTCATGAGCCTGACTGCTTCTCTAATAATATGGCAACCCTCTGTCTACCTCTCCCTCAGAAGAAAAAATCCCAGCTTCCTAAATAATGTGCCAAAATAATTTTACAGTTCTAAACATTTTTCATCAACTGTTAAGTATTTTGTAGATGAGCTATGGATAGTCAATACGAAATAGGAAAAAGCTTTTGGAATTTTAGTCATTTAACCTGAATTGAAGAAACTGTGCCAATGGTACGAAAATGTAGATAAAAAATAACCACCTGTCACAACTCTCACTGCCACCACCAACATCAACAACAAAACTAATTTATTGACAGGATAAAAAAAATGCAGTGTCCAAAACGAGAGAGGCTATAATCCCATTGTGCTTTGCTCTAGTCAGAATATACTTGGCATACTGTGTTTGGTTCAAATTACTACATTTTTAAAAAGGATAGACACACCCAAGAATGCTTCTGGTGGTTGATGGCCAAGACGAATTACAAAAGCAATT
This sequence comes from Phascolarctos cinereus, assembly GCF_003287225.1. Classification (NCBI taxonomy): domain Eukaryota; kingdom Metazoa; phylum Chordata; class Mammalia; order Diprotodontia; family Phascolarctidae; genus Phascolarctos; species Phascolarctos cinereus. The sequence continues at coordinate 28,771,008 of NW_027555625.1, read as the reverse complement.
GTATGAATGAATTTGAAAAAATAAATGAGAATGTTTACCAAGGGGAAGACCATTTTTAGGGGAAGGGGTGTACTATAGTGCTATACTGGAAATGATATCTATCTTAAAGTATTTGAAGGTTTGCAACATTGAAAAAGGATGGTTTGTTTTAATTGGTTCCAAGTATTCACAGTAAAGAAACATTTAGACTGATTGCGCGTATGCTATAGGCAATCACTCCAAGGAACCGCCACAGCTTCTCGCCTCTCACTTCTCCCCAGGACCTCTACCCCTAGGAGTCGACTGTGCCGAGCGGAAGCAGGAGCTGGACTTTCCGAGTAACACCCCCTTTACCCCCACCAGTCGGCCACCGCCAATGAGAGCAGCTCACCCTCCAGCAGCAGTCCCACTATCTGCAGTTGTCCCTCCTACTGCTGTACCCAGGCAACCGGATTTGATGGTGCAAATGGCCACCACCGCAGTAGGAGTCGCAGTGGGCTCAGCTGTTGGCCACATATGGTCATGCCATTACTGGTGGCTTCAGTCGTGGGAGCAATGCTGAGCCTGGAGGCCTGACATCACTTACCAGGAGCCTCAGGAAACCCAGCCAGAATACCAGCAGCAGCAGCAACAGCAGCAGTTCTACCCCTGCCATTAGGAGATGAAGCAGTTCTTACAGTGTGCCCGGAACCAGGATGACCTGAAGCTGTTCGAGGGCTTTAGTGAGGTGCTGAAGCAGTGCAGGTTTTCAAATGCTCTAGCCCAATTGAGACCATCAAAAGAAAGAAATGGAAAAATCAGCTCTGAAGACCAATCTAATTTAACATAATTCATAATTAATAATGAAATGATAAAGACAGCTGAGAGAAAAAAAGCATTTACATACACACACATACATACACATACACACATATACATATATACATACCTATATCTATATATCTCACCTCTATATAAGAAAAAAAAATCCAGATGTTATATCTATATAATCATGGAATGGGATGTGGCAGGAGATACTGAGTTTTCTATCATGAGAGATTTTCAACTGGATATCAAATGACCATTTGCCAGCATGTTGTGGAGAAAATTTTCTGTTTATGATACAAGCATTTACCAATTACCCCACTGTAAGAGAAATCACTTGTAACAGAGGAAAACAATTACCTAAAAATAACATGGGAAAGACCTCACCTGAAAGTATATTCATCATTTCAGATAATCAATCAATAATTATTTATTAAACAATTACTACATACCTGGAATTGTGTTAAGCACTGAGGACTTTAAAAGTAAATTTTAAAAAAGAATTTAAAAATAAAAACAAAAATAAAATGAAAATTAGTTCCTGCCTTCAAGGAGATCAAAGTATAATGGAGAAAAAAAATGAAAACAGTTATGTACAAATACAATATGTAGAGGATAAATTATACATAATCAATACAGGGAAGGAACTAGCTTTAACGAGGAATTCAGAAAGGATTCTTACAGAATATGAGATTTTCACTGAATCCTAAATGGAACCAATTAAATAATGAAGTGGAAATAAAATAAGCAAGTCTCTCAGGACTGGGGAGCGGCCAGGGAAAATGCCAAAAGTCTGGAAATGGGTGGCCTTATGTGTCTTATGCATGGACCAACAAAGATTTCATTGTGATTTGATCTCAAAATATGCAAGGAGGAATAAGGTGTAAGTAGGCTGGAAAGTTAGACTGGGTTGGGGGTACTTTGTGAAGGGCTTTGAATGGAAGCTCAAAGACATTATATTTAATTCTGGAAGTGATAAAAAGTGACATGAGTTCATTTGAGTGTGTGTGTGTGTGTGTGTGTGTGAAAGGGTGAGGTGGGTAGATCTACACTTTAGCAAGATCTCTTTGAAAACAGACTGGAAGATGGACTAGTGTGGGGAAACATTTGTTACAGGCAGACCAACCAGCAGGCTAATACAGTAATTCAGGTGTGGGGGATAAGGGCCTGTTTCAAGGTGGTAGTAGTGTCAGAGAAAAGAAGGGGGCATATAAGAATAATGTTACAAAGGTGTCATTGGCAGACATTGGTTATGGGGAGTGAGCAAGGACAGAGTCAAGGATGATTCTGAAATTGTGAGCCTGGGTTACTGGGAGAATGAGAATATTTTCAAAAGTAATGGTGTTTAAAGGTGTGGGAGATTGGGGGGAAGGTAATGACTTCATCTTGGACATGTTGAGTTTATACATCTAAAACATATGCAAATCCAGTTTGATATGTTGATAGGCATCTGGATTCAAGTCTGAAGGTTAGGAGAGAGAGGTTAGGGCTCAATAAGTTTATCCAAGAACAATCAGCCTAGATATGATCATTGAATTGATTGGAGCTAATGAATTCATCAGGTGAAATAGTATAGAAAGGGAAAAGGACACAGGGCAGAAGTTTTGAAGGATGCCCATCTTTAGTGGGCATAATATGGATAAAGGTCTAGCAAGGGATTTTGAGAAGTCAGAGAGGAGGGAAAGTACAAGGATATTGTAATATCAAGGAAACCTAAAGAGAAGAGAATGTCAAGAAAAGAGAGTGATCACCAGTATCAAATCCTTCAGAGAAGTCAACAAAAACAATGATTGAACGAAGATCATTGTAATTGGAAATTAAGAGATCATTGGTAACTTTGGAGAGAGAAGTTTCAGTTGAATGATGACAAAATCCAGACTAATGTAGAGGGAAGGGAAGGGAAGTGTTATTTATAGATGTCCTTCTCAAGGAATTTAACCATAAAAGGGAGAAGGGTAGGATAATACCTGGTAGGGGAAAGGATGGATCAGATGATGGTTTTTGAGGATGTGGGAGAAATGGGTATTTGTAGGTAGTAAGGAAGCAAATAGCAGAGAGGGAGAAGCTGAAGATGAGTGAGAGCCTGGGAATGATGGTGGGGAAAATATGGTGCAGAAGTATAATCATACATTTATATTTTAATTAACAGAATATATTCATTCTCCATTTTTTTTTAATTTGCAGAATTCTATTTTCTTTCCTTCACACACCCCTACCTCCAATTCTTTCCCTAGAGGTGGGTAGTATGTCCCATCACTACTTATTTAAAATCGTGGACAATCATATGTAATTATCACAATTGTTACAAGTTTCAATTTTTAAAAAAAATCTTTACAGTGGTCTTATTTAAATTATTCTTCTTGTTTTACTAATTTCGTTCTTCAGAAGTTTGTAAAAGTTATATTATCTGATCATTTTTGCAATATTGACGTTATAGTTTGTTCTTGTAGATATACTTACTTCCTTCCACATTACTTCATGTAAATCTTTACATGATTTTTTAAAAAACATATATTTCTTCATTTATCACAACACAATTTCTCATAGCACATTCACATTCCCCGAATTAATCAGGTATTCCACAACTGATAGTCATCCCTTTTATTTCCAGTTTGTTGCCACCAAGTAAAGACCATTTATATGTATATGGAGATTAGATCTATATCCATCTAACTATCCATCCATCTATCTATCTATCTATCTATCTATCTATCTATCTATCTATAGCTGTATACACCACAGGCAAATAGATAGATGGATAAATACTTTTCTCATCAGATTTTGTCACTGTGGCATTACCATAGTAGCTGAGGTATTTGTATAATAATGATGTTGTTATCAATATTTGTTTAGTTTGTTGTATACCTAATCTGTTCTACTGATTGCTCTCTGTATTTTTTTTTACTTTGTACCAAATTATTTTAAAAATTCATACTTGGTAGTATAGTTTGAGATCTAGCATTACTTGACCCATTACTCCCATTTTTTCATTATTGTTCTAAAGATGCTTTACTCTTTAAACTATATATATATATATATATATATATATATATAATATATATATATATATATATATATATATATATATATTAGGTCTATAGAGTAATCCTATGTTAGTTTTATTGTTAAGCCATGCATAATCAATTAATTACATAACATCATTTTAATAAAAATAATACAATAAATTGAGGCAAATAGAAGTTAAGTGACTGTGTAGGGCTGTATAGATTATGTGTTTAAGGATAGATTTGAACTCAGGTATTTCTGAATTCATGCCCAGTCCTCTAGGAACCATAACAACTGGTTGTCCCATATTATATAGACTCATCCTATACATGAACAATTTTGACAGATAGTCACTGATAGGTAAATAGATAGATATACAGAGATATGTCCAATTCTTTAGGTCTGTGTTCCTGTAAAAAGTAGTTTATAGTTGCATTTATAGACTAATTACATATATACCTTGGAAGATAGATTCCCAAGTATTTTTATATTCTACAGTAACTTTAAATTTGATGTCTCTCTCAATATCTTCCTTCCGGGTTATATTGATGTTATGTAGAAATGATGATGACTTGTGTGTATTTACCTTACTTCTTGAAAATTGGTTAAAGTTAATATTTCAATTACATTTTTAGTTGATTTTCTGTGATTCTTTAAATATACCATATCATCTGCAAAAAGTGATAATTTGTTTTTTGGTTACCTATGCTAATTCCCTCACTTCATTTTTCTTGTCTTAATTGCTATATTCAGCATTTCTTGTTATATGTCAAATAGAAGTGATAATAATAATATCTTTTTTTCTCCATTAATTTTATTGGAAAGCTATCTTGTTCTTCACTATTACATACAATGGTAGCTCTTGGTTTTCAAGATATATTATTCATTATTTAAGCAAAGGTCCATTTTTTCTTGTATTTTTGGTATTCTCACAGAAACGGGTGCTGTATTTTTCAAAATCTTTTTTTTCTTCTTCTATTGATATATTTATATTTTTTAATTAGCATGGTTAAGTTTTTAGTATTCCCTATATTAAACCGCCTCTTTATTCCTTGTACAAATCTAACCTGATAATGCTATATTATCTTTGTTATATGTTGTTTTGGCCTGTTTGCTAGCATTTTATTTGAAATATTTATATCTGTGTTCTTCTGAGAAAGTTGATAGTTTTCTTTTTATGTTTGGACTACTCCTAGTTTACATATGATGATCATTTCAGTGTCATAGAAGGAATTGGGTGCTTCAATTCTTTTTTTGATTTTTGCTAAAAAGAGTTTATTTAACTTTGGAATTAAATCTTCTAAGAATTTTTATTGTATAGAATTAATTTCTGAATCAGTCTGGACTTCTTGGAGACCCTCCACCTTTGGATGATCATTTGTGATCTATATTAAGTATATATTCTTGGATTCATGTATAGACCCTATGGATTGAAAAACTTTTGAAGCTTCTTCCAAATTTATAATTCTAGCATTTTATGACTCCCTTGATCTATAGTCTTATGATTTTATGAGTCTTTGAAGGCCAACAAAAATGCCATAGCACTTTGAGAAGAGGCTAGGTGCAATGATAATGTCAAGCGTGATTTAAAACAGTCCAAATAGGAAATCTGAGAAATCCAACATGTATACAGAGTAGTAAATGGAAAAAAAAAAACATAATATAAGTACCTAGAGGTGAGAAGGCATTAGATGAAACTTCCAACTAGGCTAAACTATAAAATGGAGTGATAGAAGCTAAAGCTACAGAAATAAATACAATGTGGATCATGTAACATTAAAATTGTCTTAGAATCCTGGAAAGTTTTAAGCAAAAGAGAAAGATGGCCAAAATGTATGCCTTAAGATTATCATTATAATCTTTTTTTTTTTTTGGACTGTGTGGCTGGATTGGAAGCAGGGAGACCAATTAGGAAGCTACTGCAATGGTCCAGATAAGTAATAAAAAGGGCTTCAGCTAGGTTGGTGACTGTGGGGCTAGAAAAGGGAGCAGATGTTAGATATGTTGTCAAAGTGCAATCTGAGAGTCAGAAACAAATTGAATATAGTTGGGGAGGGGAGAGGCAGAGGGAAGGGTCACTGTGGATTTTAAGGTCATGAAGCTAGGTTATGAGAAAGATAATGATATCTTCAACCTAAATAAGTTAGCCAAGGGGAGAAAAGTTTAGGGAGGGAGCAGAGCAAAGAGGAACAGTACTATATTGTAAAGAAACAAAATAAAACAAAATATCAGCAAGAACAACAACTATAATTTAAATACCAATGAATCCAGATGACCAGTGCCTAAAATACAGAAATGGAATTCAGTATAAGTACACATATGATTTTTGTTATGTTTGTTTCATTCTTTCTTTTTACATATCTACATAAAAGTTATAATTGAACTTAAAAGAGTCATTGAGATCATCAAGTGACAGAGTGTGGAGAAGGTGTGGGGAAGAAATCATCCCAAGATAAAGACTTAGGGGATGCCCATGCCTAGGGTGCAGAAGATAAATTTTGATCCTCCAAAGGAGACTGAGAAAAGGAGTTCTGAGTATCAGAGGAGAACCAGAAGAGATGTGTGTTACTGAAGACAAAAAGAGATAGGAAGGGGATGTAGAAAGTAGGACAAGTTGTAGAGACATTAAAAAGAATGAGAAAAGACAAAAGGTCATCATATTTAAGTCAGTCAGCTAGTATTTATTAAGCACCTACTGTGCACCAGGCACTAGGTTAAGCACTGCCAATTGTTGTGTTATTCAGATGTGATCATTAGTAACTTCTGAAGGAGACGTTTCAGTAAAGTTGCAGAGTTAACTTCAGTATCTCCTTTTTCTGATTAATCATTTCTTCCTTGAACTCCAATTTTAAGTAATGTGCCAAGTTTGATCATGTTTATTCCTTTATTCTTCTCTGGAATTGACTGTTCGCTTCTTCACCACAACCTAGAAGCCTTCTCACCTTTGAAGATCACTTCACATCAGCAGTAGCCTTCTAATCCTGGAATTGAAAAATAGGGATAAGGAGGAGAATTCAGGTGACATTAAGGCAGGTAAAATGAGGATGGAAATAATAAAATAAAGCATTGTTGTACTCATAAAAAATGGGAAAGATGAGGAGAGGAATGCATTTCTGAGTTTGGGCTGGATCATAAATTCCATTTTGGCCAGCTTGAGTTTGAAATTATCATGGGATATTCAGGTAGAGATAACCAACACTCAGTTATTGTGGGATTTCATTGAGGAAATAAATTAAGGCTGAATATGAAGATTTAGGAGTCATCAGTACAGAGGAAATTCAATCCATGGGAGCTGATGTGATCACCACTATAAGAGGGTTTAAACTGAGAAAAATGGGCTGAGGATATGATTTCCCTATCATGTAGACCACACCACAATCCTCTCAGTCACCCAGACTACCAACCTAGGTGTCATTCTCAACTCTTATTGTCTCTTGTCCCGCTCCCCAAATATTCAAAATGCTTACAAGCCTTGTTGATATTCTTTGCATTATTTCTTAAATATACCCCTCAGTACAGATCTGCAACACTGACACATGGACTATTGTAGTAGACTGATAATAAATCTCCTTGCCTCATGTCTCCCCCCAATATAATACATACTCTTTTTTGCCATGAAGATGATTTTCCTAAAGTGCAAGTCTGACCCTTCCACTCTTTGCTCAATAACCTTAAAAACTTCCCCATCTGTTTTACACTTTTCTTCCCCAACATATACTCTAAGAACCAGTGACTCTGGCCTCCTTGATTCTCTTTGGAAAAAAAAAAAAACACAACCACAACAACATCACTCTTTCCCTGGTCCTGACGCATTGTCTCAGATTTTCTCCCATGCATGAATTACCCTTCCTCTTCATGTCTACATCCTGCTTTCCCTGAATTCTGTCAAATCCCAGCTAAAATCTTGTCTTTTCTACACAGTCTTTTCCAGTCACACTTAATTCTAGTGTTTTCTCTCTTTTAATTATTTCCTATTTATCTTGTATATAGCTTATTTGTACATCTTTGCTTCTTGTTTCTTCCATTAAATTGTAAGCTCCTGTCTTTTGCCTGTCTTTATACCCCACTGCTTAGCACTGTGCCGGGCACATAGTAGAGGCTTAATAAATGTTTATCGACTAACTGCCTTTGGAGAAAACCCGTAGTTAGATGGGAGGACCTGGATAACAACCTAGAAGGAGAGATAGAGTTGTATTCTAACCTGAAAAAAAGGGGGAAAAAAAAGTAATGTTACAGAATTTAGTATGAAAGAAGAGGGAGTGGTCAATCATATCAAAAGCTGCTAAGCTCAAGATGTGGGAGGACTGAGAAAATGTCATCTGATTTAGCAATTGGGAGTCTGTTCCCTTCTTTGATTCACAGCTTCTCCTGGTAAACACATACACCCAAAGAGGATAAAGGCCAATCACTGTTTCCTGGATATTGAATATTAAGAAAATTCATAAATGTAAGAAAATCTAGTAACCAGAAGGGATGATAGACATCTTGTCCTTTTTATATAAAGGATATTTTGAGTCATATTCCAGTAATAGGTTTAATCCCAAGTCTCAGTGATGACAATGGAATAACATTTGCCCCTTCATAGTAGTAACTACCATTGGTCAGTTCTGATACCCATGCTTTATACACATCTGAAGCCACAGATCGTACAAATGGATCCTTTCTTGGATTAGATGGCATGCTTATTTTTAGGACATACTTTGTTAACCTCTGCAAATACATTATAGATTTTTTCCTATTGATCTAATGTTCAGAAGAGATGCTAGGGATAACCTTGTGGAACATAGGATCATTCTCTTAAATGTTTGTGTAGTTTTCCCCCCACCTTTGCTTTTCCTTTTTTAAAATATTTTGTATATATATATATATATGTGTGTGTGTGTGTGTGTGTGTGTGTATGTATATATATATATATACATATATGTGTGTGTGTATGTATATATATATAATTATATGTGTGTGTGTGTGTGTGTGTGTGTGTGTGTGTGTGTGTGTGTATGAAAGCCATTTTGATTAGATTCTAAGATTCTGGGAAAATATTTTCTTCCCAAGCCTTGTTAAGTACACTATCAGTACTCTATATTTAGCAATAAGCTAGAAATCTAAGTGTAGTTCTTAGATATCATCTTCTCAATCACCTATTCACTTTCTAAATCCTTTTCTCTCTTTGACAGCCAGTGCTTTCAATCAGAAAAAGGGAGAGGGGAGAAAGATCATCTGTTTCATTGTATTCAGTTTCTTGTTTAAGACTTCAACATCTCTACTAATGATGTTGGACTTCCTTTAAGAAGGGCCACTTGTACCCATGTGTGTGAATGACCAGAAGTAGGCAGTCATTATCTAGTTTGAGAAATAGCTGGGGATTCTCTATTTTGCACTAAACACCTATCCCTGATGATAGCAGATTGCCATTTTACTTTTATCACACCTGCAAATTGTGAGCTAAGTATCAGGAAGTTACCTATTATTTTTATTATTCTTCACCAGTGCTTCTGGGCCACGCTCATGATATCTCATATAACAGCACCTGATTAAGCATAATTTTATTTGTTGGAGGGAAGACGAGCTGCTTCTGCAAAAGATTCTGCTTAGCCTTCCTCAGGATCTACTTTATATGTCATATTTAACTCCAAGTGTTCATTGTCTTTGTTATTTTTTTTAATTCCCATGTATGTTATGATTCTTCCCCCTGCTAACCTTCAGATACATGTCAAGATTCGCTCCACTTCACTCTTCTCTCCCCCTCCTTTTTTTGTCCACACTGAAAATTTTCTTACATTTTTTACATAGGATTCTCTTTTTCTTTCTTAACTTGGAGATCATAGAGGCATTTCTTATGTCCTTAGAGTTTCTCTGTGAGGGGATCCAACCTCCATGAAGCTATTTTCTTGTCCTCATGCTTGAATGTTTTTGATCTGTCAGGTTTTCTTTTTGACTCTGCATCACCACCTCCTCTTTCTGTTTCTACATGTTCCTCCTTGACATTCCCTTAAGGATAGAGATTGTATATGGCTTTCTCTTGATGTTCCTAGTGCTTAGAAAATATACTCCAACAAAATAAGTTCTTAATCAAATGATCATAACTAATTTATTGATTATTATTTATTAATTATTGCACATAAAGGTTTAAATATTCTTAGTTTATGTCTCTTAGATAATTTCATAATGCTTTTTTTAGTCATTTTTATTTTACTCTTTCCCATATGATCATAGTAATTGGATAATCCTCTTAGCTCTGCTTTTCTTCCTACTTTGTATAGGTTCATTAAGGTCTTTCGTCTTTCTTTGCAGTTCTCATTATTTTTTAGCTTTATTCACCTTTTTTTATTCATTACAATAACTTGCTAAAATCTATTTAATGATATCCTTATTTCTCAATAGTTAGATTACTTCCCATTTATTGCAATTATATGTAATAATAGTATAGTTTTTGAAGCAATATATCTCTAAAATAACTCTTTCAGAGTTTATTACCTTTATAATATAATAATGGAATTTTTGTTTCAAAGGGTAGGATCGTTTTTGTATTTTTTGCTACATAGGACCAGATTATTCTTCACAAAGATTCCACAAGTTTGCAATTCCACTAACAATGAATGATTGTATCTGTTCTAAAATGTTTCACTAGTGAACGAGCTCAAAATTATCTTCCATTGAACCAGCTCCAATTTCTGAAGTGGTTAGAATTTGTTTGGGGAACCTCCTTTTCCCCCCATGATGAAAATCTTTATATTATCTTTAAATCTTATTTCCCTCTTCCCTAACCTCTAAACATGTACCACATACTCTTAGTTTTATTGTTATGTTGTTGCTGTTGTTGTTGTTTTTGATAACAACTCCTTCTTTTCTATTCCCATTAATTTTTTTTCTAGAAAGGTTCTTATAATTACCCAACAGGAATATTATAATAAAATTTTGATACTACTTCCAAAATATATGTTCTTTTCCCTTTTCCATTAAATTCATCCTTCAAATTACAGCCAGGTTAATCCACTTCATTCTGTCACTTTTCTGCTCACAGTTCTCATATGGATTCTGATAATTTAGCCAATTAAACTTCAGTGGGCATCCACAATCTTTCACAATGTGAAACCCCCTCATCTCTCAACTCTTACTATCTGTTGCTATTCCTTTCCTTAACTTCAATGCTCTAACCAAAGTGGTTCATTCACCAATGACTACACATGACTTTCAGTTTATTTTGTTTTTCTTCTCACTCTCTGTCTCTTTGTTTCTCTGTCTCTGTCTGTCTGTCTGTCTGTCTGTCTGTCTGTCTCTCTCTCTCTCTCTCTCTCTCTCTCTCTCTCTCTCTCTCTTTCTATGTCTCTGTTATGAGGAAGGAATAGGTTGGAATAGGATAAGGTCCTGCCTTTTTATTTCAATATCTTATTGAACCTTTGGGTTTTTACATCTCAATCATTCTGGATATCTCCCTGTCTCCTCATTATTGAACCTTTCTATGTTACACAGAAAAACAGATAAGGAAAAATTACTGAGGAAGTGATAATATCTGACAGCACATGGAACATTCAACACCTCTTTGCCCCACATCTCTCTACTTAGAAGACAGTGTGTTTCATTATCTGTTCTCCACAAACAAGCTTCGTCATTGATGTTCACCTGCCAGTTTAGGATTTTTTTTGTTTAATTCATTGAAATCATTTTGTTTATATTGCCCCTATTTGATGTTCTTTACTAGGCATCACCTTATCCAAGGCTTTCCATGTTTCTCTGCATTCATTTTACTCATCATTTGTGATAGCCCAATGATATTCCATTATGTTCCTCTGCCAAAAATTAATCCATTCCATCTGTCATTGATCAATTTAGGACCAATTTTAGAAACTTTCCTCCCTCTGCACTTTGTTTGAGTAATTCCTCATATCTTAGGTGCCCACATTTCCCTCTCCCTTTTGTTATTTCCTACCTATCCTTTAAATTCTTATCAAATACCACTTCTTCCAGAGAAGTCTTCCCTGTTATTACTACTTGTGGTTTTTTTCTCCTAGAAACTGTAACAATGAACTCTATCTCTTTTAACAACCCACTCTGTACTATTTTGCATTCCAATTATTTCCCTGTGCCATAAAACTAACCAAACAACAAGCATTTATTAAACACCTGCTATGGGCTGAGCTCCTTACCAAATGGTGAAGATCTAAACAACCCTCAATAAGCTTACTTTCTCTGTAGAGATTGTCTTCTCTAAATTTTATTTTTTGCCCAATTCCTAGCACAGTATTGTCTACAAAGTAAGTATTAAAAAAAAAGAGGTTTAATAAATTTAAACCCTGTCAATCACAGAGGCAGTTTAGCTGTATTTTAGGTCATTTTCTTATTTAAACACTCATATTTCACATGAATGTTGTGGATCTAAGCATTTTTAATGACAGGTTTTCTTCTCATTATTATTGTAGCTTTAAAAAAAAGAAAGAAAAGAAAAAAACCTCAAAGGAAATGATGGAGTGGCTTTGAAAGAAAAAGAATCTAAAATAAAATGCTGATTTTAATTGGTGTCAGGTATGAATTTTTCAAGGCTATATTTTGGGCCCTTATCACCTCATAAATGCTTTCTCATAATACCCTCTTTTCACCTCTTCAATGCATCCTGAATCTGGACACTCAGGCAATTTTCCTAATAGATCTATTTTCTTGAGTCATTTCCTTACCCAAGAATTAGCATGATGACTCTGACATTTACTATTACTTTCTAGCTCTGCATTTTAAATTGTCCATTTCTTCTTTGTACTTATGATTGAAATTTAGTTAGCTCCCCCTTAGATGAACATTGTGCTTTTCATTATAGGTCATAATAAACATTTGTTTATGCATATGGGAATATAAAAATGCACAAAATTATGAATATTTATATGTGCCTAACATATATGTGTATGCATATACACACAGGCATATATATGTGAAAGTACACATGTTTATATTTCCATAGACATAGATATACAAAAAATGAAATCATATTTCATCTCAAGGAGCTTGTATTCTCTCATTCTTCTGCCATAAGAGCTCTCCTTTGTAATGAAGAATATAAGTAACTCAGTTGAACAAAATGAACATGTAAACTGGGTCTAATGATAGATAGATGTATTTATCAGTATCTGTCTATTAATTTGTATCAATTTTTGTATCTGTCTATATCTTTATTTATCTAACTTCACCCTCCACCTCTTTGAGGATGGAAAGGAGGTGTGTTTTCTCATGTCTTATTTAGTGTCACTCATATTATATTTCTACATAATTAAGGATTGTGTGTGTTTTTATTCCTTCCCTTCAACTCACATCATTGTAGTCAATGTCTCTATTTTTTTCCTAGTTCTGAGCACACCATTCCCAGTTCATATAAGTCATCCCATGCTCTTCTAATTGTTTCATATATATTGTTTCTAATGATGCAATAATACTCCATTATGTTATTACATCACGATATGTCTAACTTTTCATCTAATTTATGGAAATCATTGGGGTTTATTTTTATTAGTAATTTTCATTTATTTCCAAAAAAAAGTATCACTATGAATATGTTCTCTTTTTTTGTTTTTGCAGGAAATTTATTTCCTTTAAAAAATCTCTAAGGATTATATTTAGCAAGGGATCTTAAAAATTATATCTTAAGTTCTTACCATATGCAAGGTACTACTCTAACCACAAAGGCAAAAAGAAAAAAAACATCCCTGTCTGTGAGAATATTTTATATTCTAATGAAATGAATAATAATTACAATGATTTTCAGCCCCAGACATTCTTGCATGATTGTCATTTTTCTGTTAAGTGATAGGTTGTGGGAAAGCAAGATTATTCTGGAAGCTAAGAAAAAAGGACAAAAAAACCCCAGAATAACTGCCATTGGGTTAAAAAGGGGATGTTCTCCCTGCCTAGCCACAGCTAAATGGCACAGCACATAGAGTGCTAGGCATGCAGTCAGGAAGACCTGAATTCAGATCCAGCCTCACACACTTAATAGCTGTGTGACCCTTGACAAGTCACTTAATTTTTGGCTTTACTTTCCTTAACTATAAAACAGGGCTAAGAACAATATCCACCTTTCTGTGCTCTAAGATTAAATGAGATGATATTTATTAAGTGCTCAGCATGTAGTTGATGCTTAATAAATGCTTATTTTCTTCCTTATGGCTTGAATACTTAATTAAATGTAATATGTATTTATTTACTATGTATAAGAGGCTTCACTGTTATTAGAATAGAGACTGGGTCTGTGATTTCACTGGTATAGGAAATTCCCAAGTGGGGAAATCATTCCACCAATGGAGATTGGCATCTTTGTTACAATTTATATTTCTAAAGAATTCCCTAAGAGCATCAAGAAATAATAGCTGAAATAAACAACAATGAATTTAGAGGACTTAACATAATAAAGCATGCTTGCCAACTCCTGACAGAGAGGTCATAGACTCATGGTGCAAAATATGACAAACATTTTGGAACACAGACAATATGAGATGTACACACACATACATACATATACACACATATATGTGCATATGTTTATGTATATAAAATATATTTGACTTGAAATACTTTTTACACTAATTCCCCCCCCCCATAGGGGTGAAAGAAAGATTGGTAAGAGAAAAAAATGAATGGTAATTGAAAAATAAAAATAGATAATAGTATAAATTTATATAGTCCTTCAAGCATGCAAAGTGTTATCAATGTTCACTTATTTAAATCTCACCATCTTCTTATGATGTGGACACTTCATGTGCTATTTTTCCCATTTTACAGATGAGAAAACCAAGGCTCAGAGAAGATGAGTGATCTACCCAGAGTCATATAAGTAGTAAAAGTCAGAAAAGAGATTTGAACCCAGATCTTCCTCTTTTTAAGATCAGTACTCTTAGCACTATACTCCCCAACAAACCAAGTTTTCTCTGTAGGTAGGTTACTGAGAGATAGAACAGGAATAACACACAACATGTTTTCCCTCTTTTACAAATGATTCCTTATTTAACTGACCAGTACACATAGTAAACCAATAACTGCTTCTGGTGTTGTGCCTGGTACTATGATTTCATGGCTATAGTGAACTAGTGAGAAGGCCTCTCTATTTATGTAGGATGACAATTTCTCTTTAATTTATAGAGTTAGACACTTATCTGGAGCACAGGAACACCCCCTCTCACAGTAAGATGCTCAAGACAACTAATATTATAAACTGCTGAAAAAGGATACATACACACATATACATGCACATGCATTACATGCGAGCATATTATATGTATTATATACTTATGCATAAATTTAATAATCTCTTCTTTTCCACACAAGCAAGATCAAGAAATGTAGAAAGAAATATGAAGATTAAATTCAATAAGCATTGTTTGAGCACTTGCTAAATTTAGGACACTGTGCTTGGTGCTGAACATAAGAAGAGAAATGTTAAACTTTCCTTGTCTTCATGGAGGTCACATTCAACTGAATGGGATGGAGTTCATTGTAAGTACTGAACTAATGTGGTACTTCAATGAATTTGTGATCTCCTCTATATGGACTACCTCTTTAAAGATGCAGATAGTAACCCACTCTTACTTCTTGACATTGTATATCTCTCATCCACTCCTGAAAGATTGTGTTGGTGATGGTAGGGAGTTGTCTACCTAATGTTTTCTTTAATATTGGGAGTCCGCCAAAGGAGTATGGAAGCTGTCCAGCAGTATCTCTTCTCTCACCACTTGTCCACACAAGTGGTTTGTTCTTATATTCCTTGGATATCCCTTACTGTGCTTCATGACCCTTTGTTTGTCATATGTTGCAGTCTGCTCATTCATGTAAAGTGTCCATATTAAAAGTCATTAATGAAAAGTATAAACAGACAAACCAACAGAAAGACAGCTGAGAAGAGAAAGCATTTCTAGCTGATTTGCTATTTCATGCTAAGGACCATCAGACCTTTCTATCTAATCTACAGTTGAAACTTTCCATAATGTTTCTCCCCCATCAGAGTGTGTGCTTTTTGAGAGCAGGGACCATCTTATTTCCCCTTATCTTTTATTCCTATCCCCAAGCACTTAGTTTAGTTCTTTGCACACAATAAACTCTTGGTAAATGGCTTATCATTCACTCATTCACTGGTAAACAAACTATTACTTTTCATTGTGTCTGAAAGGAGTGAACCATCTGAATGAGTGGGCTCCAGTAATGCTAGATTTTCCCTTTTTTTAGTCCTTAGAATCTTCAGTGTTCCCAAACACTTTACCAGAAATAGTGTGCTTCTCCAGCTCCAAAACAAATGAATCAGCCTGGGTATTATGCCCTGGAAATTAAAGTGCAGTCTGTTGCAAAAGCTCTGAAGTAAAAGACATACAATTGCTCTAATGTGAAACAAGCCTCAGGGCAGGACTTGCTTAAAGGGGGGCTGCCCACTGGCCATGCCTGGAGCTACACAGTGAAAGAAAGTGGGTTTTTGGGGGGATTATCTCAGGAGAGCTGGTGGCCATCACAAGCAAGAAGAAAAGGTACTGATTTGCCTGCTGGCTTCTTCTTTCCCCAAAGTGCTCATCCCTGGATGGCAGTAATGGAAAATTTTCAACTTGAGTAGTCCATGGCCCTCTATCCTGTAACAATGGTCCACTCTGTGCAACCTTGCAGCTGCTACTACCATCTGGGGTAGGAGTGTTGATGAGTGCATCAGTAAGCCTGGTTTTCTTTATGAAATGGCTTTGTCTAGCTCTGATTGATAGAACATTCTTCTCATAATAGCAGACTGTTAACTCTATTACTTCATAACTTGCCATGAGTTGCTTCTTTTCTCTATACATGATTGTAAGGGATTAGGACACATGTTTGTGTTTTCCTTTTGTAAGGCTCAATCCCACAAAATGTTTTTTACCTAAAAAAACCCCAATAATCAAGAGGTAGCATGATATGATGGGGAGAGCCCCGGATTGAAAGTCAGGAATATTGGGGTTTCACATCCTGCTTTGGCCACTTATTAGCTGTGACCCTAGGCAAATAATATCACCTCTCTGGAACTCAGTGTCTTTATCTATAAAATAAGAAGGATGGACATGATAACATTCTTCCAGCTATGGCTCTGTGATCCTATAAATATAACACAATAGGATACCATGATTAGCCAGGCCTTTGTTAAACTTTATTATTTAGAGCATAAGGCCATATTTGAAACATCTTGTAACTGATAACAGATGAAGGTCAAGTACATAGAACATATACAGCTTTACAAGACCTAGCCTTTATAGGCAGAATGGAAATATGCTGGCCAAGGGCCTTGCTCACTAAGAACTGTCTGCAAATGAACATGCTTGCATGTGTGTTTACATGTATACCTATGTACATATATACATAAAAATCCATATGTGTTTGTATTACATGTGTGTGTGCATGTAACACAGAAGGGACTTTTGACCTGCATTGGAAAAAGAGGTTACTTTACCATGAATTTCAAACTTTAACAAAGCTACAGGTCCTAATGTTAACTCTTCAAATTTGGGCTGCCAGTTGATACAATCATTATTGTCAGACTTGGATTTTGCATAACTTGAGTTTGAATCTGATCTCAAACACTTACTAGCTGTGTGAACTTGGGCAATTCAGATATCCTCTCTCAGACACATTTTCTACATATATAAAATGTGGATAGTATTATCACCTAACTTCCTGCCTTGTTTTAAGAATAAAATGAAATATCTTATACAAACTGCTTTGCAAACCTTAAAGAACCATATAAATGCTAGCTGTAATAATCATAATATTTATCATCATTAGAACAATCTCCATATGTCTCATTGACCAACATAACAATTGATGTTAGTACAGTTGCAGCAATTCAGAACTAGGTGACTTGTTTGATTCAAAGACTGCTCAATAATGGTATAATGCAAACATGAAAGGAAGTCTCCAATGGGGTGACTAAGAATGGATCCCGTGCTGTATAAAGTTGGCATCAGTGGTATGCATAAAGGTGGAGGTCACCTTTTTTTTAAATGGGTAGCTAATCCACACCTGAGAGGGATAGCTGAAATCCTGGGTAATAGGGTCAGGATAGAGAAATACCCCAATAGAAAAGAACACTGCAGAAAAGTAGCACACAATTTAGAGGAAATAAATATAAAATCATATGTAATTAAGTTGAATAAATGAATATTATTAAATACCAGTTTAAAGAGGCATGATTATAGCAGCTTATCTGAAAATGATTTGTATTACATGATTTGAGTTGCCTGGAAGCTTAGTATGAGCCACAAGTGCAATATGGATGCCAACGAAGCTAATGAGATCACAGATCTTCTTAAGAAAGACATAGTTTCTAGTAATAATGAGGTGATTGTCATGCAGTACTATGCCCAGCTCATATCACATCTGAACTGTTTTGTTCAGTTCCAGATGCCACATTTTAGGGAGGATATTGAAAAGTTGTGCATCATCAACAGGAGGGCAACCAAAATGATGAAAGGTCTAAGTACAATGCACATCTGGCTTAACCTAGAGAAAAGAAGGCTTGGGGGAATATGATACCTCTCTCCAAAGTACTGAAAGGCTATCATGTGGAAGAAGGATCTGGTTTGTGTGTGTGTTATAGACCCTGATGAATTAGTTTTATGGGTTGTCAATTCAACTTCATATTAATTAATCAATAAGCATGTGTTAAGTACCAGTTAAGGGCAAAACACCTGTCATAGTCTGGATAATAGTTAGCTTGCTTATTGTTTATAATTATTTGTTTGTTCTCTTCCTTTTTGGATATTTAGGCCTGGAATATTTTGAGTGATTTTACACAGAGTGGTGTCAAAAATCTCTCAAATTCTTACATCCCTTATACTTCCTTTATAGACAGTCTAATGACCAAAGTGGAATCCTATTTGTATTTTACAGATTTTATTTATGATTCTAATCCCCCCACCCAAAATGGAAATCCTATTAAAAGTCAGCATGGAACCCATTATAGTTATTTATTCTTACACTGCCTGAATTAGGAGTTTGAAATGGAAAAAAAGTGTAGTCCTGCCCTGGGAATTAATTATTATTTCTTTTTATTTTTTCAGCCAAAGATAAGGTTATTAGAATATCCACCACATTGGACAGACTCTTAAAGAATCTGAACATTTGTGAACTATTGGCTAGGTTCTTAAGGAAGAGCATGTGGCCAGATTTTAAGAATCTGAGCACCTTAACGGAGACAAGATAGACCTTATACACACAAAGACTGTGGGAGGGATCTAGGAGTGGCCAAGTAGTTTGAGTTGACTGGAGGAGGGGTCAAAAGAACATCTGGATGAGAGCGGCCAGTAAATTGGGGTGAACAGAACACCAGGGACCACTTGGCCAAGGGAGGATGGAGTCTAGATAGAATTAAGTATGGGAAGTGGCCAGGGGCAATTGGGAGGTAACAGAACAGAATTGTAAAATTGGCATTTCTCTCAGATGGTGGATTATTGATTATCGATGGATTATTATGATCCATCAGACAACTCAAAATAAAATCCCATGAGTTTTTACCTCAAACAGCAAGTTTCACTAATCACAACTTAGGCGGGGGGGGGGGGAAGGTGGGGAACTTTTCCAGGATTCACATTTCAAATTTGTCCTGGTGCAAAAAGCCAATCATTAGAGATAATTTCTATATACTCAAATTCTCAGCAAGACAAAACACAAACAAGTTGGTTTTTTTTTTGGCAAGTTTATGCATTAAAACAATAACCAACAAGAGCCAAATTATTTTACTGGTAACCAAATTATGAAAGAATGATGTAACTGATACAAAAAGTTTACCAATTTGAAACTTAAAACAAAACCATTACCAATCAGGTGACTTCAGTTTTGTTAAATTCTTTTTTCCAAGTTGACAGTGGGACCCATGCTGTAGCTGCTGCCCCTTCCCCTTCCTTCCTTTCACCAGGTAGGGGAGGGTGAATTCAAAAGTGGTGGTGGAGATTGAAATTCTACTGTCCTATGAGAGGGATTAAGAGATAACCTCTTGACTCAAAGGAAGGGAGTAGGAGAATGCCGTGACCAGGATTGTAAGGAGGTGTCTCAAAATTCCTTAATGATCCGTCACAAAACTTCAAGAATCTGCTAATATGCTTTTAGCTATTCTAACTTTTTTCTGTAACTTCCATGAAGGATGATTCATGGGTGTAGAGGGAAAGGGGTAAATAAGCCTCAGGGAACCAAAAGCACCTGCAGTTTTCCCAATTCCTCAACACTGAGAGAATAGACAAAATTGGGCATACACTTTTAAATATGGAGTCTGTCCTTGTCCTCTATATTGCGGAAGGTGTACCCAGATCCATGGCCTCAAACCGAACTAGTAGACCAAGAACCTGAGAGCATCAGGCCAAGTTTGAAACAGCCTCATAACTGTCTGCCCAAAAAGCACCTCCAAGTCTTTCTAGGTGCTTGGAGAGTGACCCCAATTCCAGGACAAGAAAGAAGGGTGGAGGCTTACATACTTTCCAGTGTTGGCTGGAGAAGAACTTGGGGTTAGGTAGCTTCTCCATACAGGTCACCAAAATATTGAGGTTTAGGGGTGCTGGGACCCCAAAATCATAACATATGGGTCCTATCCAAATGAACTCAACCCAAGCCTTCTTTCAGCCAAAGACAAGGTTTATTAGAACATCCACCATATTGACCAGGCTATTAAGTCATCTGAACATTTGTGAGTGGTTGGCTAGGTTCTTAAAGAATTGGAGCATTTTGCTAGATTTTAAGAATCTGAGCCTTTATTTTCTTTTTCCAAACTAATTCCTGTACTTGACTCCCCTCTACCCCTTTCTTTTCATTTGACTCTTCCTTCCCTTTTAAAAGTAGAAATCATAGCCCTACATGGAAACAGATTCCCAATTAAAAATTGTCACTCAGCAAGATGAAGTAGTGGCTGGGGATTTCCCTCACACCCTAAATGTCTATAAGCAAGCTTATTTTTCTAAGCATAAACTGATCAATTTCTTTCTTGTCTTGATGAAAGGCTTATCTTTCCAACTTTAGATGAGACCTAATTCTGACTGGAAACAAAAATCTCGTGGGTGACAGGAAATTGTTATCAACTTTATACCATAATGTTCCTGTTTATATGCTCCATTATCCAATTATTGGCACTGTTTTCTTAGTTCATCTACCCCTCTGTAATCTTTTGATCTTTACTGATATCATTTTTCATGTCTGGAATCAAGCCCCTCACTTTCATTGAAACTGAATACCAATTAATCTGTATCAGAAAATCCTTTCATGATTCAACTCAAGGATCACTTTGTTTGACTGTCCCAACTTGAAGAAGAGAGAAACTATGATAAAAATTTGGGGTATATCTCCTCTAATAAAGTTCACACACATTGAAAATATTTATGTAACTAAATTAAATTTTATAATATTAAATGCAAAGATCTCCTAGTAAATCTGAAGATGTCTTATATTTTGAAATGATGAACATGACTATATAACATTTCCTGTTAAAAAAAAGAATCCCTATGAATGTTTTAGTGTGGTACAATATCGGTGTGAGCTATAAATATGGAAAAATAGGAAAAAAATCTGATAGTATCAGTGACTTAGAAATTTCTCTGTTAGGCATATGCCCAAAGAAGGTCTATCAAAATCATTATGGCATCACTTTTTGTATTAGAAAATAACTTGAAACAAAATTGGAGATTTTTAGTTGGGGAATGATTAAGACATTAAATGTATTTTGATAAACATTATAGATTTATGTGGAGTAAGACATAAAGGAGTATGAAAAATAGAGAAAAGCAGGGAAGATAATATAAATTTATGCCAAGCAATATCTGCAGAGCCTGAAAAGAAATAATAAAGTGTGCATGAGAAACAGTATAAATAAAAATAACAAGAACCAAAATTGAACATTAGTGTTGTAAAATTATGATGATAAAACATGGTCCCAAAAAAGAGAGATGAAAATGAATCCACCATCCCTTCTCTATCCTGTGGAGGTGAGTGACTGTGGATATGAAACAGTATGTATGTATGTATGTATGTATGTATGTATATGTGTTTATAGTCAAAAGATTGATTTGCTATTTAATTTTTTTGGACATTTTTTTCTTTTCTGCCTCCTCCTCTTCTTCCTCCTCCTCCTCCTTCTTCACCTTCTTCTTTATCTTCTTCTTGACATCCTCCTCCTCCTCCTTCATCATTACTTATTGAAAGGGATACTTCTTTGAGAGTGAAAATGTGTGAAAGGGAAAAAGAGATTAGTATAAGCAAAAAAAATATTTATTTCAAGTAAACCCTTATACATGTTATATTAGGATGCATTAAAAGATCTATAGTGTCAACATCACATATTAGGTAGCATATTTATTTATGGGATCATATTTTAAGAAAGACATTGATAAGATAACATAAAAGCAGAAAAGGAAGAATAAGATTGTAAGGCCATAAAATGCTTTATGATATCTAGAATTCTACAAATATTATTTTATTTTATCTTTAAAACAACTTTGGGATGTAGGAGCTATTATCATCCCATTTTACAAGGAAGAAATTGATGCAGAGAGAGTTTGAATGACTTACCCTAATTTACACGATTAGTGAATGTCTGAGGAAGGATTTGAATTCAAATCTTCCTGACTCTAGGTGTAGTATTCTATCCACTGTGCCATCTAGGTATACCATACCATTAGAAGATTGTGTGAATTAAATGGAGATTTTTAGCCTAAAGAAAAGAAGACTGTGGAGAAAACTGGACACTGTCTTCCAGTATTTGGAAAGCTATCATAGACAATGAATAAGCCTTCTTGGTTTGCTCTGAGTGAGAGAAATTTAAGGGCAATTAGAAGTTGCAGAGGTGGATGTTAGAGCAACATAATTTCAAGTATTCTTACAATCAAAGCCATCTCAAATTGAAATCTTCTGCATGTGATGCTTTGGAGTGCTGAAAGCATACCCTTTATGGAAACTGTGTAAAGATGCATGATTGCTTTTTAATTAGCATTTAGAGGATATATTTGTTCAGATATGGGCTGGAATTGAAGACCTCTCAGGCCCATTCCAAATATCAGATTTTGTTATACTTTGATTAAATATGATAACTTGATGATAAATGTAGCAAGTACATAAAAGTTAGTATAATCTTATGGCTAGAGATTCTAAAAAGGAATGTCTCAAGAAGATAGAAAGCTTGAAATAATGAAAGCCTAATTATATGATAAAATATCTAAATAAGTGAATATTTTTACATAGGTCAGTATTGACCTCCATTATACACACACACACACACACACACACACACACACACACACAAACACACACATAAGATTTACACAAAGATACAAGGCAAAGGTGTTATAAGTGAAGATTAATGGAAAATAATCTATAGCCTGGTAATATTCAACTCATTCAGTACAGGTGCAATTTGCCATGCCAGGAATCTGTCAGTTCTCCTTGATTTGGACTCACTGAAAAATAGTTCGTAACAGTCCAATGATCACTGAGCTATTCTGATGTAATATGCAAGCCAGTGAGAAGTGCCTACTGGCTTAAGCTATGGAAAGAATGTTGAGGATTGTTCTCTAAAGTGTTCTGTTAATAGGTGTATTTAACAATGGGCCAAGCTACTTGAAAAAAAAAGCATGAGATCTCTAACTCAACAAGTATTTGATCAAAGAGGTGAATTGTAAAAATTTATTGAGATCATAGACGTAAAACTGTCATAAAATATGTTGTAACAATAATTTCACCACTGGATAAGAGGTTGCACTAGATGACTTCTAGGGTTTCATCTAAATGAAACATACTGTGATTATTTGAGTAGAATTGTTTTGGATTTCAGTCAAAACAGTTTTTCTCTAGACAGATCCCTATTTCATCTTTCTTTAAATAAATTATTTACTATAATTAGAATGAGTGAATACTTATTTCAGTATAACTCATGATCACTGATACTTTCAGATTGACTTAGTTTATGATTGTTGCTTCCTTCTCAATTGTTGAGCCATTCCCAGAAAGGTAGTTTTGAAACAGAAAAGAGTTCATCAAAGGAAATGATTAATTTATTCAAATAATTCCATGATAGCTCATAACCAGAGTGAAGGTATTGAATCCTACCAAAACAGACACAATTAAAGTAAAAGCTATATAGGAATATAAATTGAATCAGAAATTGTCAGACAACAAACACTTTTAATCTTGTGAACCAGATATTAAATTTCAAAGATAACACAAGTTTTGTTGCTTCAATCAATTCAATAGATTTTTAGGTCTTCTAAGTGAAAGAAAGCTACATTTGAATTTTATCTAAATCTGCAATTCAGATTTGTCAAAAGTATATTAAACTTCAGATCCAAACTGAATAGTTCTAACAAAGACCAGACACATTAGAGGAATTTCATTCAAGATAAAAATAAACAATATACAATAGAAATTTATGGAATGAAATGCCAAAAGGAAACAATACAATATGATGGATATTCAAATATATTTTCTTGTCCAGAATTTAATATTGAATATTGACTCAGCACCTTAATCCTAGGATAAAAATATTTTTAATTCATTTTTAATTTTTAACATTTACTTTTATGAGATTTTTAGCCCTAAAATATCTTCTATCCCTCCCCTCCCTCTCTCCTCAAGACAGCAAGCAATCTAATATAAGCTATAGCTGTAAGATCATATTAAACTAGTTCCACTTCAGTCATATTTTGAAAGAAGAATCACAACAAAAGGGGAAAAGTCACAAGAAAGAAAAAAAGAAAGAAAATAGTATGCTTCAGTCTGAATTATGACTCCACAGTTCTTTCTCTGGATGTGGATAGTATT
Organism: Phascolarctos cinereus; assembly: GCF_003287225.1. Lineage (NCBI taxonomy): Eukaryota > Metazoa > Chordata > Mammalia > Diprotodontia > Phascolarctidae > Phascolarctos > Phascolarctos cinereus. The sequence goes on along the minus strand of NW_027555625.1, from coordinate 28,746,453 downwards.
TCCTATCATGAGTTATTTGGAATTGTTTTAGATCTTTGCATTGCTGAGAATAGCAAACTCAGTCAAAGTTGGCCACTTCACAATGTTGCTGTCATTGTGTACAACATTCTTCTGGTTCTGCTCATTTCACTCAGCATCAATTCATATAAGTCTTTCCATGTTTTTTCTGAAAACTTCCTGCTTATCATTTCTTATGGAATAATGGTGTTCCAGTATATTTATAAACTGCAACTTGTTCAGCCATTCCCCAATTGATGGGCATGCCCTCAATTTCCAATTTTTGCCACCACATAAAGAGCTGCTATAAACATTTTTGTGCTTGTGGGGCCTTTTCCCTCTCTGATGATCTCTTTGTGATATAGACCCTAGTAGTAGTGATATTGCTGGATCAAAAGGTATGCACTGCAAAAAAAAAATTTGAAAAAAAAAGTATGCACTGTTTTATACCCCTTTGGGTATAGTTCCAAAATGCTCTCCAAAATAGTTGAATCAGTTCACAACTCCAGCAATGATACATCAGTATTCCAATATTCTCACATCTTCCCCAACATTTATCATTTTCCACTTTTGTTATATTAGCCAATCTGCTAAGTATGATGTGGTACCTCAGAATTATTTTGATCTGAATTTCTCTAATCGATAGTGATTTGGACCATTTTTTCATATGACTACAGATAACTTTAATTTCTTTATCTAAAAAGTGTCTCAAAATATCCTTTGAACATTTATCAAGTTGGGAATGATTTGCAGTCTTATAAATTTGACTCAGTTCTCTACATTAGAAATAGGACATTTTCTCAGAGACAGTGGCTATAAAAATTATGTTCAAGCTTTCTGCTTCCCTTCTAATCTTAGTTGCATTGGCTTTGTTCAGGCAAAAAAAAAATAACAATCAAAATTATCCATTTTGCATTTCACAATATTCTCTATTTCTGGTTTGGTCATAAATTCTTCCCTTCTGGATAGATTTAACAGACAAAGTATTCCTTGGTCTACTGATATATTTATAATACTGCCTTTTACATTTAATCTATGTGTCCATTTTGACCTTATCTTGGAATATGGGGTAAGATATTGGTATATGCCCAGTTTCTTCCATATTATTTTCTAGTTTTCCAAGCAGTTTTTGTCAAATAGCGAGATTTTATCCCAAAAGTTGGAATCTTTGGGTTTATCAAAGAGTTGATTACTATATTTATTGACTACTGTGTCTTGTGTACTTGAACTATTCCACTGATCCACCACTCTATTTCTTAGCCAATGCCAAGTAGCTTTGTTGATTGCTACTCTAAAATATAGTATTAGATCTCATAAGGCTAGACCACCTTCCCTTGCAATCCTTTTGGTTAATTTTCTTGATATTCTGGAACTTTTGTTCTTCCAGATGAATTTTGTTATTATTGTCTTCTAACTCTATGAAAAAATTTTTGGTAGTTTGATTGGTATGGCATTGAATAAATAAATTAATTTAAGTAGAATTGTCATTTTTATTTTATTAACTCAGACTACCCATGAGCAACTGTTATTTTCTCCATTATTTATACCTGACTTGATTTGTGTGAAAAAAGAATATTTTGTAATTGTGTTCACATAGTTCCTGGGTTGGTCTTTGCAGATAGACTCCCAAATATTTTATATTATCTACAGCTACTTTAAATGGGTTTTGTCTTTTTTTTTTTTTTTGGTCTCTTGCTCCTGTGCTTTGTTAGTAATATACAGAAATACCAATGATTTATCTTGCTTTATTTAATATCCTGCAACTTTGCTAAAGTTATGAATTTTTTCAAGCATTGATTAGTTAATTCTCTAGGATTCTCTAAGTACACCATCACATCATCTGCTAAGGGTGATAGCTTTGTTTCTCCATTGTCTATTGTAATTCTTTCAATTTCTTTTTTCTTCTCTTACTGCTAAGACTAACATTTCTAGTAAAATATTGAATAGCAGTGGTGAATATGAGCATCTTTTTTTCACCATTGATCTTTTTATGGAAATGCTTCTAGCTTATTCCCATTACATATAATGTTTCCTGATGCTTTTAAATAGATGCTACTTAAATAGATGCTACTTTAAGGAAAACTCCGTCTTCCTGTGCTCTCCAGTGCTTTTAATAGGAATGGGTGTTATATTTTGTCAAAAGCCTTTTCTGCATCTATTGAGATAATCACATGATTTCTATTTTTCCTAATATTGAACCAGCCCTGTATTCCTAGTATAAATCCCATTTGGTCGTAGTGTGTTATCTTCATAAGTTGCTGTAATCTCTTTGCTAATATCAAATTTTAAAATTTAACATCTATATTCATTGGGGAAATATTGTTCTTTATCTGTTGTGAGTCTTCCATTTTGTGTATTTGTACAATATTTGTATCATAAAAATAATTCAGCTGGTCTATTTTTTTGCCTATTTTTTCCAAATAGTTTATATACAATTGTAATTAGTTGTTCTTTAAATGTTTGGTAGAATTCACTTGTAAATCCATCAAGCCCTGGAGGTTTTTCTTAAGGACTTCATTGATTGCTTTTTGATTTTTTTTTTTAATTTGTGAAATGGGGTTATTTAAGTATTTTATTTCCTCTTCTGTCAATTGGCATAATTTTTTTAAACATATATCTATTTTAATTAGATTGTAAGATATTTTGGCATAGAGTAGGGAAAAATAGCTCTTAATTTTTTTAAAAAATTTTTCTTCATTGGTGGTGAATTCACACTTCTCACTTTTTACATTGGTAATTTGGTTTTCTTCATTTTTTTAAATCAAATTAACTAAAGATTCATCTATTTTATTGACTTTTTCATAAAACCAGCTCTTAGTTTTATTTATTAGTTCAATAGTCTTCTTAATTTCAATTTTATTAATCTCTCCTTTGATTTTCAGTATTTCTCATTTGGCATTTGATTGGATATTTTTAAAGTATACTTTTACTACCTTTTATGGTTGATCTCGTCTTCCTCCATTTTATTCATGTGAAGGTGTATATACATATATATATATGTATATATATATGTATATATATATGTGTATATATATACATATGTGTATATATAATATGTGTATATATATAATTTGACTAACATTCTTTAGGATTAGATTATTTAGTTTCCAATTAATTTTTATTGTATATTTCCATGGCCCTTTATTACATGTGATTTTTATTGCATTGTGATCTGAAAAGGATACATTTAAGATTTCTGCCTTTCTGCCCTTGGATTGTGACATTTTTATGTCCTTGTACATTGTCAATTTCTGTGTAGGTGCCATATACCACGGGGAAAAAATGTATATTCCTTTCTGTCCCCATTCAATTGTCTCCAGGTATCTACCATATCTAACATTTCTAAATTTGTTCACCTACTTCACTTCTTTCTTGCTTATTTTGTGGTTAAATTTATCTAGTTCTAAGAGGCGGAAGTTGAGGTCCCCCACTAATATAGTTTTGTTGTCTATTTTTTTCCCCTGTAACTCACTTCATTTCTCCTCTAAGAATTTGGACATTATATCACTTGGTGCATATATACTTAATATTGATATTATGTCACTGTTTATGGTGCCTCTCAGTAGGATGTAGCTTCCTTCCTTATCTCTTGTAGTGAGATCTGATATTTGTTTTTACTTTGTCTGAGATCAGGAATGTTCCTCCCCCATTTCTTTTTACTTCAGCCAAAGCATAATATATTATTCTCCTGCCTTTTATCTTAACTCTATGTGTATTTCTCTGATTCAGATTTGTTTCTTGTAAACCATGTATTGTAGGATTCAATTTTTAATCCACTTTGCTATCCACTTTCATTTAATGGGAGAGTTCATCCTATTCATATTCAGAATTATGATTAGCAGCTATGTCTTTCTCTCTATCCTATCACCCCCTCCTGTTTAAGCTTTTCTCTCTCCTTTCTCCCTTCCCCTCCTCACTAGTGTTTTGCTTCTGACCACTGCCTACCTCAATCTGCCATCCCCTCTGTCAACCCCCCTCCTTTTCTTTCCCCTTTCTCCTACAACTTCTTCCCTTCCTTCTGCCCTCCCTTCTATCTGCTCCCTTCCTTTCATTTATTCTCTTATTTCTCATAGGGTAGGATAGATTTCTATACCCAACTATATTATTGCCTCTGAGACAAATTAAATGAAAATAAGGTTTAATCAATGCTTACCTCCCTCCCTTCTTTCCCTCTACTGTAATAGGTCTTTGTGCCTCTTCATGGGCTGTAATTTATTATTTTCTGTCTCCTCTTTAGCTCTTCTCCCACCACAACCTTTTTTTCACCCTTTAACTATTTTTTTAATATCACAGCAAATATAATATATTTTTTAATGAAGGAGCAGACCTAAATTGATGACCCCACTGCCAATTGAAGCCTTATTTCACATATTTCAGTTTCACTATTTCAAACACATTTTACTGGATTAAAATTTAAAAAATAAAGCTTTCTTTGAATTTCCAAAACCTGTACTGCTTTCAAGAGCAAGGACATGATATCCCAAAAGTTCTCTGGTAAATCCATCACTAGAATAATATGTTCAGGTATTAGTGTCACCACTTATGAAGGATATTGACAAACTGGAGAGAATAAACAATCAGGCTCCGGGAAGAATGAAGGTCTTGGAACCTAGTTCACAATGCAATTGTTTGTAAGAATTATGGATGTTCAATTTGAGGAATAAAAAATGGGGGAAGAGGATGATAATAGCTATTTTAAGTATTTTCAAGTCTATTATGGGGGAAAAAATACAGTATTTCTCAGTTTCATAGGGGAGAACCAAGCCCAGTTAATGGATGGGGATTTAAAAAGAGGATTTCCAAAAGTTAAATGGGCTGCCTAGAGAAGTGGGTGGCTTGAATGTGTTGCAAAGAAGTTTCTTTTTTTTCCCCATGTCATTTGGATTATCTAGCCTCTGAGGTCCTTTACGATTCTAAAATTCTATGATGCTGTGAAAACATGAGGTGAGAGTATCAAGACATATAATGCTATAAAAGTCATTCATATAATTTTAATTCAATTAAAATAGAAAGCCTTTAAAATACCTACTAGTTGTAAGGCAGTATTTTAGGAACTATTATGTATATACAGATGAATAATAATAAAAATTGTATTCCTACAATATTTTAAGATATATATATATATATATATATATACATATATATATACATATATATATACATATATACATGTGTGTGTGTGTATGTGTAATTTGAGGCCTGCAAAATCCCACTCAGTGAAGCCTCACAGCTATTAGGATACCCATGTTTAAAACCAGGAAACTAAAGTTCAAAGGAAACTTGTCCATATTTTTTTTTCCAGCTGGTAAGAGTTAAACATAATGTTTACATTCATGTCTGCACTAGTCATTTGTGTATATACACTTTATCACAAATGAACACATTAAGCTTCTGGGAATGGAGGGACATCAGTCTGTCAAAAAAGGAATGAACCAACCCTCAACATATGGGAAGAAGTCACAGCTTACATGCTGCTCAATACTGGAGTTAGGTCTGTAAATAGGCCCTGCAAATTCATCCTGAGGATCAGGTTACAATCTCTGATTAAACACTTATTGTGTTTCAGGAATTGTGACAAGTTCTGTGCATGTGAATGTGTGTATGCAGGAAGCAAAAGGATAGTCTGTGCATTAGAGAAGCTTAAACTCAAATGCAGGAAGTCAACACATAAGAAGGAATTTAAAAAGTGAGGTGAGGAACAGGAGGGATAGAAACTAACTGTGTAGGGACATCATAAATAAGGGTAGAAAGTCAGAAGTTCAGTGACAAAGAGAATGAAGGATAGCCATTGTTAACATGACCTCAAAGTCGATATCTTTGGATGGAATTCAACAGTGGGAAAAAGGGAATAAAAAAATGGCAAGATGATCTGGAATAATGTGCCTGATCCCAGGAGCTGAAATACCTTGTAGGGTGAGAAGAAATCCAGGCACTAACAGAAATTCCAGTATGAGAAGTCAACTGAGTCATGGTAGTATAATCTGGAAAGACAAAAGTCAGCCAGGATTGAATTGGTGTTTGTATGATACTTCATATAACAGAAGGTGAGATTAAGAAGACACAGTCTAGAGATAAAAAAAATAAATGTATGGGTGGATGGACAGATGGATATATATATAAATAGATAAGTAAACAAATGAGTAAATGTAAATAATTAAACAAATATATAAAGATGTTAACACATGCATAATGAAGTAAAGTATATATTTAGTATAATTTGCTTAATCATGACATTTTTCTTGTTTTTTTTTTCAACCAAAGACAAAGGTTATTAAAGATCATCCATATTGGGCATACTCTTAAGGAATCTAAGCATTTGTATTGTTAATGAAAGTGGGCCAGATCTGAGCAGTGGCTAGATTTTAAGAATCTCAGCATTTGGCTAGATATGTTTAAAATTTTTTCTATTAATTTATTTTGATTTATCAACAATCACTTCCATAAACTTTTGAGCTTTAAATTTTTCTCTCCCTCCATCCTTTCCTTCCTCCCCAAGCCATCATACAATGTCATGTAGAACCTAAATATACATTCCTATTAAACATATTTTCACATTATTGATGTTTTAAGGAAGAATTGGAACCAATGGGAGGAACCACAAGAAAGAGAAAACAAAATAGATGAAAAAATAGTAAATACTATACTTTAATCTGCATTCAAACTCCATAGCTCTTTCTTTGGATGTGGGTAGCATTTTCCATCATGAGACCTTTGGAGATGTCTCAGATCCTTGCATTGCTGAAGAGGGCTAAGTCTATGAACAGTATTCATCACACAACATGGCTGTTACTGTGTACAACTTTCTCCTGGCTCTTCTCACTTCACTCAGCATCAGTTCATGCAGGCCTTTCCAGGTTTTTCTGAAGTCTACTTGCTCATCATTTCTTATAGCACAATAGTATTCCACGACATTCATATACCACAAGTTGTTCAGCCATTCCTTAATTGATGGGCATCCTCTCAATTTCCAATACTTTGCCGCCAGAAAAAGAGATACTATAAATATGTTTGTACATGTGGCTGCTTTTCCCATTTGTTTGATCTCTTTGGGATACAGCCATAGAAGTGCTATTGCTGGGTCAAAGGTTATGTACATTCTTATAGCCTTTTGGGCATAGTCCCAAATTACTCCCCAAAATGGTTGGATCATTTCACAACTTCCACCAACAATGCATTGTGTTCCAATTTTCCCAAATCTTCTCCAACATTTATCATTTTCCTATTTTGTCATGTTGGTCAGTCTAATAGATGTGATGTGGTACCTCACAGTGGTTTTGATTTGCATTACTCTAATCAATAGTGATTTAGAGCATTTTTTCATATGACTATAGATGGCTTTAATTTATTCATCTGAAAACTGCCTACTCATATTGTTTGGCCATTTATCAATTGGGGAATGAGTTGTATTCTTATGAATTTGACTTAATTCTCTATATATTTTAGAAATGAAGCCAATATCAGAGACACTGCTTGTAAAAATTCAATCTCAATTTTCTACTTTCCTTGTAATCTTAGTTACATTGGCTTTCTTTGTAAAAACTTTTCAATTTAATGCAATTGAAATTACCCATTTTTCATTTTGTAATGTTCTCTATCTCCTGTTTGGTCATGAAATCTTCTGTTTTCCACAAATCTGATAGGTAAACTATTCCTTCCTCTCCCAGTTTGCTTATAGTGTCAGCCTTTATATCTAAATCATGAACACATTTTGACTTTATTTTGATATATGGTCTGCAATTTTGGACTATGCCTAGTTTCTGACATACTCTTTTCTGGTTTTCCCAGCAGTTTTTGTCAAATACTGAGTTCTTACCCAGAAACTGGTTCTTTGGGTTTATCAAAGAGTAGATTACTATCGTTATTGACTACTGTTTCTTTCACACCTAACATATTCCATTGATCCACCACTCTATTTCTTAGCAAGTACCAAGCAGTTTTGATGATTGCTGCTTTATAATACAATTTAAGATCTGAAATAGCTAGGCCACCTTCCCCTGCATTTCTTTTCATTAGTTCTCTTGTATTCTGGACTTTTGTTATTCCAAACAAATCTTATTATTATTTTTTCTTGCTCTATAAAATGATTTTTGGTAGTTTGATTCATATGACACTGAATTAGTATATTAGCTTAGGTAGAATTGTCATGTTTTGTATATTAGCTCGGCCTACCCATGAGCAACTGATGTTTTTTCAGTTATTTAGATCTGACTTTATTTGTGTGAAAAGTGTTTTGTAATTGTGTTCATATAGTTCCTGGGTAAGTAGATTCTTAAATATTTCAGTAGATAGACTCTTAAATATTTTATAATGTCTATAGTGATGTTAACTGGAATTTCTCTTTCTATCTCTTGCTGTTGGGCTTTGTTGGTAATATGTAGAAATGCCCATAATTTATGTGGGTTTTTTTCTAACAGCTTGCAGCTTTGCTAAAGGTTTTTATTATGTCAAGTAGTTTTTTTTTTTTAACTCAGGTCTCTAGAATTCTCTAAGTATATCACTATATCATCTGCAGAGTGAAATATTTATTTATTCTTTACCTATTCTAACACCTTTAATTTCTTTTTCTTCTGTGATTGCTAAAGCTAATGTTTTCAGTATGTTATTGAACAACAGTGGTGATAATGGACATCCTTGTTTCACCTCTAATCTTATTGGAAATGCCTCTAGCTTGTCCCTGTTACATATGATGTTTGCTGAAGATTTTAGGTAAATGCTAGCTATTATTTTAAAGAAGACTCCATTTATTCCTATACTCTCTAGTGTTTTTAATAGGAATGGGTGTTGTATTTTGTCAAAAGCTTTTTCTTCATCTATTGAGATGATCATTTGGTTTATATTAGCTTTGGTGTTGATATTATCAATTACGTTGATAGTTTTTCTAATATTGAACCAGCCCTGCATTCCTGGTATTAATTCTTCCTAGTCATAGCGTATTATTCTTGTGGTAGGTTGCTGTAATCTATTTGATAATATTTTATTTAAAATTTTTGAATCCATATTCATTAGGTGAATTTGGTTTATAATTTTCTTTTTTTGTTTTGACTTTTTCTGGTTTACATATCAGCATCACATTTGTATCATAAAAAGAATTTGCTAAGCCTCCTTCCTTGGCTATTTCCCCAAACAGTCTATATAGTATTGGAATTCATTGTTCTTTAAATGTTTGGTAGAAATCACTTGTAAATCCATCTAGGCTTGGAGATTTTTTCCTAGGGAGCTCATCAATGGCTTGTTCAATTTCTTTTTTAAGATGGGATTATTTAAGTTTTTTACTTCCTCTTCTGTTAACCTGGGCAATTTACATTTTTTGCAAATATCCATGCATTTCACTAAAATTGTCAAGTTTATTGGCATGCAGCTGGGTACAATACTTCCTAATTTTTTTTTAATTTCCTCTTCCTTAGTGATGGATTCACCTTTCTCATTTCTGATACTAGTAATTTGGTTTTCTTCTTTTTTTAAATCAAATTAACCAAAGATTTACCTGTTTAACTTTTTTTTTCATAAAACCAGGTCTTAGTTTTATTTATTAGTTCAATAGTTTTCTTAATTTCAATTTTTATTAATTTCTCCTTTGGTTTTCAATATTTCTAATTTGATGTTTAATTGAGGAGTTCAAATTTGTTTTTTTTTCTTTTTTCTTTTAGTTGTATGCCCAATTCAGTGATCTCCTCTTTTTATATATTATTCATGTAGGCATTGAGAGTTATAAAATTTCCCCTATGAACTACTTTTGCTGCATCCCATAAGTTTTGGTATGCTGTCTCATTATTGTCATTTTCTTAAATGAGTTTATTGATTGTTGTTAGGATTTGTTGTTTCACCCATTCATTTTTTAAGATTAGATTATACAGTTTCCAATTAATTTAAGCCTATCTTTCTGTGGTCCTTCAGTACATTTAATTTTTATTGCATCATAACCAGAAAACAGATGCGTATAATATTTCTGCCTTTCTGCATTGGATTGTGAGATGTTTATGCCCTATTATGTGGTCAATTTTTGTGTATGTGCCATGTACTGCTGAGAAAAATTTATATTTCTTTCTATACCCATTCAATTTTCTCCAGACGTCTACCATACATAAATTTTCTAATATGATATTCACCTCCTTAACTTCTTTCTTATTTTGTGGTGAGATTTATCTAGTTCAGAGAGGGGGAGGTTGAGTCCCCTACTAGTTAAGTTTTAGTTTCTGTTTCTTCCTGTAACTCCCTGACCTTCTTCTCTAAGAATCTGGATGGTATACCACTTGGTGCACATAGGTTTAGTAATGATATCATTTCATTGTGTATGGTGCCTTTAGCAGAATGTAGTTTCCTTACTTATTTCTTTTGATAAGATCTATTTTTGCTCTCCCTTTGTCTGAGATCAGGATTGCTACCTCTACTTTTTTTGTTTTAGCTGAAGCATAATATAATTTTCTCCAGGCTTTTATCTTTACCCTCTGTGTGTCCCTCTGTTTCAAATGTTATCCCATTCACATTCACAGTTATGATTACTATCTGTCTTTCTTTCCATCTTATTTCCCCCCTGTTTATGCTTTTCATTCTCCTTTCTCCCTTTCCCTTCTTACTAATGTTTTGCTATTGACCATCGCCTCCCTCACAATCCTCCCTTCCTTCTATTAGCCTCCTCCCTTTTCTTCCCCTTTACTATTACTACTTCTTTCTTCACCTCTCTCCCCCCTTTTTCTTCTTTCCCCCATTCCCTCCTGCTGCCTATAAGGGAAGTTAGGTTTCTATACCTAACTGACTATGTTATTCCCTCCTTGAGCCAAATCTGATAAGAGTAAGGTTCAAACCATGCTCATTTCCCTCCCTTCTTTCCTCTCCTGTGATAGGTTTTTCTGCCTTTTCCTGGAATGTAATTTTTCTTGTCTGCCCGCTGCTTTCCTTTTCTCTCACTACATTTTCTTAGTTAGATCAAATTAATCCACTTACTTATTTCCATTTATCCACTTGATTAGATTTTTTTAAGCATTACATCAAAGTCAACTTATACCCACACCCTCGATGTATACCCCTTTAATATGGTGTAATAACAATTCAATTCTCAACTGTTATGAGGATGATCTTCCCTTGTTGGGATGTAAACAGTTTGCCCTTATTAATAACAGGCTTGTTTTTCTGTCCCATTTACCTTTTTATGTGTCTCTTGAGTCTTGTATTTGAAGATAAAATTTTCTGTTCACCCCTAGTCTATTTATTAGGAAGGTGTGGAGGTCCCTTATTTTGTTGAATGCCCATCTCCTCCCCTGAAACATTATGCTCATTTTCCCTAGGCAGTTGATCTTTGGTTGTAATCAAAGCTCCTTTGCCTTATGGAATATCATATTCCACACTCTATGATCTTTTAATGTAGAAGCTGCAAGGTCCTGTGTAATCCTGACTGATTGTTTCTTTCTGGCTGCTTGCAGTAGTTTCTCTTTGACCTGGCAATTTTGGAATTTGACTGCTCTATTCATTGCAGTTTCAGTTTGGGATCTCTTTCAGGAGGTGATTGGTGGGAGATTTCTATAGCTATTTTACTGTCTGCTTCTAGGGCCTCAGGGCAGTTTTCTTTGATGATTTCCTAAAAGATGCTGTTTGGGCTTTATTTTTCATTGTGATTTTCAGGTAGACCAATAATTTTTAAATTGTCTCTCCTGATCGATTGTCCAGGTCAGATGTTTTACCAATGAGGTATTTTATGTTTTCATCTATCTTTTAATTCATTTTTTTTCTGTTTGACTGATTCTCACTCTCTTATAGAGTGACTAGCTTCTATTTGCGCAGTTGTTATTTTTAAAAAATTGTTTTCTTGTATTACATTTTGTACCTCCTTTTTATTTTGATCCATTTTATTTTTAAGGAGTTCTTCTCCTCAGTGAGTTTTTGTGTCTCCTTTTCTTTTTGGCCAATTTGCTTTTTAAGGAGTTGATTTCTTCATTGTACTTTCTTTTCCCATGTGGCCAATTATATTTTATACGGACTTGTTTTTTACCGTTCATTTTTGTCCCTCCCTTTCCAAGCTATTGACTCTTTCTTGCACACCTCCCATTTCTTTTTCCATTTTTTCTTGTACTTCTCTTATTTGAATGATAAAATCCTTCTTGAGCTCTTCCAAGAAGACTTTTTGGGCTTCAGACCAGTTCCTAAACCCTTCTGAGGCTCCAGATGTGGGTTTGTTGACAGTGTTGTCCTCTTCATATTTTCTGCCTTGATCTTCACTCTTCTGATAATAAGAATCTATACTACTTTTCTTTTTCTCTCATGGTGTTTATTTATTTTTCTGGTCTTTAAAAAAAAGGACTCTCTTGCCGGGGAGTAGGGGACACTGAACCTTCAAGCTTCTTGTCCTGAGAGCCCAGGGCCTGGTCACTTTAGGGTTTTGGCAGGTTACCTGTTATTGGACTGGAATGAGCAACACTGGAACTCTAGTAGTCAGATTGGGTAGTCTGGCCCCTGGAATTTGCCTGCTCACCCAGGCCTTTCCTTTCCCTCCCTTTGCTTTCTTCAGCTCCTTTAAAATGGATAGTTCTCTCCTGGTAGATGTTTCTCTGCCTGGGGCCCTTGGACCACTTCCCAGAGTTTTGCTGAGGCACTGAAAGATTTGACTGTTTTTGCACACCTAGGCACACGGTTGTTTTCCAAGCCTATTTCCACTGGTTCCCCTGCCCCTTACTGAGGCACTCGGGCGTGCTGGTGTTGTTGTTTGCCTGCTCCACTACCTGGGTTTAGGATCTCCCCCTGGTATGCTGAGGTGGGGCTTTCAGCCAACTTGCTGGGATGCCTACTGTTCTGTACTGCTCCCCTAATCTAAGGGCACAAAGGGCCTTTCCCAGCAATCCCTCAAGCTACCTGTGCTACTGGACTGCTGTACCCCATCTTTCTTCTGGTTCAGCTCTTCCATGGTTTTTCTTGGGGCAATATTTCCTGGCTTTCAGGGGTTAATAAGGGATGGTGAGTTTGACTTACTTCTTATTCCACCATCTTGGCTCTTGGAAGTGTTACTCATTGGCTAGATTTTAAGGATCTGAGCACCTTAATAGGCACAAGATGGACCTTACATACAGAAAGACTGTTGGAGGGATCTAGGAATGGCCAAGTGTTTTGGGGAGACTGGAGGAGCAGCCTAAAGAGAATCTGGATGGCATGAGGTGAATAGAATGCCAGAGACCTGGACCACTTGGCCGAGGGAAAATGGAGTCTGCATAGGTTTAAAGGTGGGAAGTAGCCAGGGGCAATTGGGAGGTTACAGAACAGAACTGGGAGATTGGACACAGTCACAATGTAAGGCCAGTTGAATAGATTACAGCCTCAGTCAAAAGCCACAGATTTGGCCATCTGGGAAAGTCCAGAGTTTTTCCTTTTGGGGGGCCAGATTCCATTTCCATCGTTCCTCCCTCAAAAATTGGGAATCAAATTATTTTGGGTTAAGTGGGGAAGGTCTTGGCTTTAGAAACTTTTTCCAGCTGGCAAGGGACATAGAGCTGTCCCTGCCTTGAAGGGGTCCCCAAGGGGAGTTTGACTGGAACCAAGCACAGACCGCATTCAGGGGATGATGAGAGGATGTTGGCTGGTACCTGATGTTTGCTACCAAATGTAGGTGAATGTCCCAGAGTCTGGAAAACACAAATCTGACAGAAAAGATTGTAGGCCACAAATATAGGGAGAAGTAAAAGTGTAAGAGCCCCATTAAAATCATTCACATTTGACCTGCAGGAATATCTGATCTTGTTACTTTTTTCTAAAGTTTAAGTAACACTTTCACAGTTAGAAGTTTTCCACTCTGGCTTCAATATTTACACAAATGAATTTGCCAGGGACTGACTTTCACTTCAATTATCACTTAATTATGCTTCCAAACCAAACTGAAGATGTTTCTGATTTAATTTCAATTGTTTGGAGGTATTCAATGACTACACATTCAAGTCAAAGCAGCAAGATCTCACACACTTGCACCGATCTTTTACTGACCACTTGGTCTGATTATAGAAATCTGGTAAAAATATAAAGCAGTTACTAGATTTAGGGCCCCAATATAACAGGATAAGACATCTTTAGCTTTGTTTGAATTCAGATAAGTCAGTTTTCCAACCATGCATTTTCAAATCCACCTCATAGCCAGACTCAGGCATAGGCAGGTGGGTAACATTCCTTTTCAAAGGAATATAATGGGGCCAGGAATGAGCCAGGAAGATCTCATCTTAGACTAAGGCTAAAATTTTCCTCTCAGCTTTTCCCAATGCTGACTTCCCACCAATATCATCTCTCTGAGTAGCTTCTGACATTTCTGTCAGATGGTGAATTATTGATTCTTTATGGATTATTATTATCCATCAGATAACTAAAAATGCAATCCCATTAGTTTTTACCTCCAACAGCAAGTTTCACTACTCACAACTTATGAAAACTTTTCCAGAATTTACATTTCAAATTTAAATTTGTCCCAGTGCAAAAAGCCAATAATTAGAGATTATTTTTATGTACTTGCAAATTCTCAGCAAGACAAAACACAAACAAGCTTTTTGGCAAGTTTATACATTAAAACAATAACCAACAATAGTCAAATTATTTTAATGGTAGCCAAATTATGAAAAGTTTTTTGACATAACTGATACAAAAAGTTCACCAATTTGGTGAGTGGGGTAGGAGGAAGGGAGAAAATTTGGAACCCAAAGTTTTAAAAACAAATGTTAAAAGTTGTTTTCAAATGCAACTGGGAAATAAGATACATAGGCAATGAGGTATACAAATCTATCCTGCCCTACAGGAAAATAGAAGGGGAAAGGGGTAAGGGGGGGTGATAGAAGGGAGGGCAGAATAGGGGAAGGCGTATTCACAATGTATTCTGTCTTGGGGTTGGAGGGGACAGGTGAGATGGGGAGAAAATTTGGAACTCAAAATCTTGTGGAATTGAATGTTGAAAACTAAAAATAAACAAATTAATAAGAAAAAAAAAAAGAAATTGAACACCAGAGATGTTAAGAAGCATTCCTGGAGCTGTGCACATGATAACCATCAGAGGCAGGTACGAACATAGTGTCACCTTATAGGGGAAGAGTTCTTCCTACTGTATCACTCTGCCTTCCCAACCATGTAAGGGTGTACAAGGCAAGTCCTCATGTTGGGTAATGGATCCCTAGCAAGGACAGATCTAAGAGATAACCATCATCTAAGCTAGTCTAAAATGAGGCAGAGGAAAACATAATTGCAGGTATTAGTCATAGCAAAGACATTGTCTAAACATTTAGACTTTAGGGAACATCCTATGCAATCTCATTCTATGACTATTAATATTGAGTCCCTAACTTGCTTGATAGAGGATATCTGGCATAATTATTAGTATGTTAGACTTGGAGTCAAAATCCTGCCTCTGAATCTGGGTAATACTTAAGCTCTAAATACCTCAAGAAACTCCCTAGACTTATTTACTAAATGAAGGATAGGATGTCATCTAAGCACTTGAAGGGAGTTTTTATAAATGCAATTCCCCAAATAAAGAGGAGCAGAAATGCTTTTAATATGTGCTATAAAAGTTTAAAAATAATACTGCCCATGCCTTCAAGGAACTTACAATTCAATGGGAGAAGGAAAGATAGAGAGACATACACAAATATAGGATATTAATCTGAATATTGTAGGGCATACACAAATACAGAATTATGTTATTATAGATACACACAAAATTATAGACATACACAAATGCAGGATATTAGCCAGGGAGTTTCTTGACCAATGGTGAGATTATAGAGTGCTGAGACTTTGTTTGGGACCTGTAAGTGTATCTTCTCCTGTAATATTTCCTTTGGCATCTCATTTAGGAGGGTCTTAGTGATTGAGAATGAATTGGTTGGCCGAGATGGTGGACTGATGTAGAGGAAGCCATCCTTTGCACTGTACTTTGAAGCAGTGAAATAAAATTTAATATTTAAATTTAATATTTAAATTTAATTTAAATTTAAAATCAAGTTTTATTTAGTTTTTCTCTTTTTCCCTTTTCAGAGCTCATGCTATTTGAAGTAAAAGTCTGTTTTGAAAAACTGCCAAAACTCCGTAGATAACACACACTGAATAGGATCTGGATACTAAGGTTCCTTCCCCCATTCCCCATCTTCCACCCTTCTACCCCCACCCCACTCTATTCAGCCAATAAAGGATAACTATCCTTAACTACTGACCTGTGGCTGTGTTATCAAGACATCTTCTTGGTGTCTTCTGAGGCTGGCATGACTGAATCCCTTCAAGTTTCCCAGTAAAAGGAACTTCTATAGGTTCTCTCTCCCAAAAGTTGTGTGTCCTCTCTCCTTCTCCTTTAAGGAAGAAAGAGATGGCATTGATCTGGGAGAATTCATTTGCTTATACCCTCAGAGTGAGGAATGTTCTAGAATAAGCCAATAGTCCAATTTCTCTAACTTTCCCTGGGTCACAATCTGTTAGAAGGCCCTAGGGCTAGCTAGCTCTACAGGTTCTCATAAGCCGCATGAAATTGGCTTCTCTATAATATTATCACATCACTCTCAAACTTTTCATGTTAGTCTAGTAATACCCATCAAAGAAGCATTGATTTGAAGTTAAAAGGCTTGAGTAAGAATCCTTGTTCTTCTCTTTTCTCTCTGTAAATTTACACCATGTAAATCACTTTAACTCTTTGAAGCTCATGAAAAATTACAAGTTTAGTCTAAATGAGGATTTTTTTCCCCTATAATCATCCAGTTTTATTCTCCCTTTGAGAGGAATTATTGTTTTTTACTCTTTTAATACATGGGAGGTCATATTAATAAATATGCATAATAAGGATCATTCAAATATGTTATTAACTAATATTTATTTTTAAATAACTATTTCCCAATGGCCCTTTTTTGTCACTTTTGTAGTGGCAAGAGTAGTGGACTTGGTGTTAAAAGACGTACATTCAAGTCTGAGCTCTCCAACTAAAAAGCTATGCATGCATGAATCAGTCACTAAAGTCTTCTGTATATTAATTTCTCATCTGTGAAATAGAAAAAAATGTATTTGTGGGGACAGTTAGGTGGTACAGTGGATAGAGTGCTAGGCCTGGAGTTAGGAAGATTCATTTTCCTGAGTTCAAATCTGGCCTCAGACACTTACTAGCTATGCAAGTCACTTAACCCTGTTTGCCTCAGTTTCCTTATCTGTAAAATGAGCTAGAGAAAGAAATAAAAAAACATTCTAATATATTTGCTAGGAAAAATACAAAACAGAGTCACAAACAGTCAAACATGACTGAAAGGACTGAACAATCTAATCAAATATATTTGCACTGCTTACCTCATAGAGTTATTGTGATGAAAGAATGTTGGCAACCTCAATGCATAAAATAAATAAGAACTGCTGCTCTCAAAAAAAAAATCTCATTACTGCCTAGATTTTAAGAATCTGAGCCCTGATCTTTTTTTTTTTTCCATAAAGTTTAAACCTTAATAAAATTACAAAGGAATAGTATCACAGATTCCTTCATTACACTGTACATATACTGTCTTCCTAGTCCACTGAGTCCTTAAATGACTCTTCCTTTATAGTGTGAAATATATCTACAACTGTAACTAAATTTGTGCTTATATTGAATAGATAGATAGATATGTATACATATTTGTGCTCAGCTTTTCACTCACTCTCCTAGATTTTCTCTTGTCTCTAGATTTCTTCACCATAACCGGCTGTCATCTATCCCTAGATTATGCTTCTATCCTCTTGCTCATTCCTCAGACTGTTCATTTCCTCGGGAAATCTCCATTCTAAGGAAATACCATGCTGGCCGGACATGCTTGCTCCAATCCTTTCCCACTTTCGCTGATAGCTTTTTAGGCTTCTTCCATTCCCTTCATGCCTTCTTCATCCATTTTTATAGTTTGATTTTCTCCATAAGTTTATAAGCATCTTAATGAAAAATGAAATAAAAAATAAAACTATTTTGATTTTTGCATATTTGTATTTCCAGTGCTTAGCATTGTATCTGGAACATAGAAAATTTTACACACACACACACACACACACACACACACACACACACACATTAAATAATGGATATTATATATATATATATATATATATATATGCATATCTATTAAATGGTATACATTAGTATATACACTAACGGTAAGTAGATTTGACATTGTATAAAGTACAAACCTACAAGAGTGAGTGAGGTTGTCAGAAACAAACTCTGGTGATGAAAATAGATATATACATGCAAGACAATTTGAAAAGGAAGAGTACAATGACACATGGAGGATCAGATATAGTTTCCCATAAGAGATATCACTTGATTTGATTGAAACTACAGAGCCTAAGAAGCACAGGTCAGGCCATGAGCTTTAGTGAAATATGTATAAAAAGGTCATCTGGATCAAACCAAGGTGGACTTTAAATTTAAAGCAGATATAGATATAGATATAGATATAGATATAGATATAGATATAGATATAGATATAGATATAGATATAGATATAGATATATAGATATAAATATAGATATAGATATACAGATATAATTGTAGATGTAATAGGAAACTATTGCATATTCTTGATCAGTAAAGAAAAATGGTATGATCATTGCATTGGAGTCATTATTTTTGAACCTAAGTGAATGAGACTTATTTCTGTGAGTTCAGATCTGGCCTCAGACTAACTGTGTGATCCTGAACAAGTCACTTGACACTGTTTGCTTCAATTTTTCATCTATAAAATGAGCTGGAAAAGAAAATTGCATCAGAGTGGTAGGTAAGTGTAATCTCCATTTTGGACAGCTGAACTAACAAAGAGAGAGACCTGTTAACTGGATATAGATTAGCTGTTTTGATAGTCACATACCAAACCATAATTTTAGTCATAGAGTAACCCCCTCTACTTGCAAACACAAACTGAACCCTCCACCTGGGTAATGATCTTAGCATTGTCTCCAGACATTGTCTGACCAATGATCCCAGTCACTGACTGACTCTTCCTAAACATCAGCTGGAAGCTGTCTCTTAATTCTAGTCTCATTCCAATCTTTAATTTACTCCATAGACTGACTTGTAAACTTCAGACTGTCCACTACTCCAAAAGGGGCCAAAGGCCATGGAGCAGATGGCCTATATATCTAATGCTCCATCTTGAGACAAGCCAGAACTTGTGTCTTATTAGATTTCCTCTAGGTATTTGATGAATTGCCCTCCTTTGCAAATGGAATTAAGAATATAATTCATTTAGAATTTAAAGGACTTTGACATGGAATAAGTGTATTGTCAAAGACAAGAATCCAAAGCCTAGAAAGAAGTCAAAGAACCTAAGAAAAAGTCATTATCACTTCTCATCTAAGCTATTGCAATAAACTCTTAATCAGTATCCCTTTGTTTTGTTTCTTCAATCTCCAATCCATTATTCAATTGATGCTGTTGTTCAGTTGTCTTTAAATCTTCCAGCCCTCATTTGGTTTCATTTGTTTGTTTGTTTTACAAAGATACTGGAGTGGTTTTTCCTTTCCTTTTCCAGGAAAGCAAGGCAGATGCAGATGCATTCTCCTCCAACTATAACTTATGTGTGCGTCTATGTATGTCTATCTATCTATCTAACTATCTATCTATCTATCTATCTATCTATCTATCTATCTATCTATTATCTATCAGTGAATGCATATGTATATGTATACACATATTCACATACATATACAGGCATGTACTTATGCCCGTATTGTATGTGTGTGTATATTGTGTGTATACACATATATGTGAATTAAGTAGTACCAGAATTCAAACTATATTCTATATGAATATAAAAGCAATTTGGTGCTGAATAAAAGAGAAAAAATGATCACAGTGATGTCTTTAGTAAACATAACACAAAACCAGTTGAACATAAAAGCGTAGTTTTTTATTAAATGAAGAGCACTCAGTCAAGTAAGGCATCAAAAAGATCTTTCAGACAATCTGAGAAAGTATCTGACAGCAACTAGACTTATGCAAGCAGCTCACGCCATCTACCATAAAAAGTTCTAAATTGATGTATGACCTAAATGTAACCTGTCATGCCACAAAGAAATTTTAAAAGCAAAGTGATATATTTGAATAACCATATAGAAGTGGATTTTTTTTGACAAATGAAGAGATAAAGATGAATCCAATAGTTAAAATGGACAATTTTGACAAAAGGAAATTAAAATTTGCATAGAGTAAACAAATGTAGATAAAATTAGAGGGAAAATAGAGAATTTTTGCAGTAAAATTTTAGTATCTCATATCATGTGCATACAGTCATATGAAATCAATACATATTTGAGAACAGTAATCACTCTCCAATATTTAAGTGATTTTAGTTTATGTATAGCTATTTTTCAAAGGAAGAAATTGAATGTATCAACAGCTAAATGAAAAATTCAAATAACTAATAATAAATGAAACTCAAGTCAAACCATGTCTAAAATTCTACCCCACATCTATCAGAATAACAAGGATTATTAAAAAAAAATCAGAAAAGGAAGATAATGCACTACTGTTGGAGCTATGAAATTGTACAACCTTTCTGGAAAACAACTGAATACTATACCACAAAAGTCATTCAACTGTGTATGTCATTTATTCTAGTAATACTACTAGTAAATACTAGACGTCAAGCATAGAGGGAAATGACAAATGTTTAAGGAAATATTTTTATAAGTAAATTTTGTCGCGGTGAAGAAATGGAAATCAAATTAATTTCCATCAATAGGGGAAAAGCTCAGAAAATAGTAGATAAATGATAAATGTCATGATACATTATTGATGTGTCATGTAATGATGAAAGAGACAGACTCAGAAAAAAATAGGAAGATTTAGATGATCTTATGAAAAGGGAAATAAGCAGAACCAAGAAGGGGGAAGGATTTACAATGGCAAAAATGTAAAAGAGAAAAAATATATAAAAAATAGGCTTAAACATTTTCATCATGATTAGTGAACATGAGCATGTGTGACTCCAAAAGTTTCAGGGTAAAGTATGCTTCTCACTTTTGTAAAAAGACATGACAGACTGGAGGTCTAGAATTAGACATGGGTTTTCACACACAGCTACTATTTTGATAGGTTTTCAATGACCATGCTTCTTTCTTTAAAAAAAAAGTTTTTTTGGTCGTGGGAGGATTTAGAGGGTACTGGTAGTCATGCAAACAAAAAAAAAGTGTATTAATATTATTTTAATTGCAAATAAATAAAAAAAGAAGTTTGGAAGTTGATATAAATGAATATGATGATTGTTATCACCTTATTAAATATAATTACACTAGAAAAGGGCAAATAACAGAAGATTGCAGTTTCAAGTTCAATTTTACTTTTGCTCTCTGCATAAAAATGTTTGTTTGTTCTTGATTATTGTACTATGAAACTAAATTGTTAAAATATTTCACAGAAGAGGTAATATTGGAGTATAGAAATGAAGACCAAGATTTTGAAATATAAGACCTTAGAAGGGAGCAAGTTATTTTCAGGAAGAAGAGATGCCTTATACAAATTCACAGGGGCACAGTATGGGGTGTTAAGGATGAAAAATAGCAAATAAGGGTTTGCAGGGTGGAAAAGAAAACATAGAAGAAAGAAGAAATTTGGACTTCTTTTGTTCTATGATAGTGTTCTGGCCTCCATAATTTCCAATTTGAAAACATTGTCTGAACAATAAATTGACCAGGCAACATACAAAAAACAGAAGCTATGGAGGCAGCCAGGCCACAGAAAACTTCAAGGTCTTGAGTGTGATTAATTCTAAACAAAATAGTCACTGGAATGGCATCCAAAAGGCCTGGAGTCTGCTCATTACTTGCTAGCTATGCAACTTTTGGTCTGCCAGTTGGTTTCTCTGGCCTTCAGTGTCCTCATCTGTCAAATGAGAAAGTGGGATGCTAAGTTCACTTAAAGTTCCTAAGAAAAGAAATTACATAAATCTGAAAGTTTTGGGCAGCATTCAGTTGCCTGAAGGCATTGAGTTGGAGTAGATAGATTCTCATAGATGAGAACCTGTCTAGCACTATAGTCAACAATTCTATGTGTACTTCCATTTCTTTTGGCAAATGTTTCTTTAGGCTGCCAGGCAATTCTCATGGGTTTCTGCTCTAGCCAAGGAATTCCCAGTGTGTTCTATGGATCAATTATGTATTTGTTTTAAAAAATGAGGCCAATCAGTTGTGGGGGAATAAATACTGAGCATTGGATGAAAGCATCTTAATTTTCAAATGGCCTTAACTTTTAATGTAAAATAACTCCCTAGACTCTCTGACTTTCACCACAGTTCCTAGTTGAAATATTCTGGCTTGTCCTTTTCTGCTTCCCTCAGCAGGGGACATAGTGTATTAATCTGAAACATAACTTGAGCTTCCTATTTTGAAAGAAGTTTTTTTTTCTCACTTTACCGCAGATGATCAAAACTGTGGACCATTGCCAATTTACATTCCTATTAATGGAATTGAGACAAAACAGTGATGATAACTTATTCTAATTCATGATCTCTTGGTTATTTTTAGTCCTGTGTGCAACAGACACCTACATACTTTATATATCTGTGTGTGTGTGGGAGGGGGTTCATGTGTGTGTGCATTGAGAGAGAGAGACAGAGACAGAGACAGAGAGAATGGAGAGACTTCACTAAGAACAAGAAAGACCGAGTACAAGCCCTGGCTTTTCTCTGATCTACTTAACCTCCCTGGGTCCTCATTAGCTCATTGTTAAGTTGAGAAAATAGACTACATAATTTCTAAGGCATTTCCAGGCTAAGATGGAGATATATAGACAGGTGTATGGGTAGAGTAGTAAAGTCACCAAAATAGGAGTTGAGGAACTGGATATGAATTCCATGTTTGCTACTCATTAGATATAAGCTAGTCATCTTAGCTTTTGGAGTCACAATTTCCTCCCTTTTTGAGACTCAATTTGCTCATCTTTAAAGTGGTGATAATGATATTTGCTCTATCTCTCAGAGTTCTAAGGAGGAAAATGTATTGCAAACTGTTATTATTATAGATGGATAGGTGGATAGGTAAGTAGATAGGTGGGTAGATAGGTAGATAAATTGATAGACATTTTAATGTCTTATCCTTTTCTGGATGTTGTTCTGGATTCTGGAAGGCTACATCACTAGGTTTTCAATCCTGGTAGATTTTATGAAGCTGAAAAGCTAAATGTGTCATTTTTTTTGTTTGTTTTGCTTCACACTATGCCTACTTTCCATGTACCTAGATAAGTGTGGAGAGGTTCCTCTCTAGTAGGTTATACTCTAGGTGATGAATAGAGAAAAAAGGGATCCATGAAACATAATTTTTAAAATTAAAAAATGGCCCTCAGCCTCATGAATCTATTTATACTTCCACAGGGTTGCCAGGAGAGGCGCAGGTAAGTGGGCACAGGATGTTAAGAATAATACAGTGTTCAAGCCATTTATAAAAATCAATTTCACTGTTGCCCCTCTAAATGTGGCATTTTGTCTAATAACAAATGAATTAATTGACTCATGGAGAAAGATAGCACCATCAAACAACGCCATTTGCTGGAAATGAAAGCAGAAGGTGTGAAGTTGAAATTAAATGGAAAGACTTATTCCACTCTTCACTTGAGATGTGAATGAAAGAGTTCATAGGATTATTGATTTGTGATGAGACAGATATAAGGGTAGATCTAGACCAACTCCCTCATTTTAGATATCAGGAAATGGAGGAATAGGCATATTAAGAGACATACTTAATGTTTTACACAAATAGTGAATGGAATAATTGGGATTCAAAGTCAGTTCTCTTTCCACTGTAACGAAAGTTGGTTTCATTGTGTACCCTAAGAAAATAAGAAGCATTATTGCATGAGGTCCTTCATGTTGTATCCTTCGTGATAGAAATTAGTAAGTAAGTCACCATGAAGGAAATTAAAACTTATATAGCAAAAGGTTTTGGAGAGGATAGAGAAGCCAAATGGTAAAATAGATAAAATGTTTGACTTGGAGTTAGGAAAATCTAATTTTATATCTTGCCTTACATGCTCATTATCTATGTGACCTTGTACAAACCTCCTAAGCTCTTTGACACAGTTTCTTCACCTGTAAAATGGGAGAGTTAGATTCTGTGGCCTATAATGTCACATCTAGCAGCAAATAAATATATTTACAAATATCTTATTTGTAAAGTAGCAGGAAAAAAAACTTAAAATGCTATTCAATGATATTGTTGTTTAATTTTTTTGTTCATTTCTGACTCTATGACCCGTATCAGAGATTTCTTGGTAAAGATATAAAAGTGATTTGCAATTTCCTTCTCCAGCTCATTTTACAGATAAGAAACTTAGGCAGAGTTAAGTGACTTGCCCAGGGTCACACAGCTAGCTACTGTGTGAGGCCAGATTTGAACTTTGGAAAATGAGTTTTCCTGACTTCAGGCCTGATGCTCTGTCCACTGTGTAACCTAGCTGTACCACATAAATGCTAGCTAGCTCTTAAATATAGGATCTTATAAGTATAATAGTTGTTACTCCTTCAAATTCTAACATTGGCCATGGTTAATGAATGAACAAACATTTATGAATCATCTCCTGTGTACCAGGCACTGTGCATGGCACCTGGGAAAGAAAAACAAAAATTCAACATTCCTTAGCTGTATGATCTTTAGCAAGTCACTAAGCCTCTTTGGGCTCATTTCATAAACAGAAAAAAAAAAAACTGTTTGTACTAGATGGTCTCAAATTGTCCTTCCAGCTCTAGATTTCAAATACCATGAATCTTAATACATATAATAAATTTTGTAAGTCTCATTCAAAAATCATGTCTTTCCTGTTTTTTTTTTTTTTTTTTTTCCCTATTGGAAAGAACCATGATCCTGGTGTTTGGAAAATCTGAGTTCAAATCTTGCCTGAGTTCAAATGGTGGCTTGTCATGGATTTGACCAAGTTACTAGCTGTGTGACCCCTTGAAAGTTATTTAACTTTTGCCTGGAAAAAAAAGAAAAGAAAAGATATGGTGGACTTAGCGGGTACCCAGTTCTATATCGGTTAACAACATGGTATGACAGTAGAGAATACTAAAACAAAATTGGGCTACATTAAGAGAGGAAAGTCTTCAAGGAATCAAGATTCTAGGATCATAGACGTAAAGCTTGAAGGGGCTTTATAATCCATTGATTAAGACCAATTTTGTTTTAATATAAGGAAATTGAAGCTTTGGGATGTTGAGTAACTTCTATAGGATCACCCATCCAACAGTCCTCAGAGGTTGGATTTGACCTCATGTTCTTCTGACTATAATTCCTGTGCCCTATCCAATACAAGGTGATGGTCCAGTTGTATGATGACCTGGTCAAACCACATCTTAGATATTGTGTTCAAATCTAAGCACAACAGTCAAAGATATTGGTAAACTGGACCACATTTTGGGAGGGCAACAAGGACAATGGAAACTCTGATGAAAAGCCTTATAGAATGAATGAAAGAACTGAGGATGTTTATTCTAGAGGATAGAAAACTGGGGAGGGAAGAGCCTTTATTAAAACAAACAATCAAAGTACTCAATTTCTAATGTATTTTGGTAGCACTCTTTTGATTTACCTGTATAATAACTGTGAAAAAAAAAAGATATGAGGTTAGTCTAAGCTATCATAATCCACACCTGGTGAAGCCCTTCTGCCTTTTTGGATTACCATTGTGTTTTATCAGTTTGCAATAACAATTTTTCAACAATACATTCTGAGGTTTTGCTGATAATTGAAGTCAAACTTGTAATTTACATTGTCATTCTCTTCTCCTTCCTGAAAATTAGGTAAATGTTTTTCCAATGTTAGAGTATCTTTTAATTTTTCAATTTAGATGTATTTGCATGAAAACTCATTTCTTAATACTAGACAGAATAAATCAAAACAAAACAAAATTAAGTCTATCTTCTGAGAGCTGACTCTGTCTCTGTCTTTCTATCTCTATCTGCTTCTTTTTCAATTTCTGTTTCTGCCTCTGCCTCTCTTTGTCTCTCTGATTTTCTCTTTTTCTTTCTGTTTTTCTGTTTCTCTGCTTCTCTGTCCCTTTCTTTGCTTCTTTTAGTAACTCTGTCTCTGTCCCTCTATCTGCCCATCTCTCTATCTGTCTTTCTTCCCTTGTTGGTCTCTCTCTACCTCTTTCTCTGTCCTATGTTTCTGTCACACTCTTTCTGTCTCTCTGCCTTTCTGTCTTTCCATGGTTTTCTTCTTTTTCACTCCTCTATCTTTATTTCTCTTTCTCTATTTCTCTAACCCTCTCCTTCTCTCTCTCTCTCTCTCTCTCTCTCTCTCTCTCTCTCTCCTCTCTCCTCTCTCTCTCTCTCTCTCTTTCCTCATCACTCACTCTATTTTTTTTCTGTTTCTGTATCTTTTTTCTCTGAGTGTCCTTGATTTTTGCTGTCTCTTCCTAATCTATATATTTTTTTGCCTCTCCCAGACCTCTCTCCTTCTGGCCCTGATCACGTACCTTCTAAATCTGGCAATGTTCAGTAAACCTCTGCTTTGCTTGCCATATGTCAAACTATGCCTACTATAATCCAGGAATGGTATTATAAGACTTTCCTCTTTTCAGAACAACCAGTGTTTCATATCTTTACAGCTATTGTTAATAATATTATCCAGAATTCAAAGATTTTTTTTAATGATTTTTAAAATGATGAACTAAATTTTCCCTGAGAGTCCAGAGGCTTCTTAATCTTCAATATTTTTCTGCTTTCCTCTAAAGCAAAATCTCTTTTATTTAATCAATAAGGCTTAATTCAACAAGTATTCTATTTTCCATTGCCTACTAGATACCAAATTATTGGCTGAGAAAGGTAGGTGGCAGCTGTACTATTAAAATAACCTTTTCAGAGAAAGACTCTCAATAAATTTTATATACAAACAGGACACGGAATGTTCAAATCAGGAGTGTCTTGAATCAATGACAGTAGCATTTACTATGTGGCATTAAGTTAAATAATTAAATATAGATACAAAGATGAGAACATTTCCTGACTGTAAGAAGACTGGATTCAAATACACATATTGCGGAGTGTAGAGACAGGATGGGGTTTGGTATGAGGAGGTTCAGGGATAGTAAGTACAGTAGTGAGTACAATTAAGAGTAGGTTTGTTTTGATAACACTGTCTACAAATTAAAGAAAAAGCTGGAGAGGTAAGGAAAAAAAAAAAGAATGGTGGCCTGTCATAGAGTTGATCAGGAAGTAGCATGGAAGGTGTGGGTCAGGCTAGACATGGTGATCTCTAAATAATCAGAATCCCAGAGACCCAAGATAGAAGCTGGAGTGCTAGATTGGAGGTGTCTTCAGTAAGCCCATTGTATGGTCATGACTCAACTGAGACAGGTCAACGACTTCACCTATTTCCCCCGATTTTTGTGAATAATTCCATTCTGCCTTTGCTGTCAGCTTAAGTAGTCCCCAAGGGAACCATAAGGAAAGAGGGGGCCAAAATTTCAGATCTGAGAAATACCAAATCACTGATATTCATTTTGCCCTGTGGAGTTAAGAAGAAAGAACCTAAGAAACTTAGATATGGTAAAAGACCATCATATAGGTACCTCAAAAGGAGAGTGAATTTACCAGAATCTTATCAAAAATCTTCATATGCATATGTGTACATACATTTATGTGTATGTGTATACAAAGCATATACCTAGCAAAAGTATGTATATATGTATATAAAAATGTATAAGATGAATGTATATATGTATATATATATGCATACTTATTAATATTACGTTTGTTACATTATAATATGCTGTATTATGTCATCATATCACATCACATGTACCACGCCATATCCTATCCTATCCTATTGTATCATATCATATTGTATTGTATTCTTTATGATACTTAGAGTCAGGAAGGCCCAGGTTAAAACTCATCTCATACTCTTACTATATATGAGATTATGGTCAGGACACCTATCTTCTTTGTACCTCAGTTATCTAATCTGAATAATGTTCAAGTTGGACTTGGTAGCCTCAAGTGTCCCTTCCAGCTTTAAAGTTATGACCAGCACAACACAGCATGGGATATGCTCATCGTCCAGTGGTTGCCTACTAGATAATGACTTTTTGAGTCAGAACAATTGATCAAGAAAGGGTGCTTGGGTACAGTAGGGTCATGATTTTCATCGGTGGTGGGTAGATTATTCAAACGGGTGAACTCTTGGAGACTTAAAATATTGAAATTATATGTTTGGCCAGTATCTGTGATGTCATCATTGTAGGGGAATCCTTGCAAGAAGTTCTTTCTCCCCATGTAGGTTAGTGCCTTCTCTGGAAATGTAATTTGAGTAGTCTGGGGCATGGAGAAGTTAGTTGACTTCTCCAATATTGCATAGTCAGTATCTGGCGGAGGCTGGATTTGAGCCCAGGTCATTCTGACCCAGAGGTCGGTTCATGATCCAAACTGGGGCATGGCCTCTTATTGTTGTCATTGGTGCCTATTGTTGCTGCTGATCATTGGCATAGAGGTGTCTCCATGAGGGACTTTTTCTACCAGTGCAAATCAGAACCCCCTTTGTAACCTATCGGGTAAGAAAGCTTCCTGAGAAGTTAATTTGTCTCCTCATGGTCATAGCCTGTATGTGTCAAACACAGAAGTTGGACAGTCATTTTCATTTCCTTTAAGGTTAATTCTGTATGATGACTCTCCCATATATACGTAATGATAATTCTTTATTTCCATGCCTATTATTACCTATCAAATATTGTTGGCATGTGTAATCAGGTCCTTACCTTAAGAGTCTCCACTTATGTGAGACAGAAATTTAACTGTCTGAAAATTACTGTTACATTTTCCATAAGTTGCCTGTTGTTTGGTTGTTTCTTAATTTTTAAGGAAGCTAATTGGTCTACATAACCTCTTAGGTACCTCCCAGAACTAAATCAACAATCTGATCATCCTCAGTTTCCTTAACAGTCCTACATGGATTCTGGACTTCTTGGCATTTTGGACACATTCTTCTTTCCATGTTTTTCAATGTGCTTTTTATGAATGGGATTCCTAGAGTTTACACAAAAGGTTAAGTGTGCTCAAATTAGGACAATTAATTCTTTCAATAAAGATACTTTGCTTTTATCGAAATGTCACAAAGTGATGATGATGTCTCTTCAGGACTATTAAAAATTGCTGAACCATATCCATAAAATTGTCATTAATAAAGATACAAGGCTTGAAATTCCAGAATATATTTGCCTAAATTTAATCCCTCCCTCTCTTGAAAAAGTCCTAGGAAGCTTTCTAGAGGTTATGCAAATAAATAGTAGCTATCCTATAAAAGCAGTGTAGCACTTACATATTTGCGCAGAAGTAAATAAAGAACCTTGTACATAAAATGACATTTTCCACCATCTCTTTTCTGAATAACAGTTTTCCAAGAATGTTAAAGTTAGAATGGAGAGGAGACATCATCTAAGACAGCCCTTTTTCAGGTAAAAAGCACTAGCTCTTGTACTTTTCCTGCTGGAAAGACTCCTCCAGCCCTCCATTATGCCAAAAAGAACAAGATGACCCATGGGTCAACTCTAAGCAAAAGTCTTCCTAGAACTATGATTCTCCCACCTGTTGTTAAAGCTGTCTTTTAATCAACAAATTGAGTTGCAGCAAAGTAAATATGTCTTCTGCACTCATAGCCATTATTATTTCCATCTAGCTATGAGTAACATTTAAGTAGCAAGGTAGGCAGGGTGCCCCCATTCCCTACCCGACTTAGCCATTAACTTTCTTAACTTATATGGTATGATTTAAGGAATTGTGAAAGGCCCCCTGAAGCTTAAATAACTCTCCAGGCTAAAAGGGATCTCACTTCAACAGCCTTACACCATCTGTGAAGATGTCATTTTCATTTTTTTTTAAATAAACAAGTGTTATTTCTTAAAAATATATATTTAAAGCTTGAAGGTATGTTAGAGTCCAACTCCTTTTCTTATAGATGAGGACATGAAGGCACAGAAAAATTATGCAGTTTGATAAGGGTCAAAGAGTGCATGAGTCTTTGAAGTATAATTTGAACCAAGGTCTTTCTGATTTGAAGTTCAACACTCTATTTGCTATTCCATTCTGCCTTTGCCATCAGCTTAACTAGTCCCGAAGGGAACCGTAAGGAAAGGGGGACCAGAATATCAGATCTGAGAAATACCAACTCACTGGTATTCATTCTGCCCTCTGGAATCAAGAAGAAATAACCTAATAAATTTAGATATGGGAAAAGACTATATTTGTTATGTTTCCCATGATGCTTAACAGAGGGCTGAGTGTATAACAATTTCTGAATTAAATTTAAAATTGAGTGATTAATGAATAATCAGATAGATCTTCTCTAAAGATTAATCAGAGATTGGTTTTCTTAAGACGGGGAGGTGTGAATGGATGATAGGCATTCAGAACAATCCTATATAGAATTATTCTCAGAAAATTATGACTCAGGCTTCTGTTGTTTGGTGCCTTCTGTCAGTGAAATGATATCACAGGGGTAAACACTAAATAGGGCCTGTCCATAGCCACTATCTGTCACTAACTACTAGTATGAGTTTCAGCAAATAAACTCCTCTCTGGTCTCATTTTGTTTGTCTACAAGATGAAAATAATATATATTTTTTGTACTACCTACCTAATGAAGATGTTAGGTGAATACATTTAGAGAAATGTGAAGTATTGAGGACTTCCATCTCCCCCAGTAACCTCTGGTTCTGGTTCTCATATCAGATCTCCTGCTTCATAAACATTTCAGCTGGTTCAATCTGGTTTTTGTTTGTTTGTTTTGTTTGTTTGTTTTTGTAGTCAGTCACTTGGATAATTTCTTGACTTAGCTTCATAACATTGAGAGCTGAAATGAGCTTTAGAAGCTACCCATTATTATAGAACTGGAAATGAAAGTTCTTCTGAAGCCATTTTGTCCATTCCCTTTTGTACATGAGGAAATGATATTCCAAAGAAATTAAGGAATATGAACAAAGTCACATAGCTAATAACATCTGAGGTAGGATTTTAATCCAGGTCCTCAGATTCCAGACCAATACTCTTTTTACTTAGATCAAGAGAGAAATTTTTTTGGACATGGCCTCTCAATTGTAAAACATTTTTTTTTCCTCTTTACTTCTTTCACAAGTCCCTGAAAATACCATCTGTGATTTATACTGTTGGTCATCCTATCTCAATCCCTTCAAAAGATGAATTCTGGCTTCTGATCTCATCATTCAATTGAACCTATTCTCTTCAAAGTTAACATTAAACTCTCAATTGCCAAATCTAATGAACTTTGCTCACTCTTTATCATTGACTTTGATGTAATATTTGAATCTATTGATGAATGATCCTTGCAAACCTTCTCCTTTCTAGGTTTTCTTTACATTATTCTCTTTTGGCCCTCCACCTTCTACATCTGAACATTCCTTAACCCACTTACTAGATATTCAAAAAGGTTACATTCTCTAACCATTGGTGGCTTTCTTTCATTCTATATTCCATGTATTGTACAGACTGACCCCTCTCAAAACAGTAGTGATGGAGAGAAGGGAGAGATGAGTATGTCATAGAGAATGATACATGGAGGCAGTATGGCTTGTGCAGGACCTTAAAGGGCATTTAAAAGTTCAATAACTAGAAAAAATACATAAGGCTATGAAGGAGATAACATAGAAATGACTTAGGGTTCTGACCCACTAAGGAATATTGAGTTCATGTGAAAAATGGAGCATTTATGTTACAGATTTTTTTTCCCTGAGACCTGTGATACTACAGGAGTAGGAAAATCTTGGTGAGGAAACAGGCTTCATTATTGCACATAGATGACTTTTTTTTGCAATGTACTAAGTTGCTTAGAGATTAAGGGATTTACCCAGGGTCATATAATCTTTGTGTTGGAAGTCGAGTTTGAACTCATGACATCCTGATGTTAACATTAACTTCAGTTCACTGTTATATTGCTTCTCATTGGGAGAATTTCAGAGGAAAAGAAAATTGGATCATCCAGACAAAGACAGGCAGGAGAATTTAGATAACAGAGCAAGTAACAAGATACTCTAACTCTCATCAAAGAGCTCTCCTGCTGGATGTGTCTTGTGCCAGCAAGATAGTGATAGCCAAGGTGAAGCAGGATATGCTGCCATCACGCATCAACAAGGAATGTCAGGCTATTGCATGTTTGCCATTGTCATTGAGACACTGTTGTATGGCCACTGGGGGAATGATAAAACCTGGACTAGAAATATTTTTTGATTGAATACTTGGAAACCTGACTTGCATTGATGACATTTTTCCAGCAAGAGCAGGACAGTGGAAACTGCATACGTTGAGGAAACATGTGGAGGAGGAAGCTATAATCATAAAAGAGGTTCCTGGCTAGAAGGTGAGTGATTTTATTTTTAATACTACCTCCCTAGTGTACTCCAACCTTCCACAAACTGTACAGTCTATGGCCCAAGGAAGAGTGGGTCCACACTATGGCTTCATGTATTATATGTAAAGTTGTGCCAAGACCTGTCCATCCCTCAGACAGATTAAAGGTTCACTTGGGGGAAAAAAAAAAGAGAAGGGCTATGTTATCTTAAACATGAGTTTCTGGGGGAAAAATTCTCTGGCAATAATACATTGGGTAGCTAGGAAGGGTAGTGGAAGGAGTCTGGGGTCAGGGCAAAGGAGATCACTTAGGCATCTATCATAGAGCCAGATAAAATTATATAAACCTGGACCAGGTTCAGAACAGTAAGAATGAAGCAGAGGAGATACTTCAGAAGAGATAACATCTTGCCCATTTCTTTTAAAAATGAGGAATCTGAGGACAAGAAAGTTTAAATGACTTGCTAATAGGTATTGAGAAAGTTAGAGCCAGGAATTCATCATCATCATCATCACCAACATTAATTAAGTTTCATTATGTCCTAGATACTATGATAAGGCCTGGGAGAACTAATACATAACAACAACAACAACAACAACAACAATAATCTTTGTCCTCAAGGAAGTAACACAATAATGAGGGAAGATAAAACATAAAAGGAAGATGAAAAACAGGCTGGAGTGTGTCTGGTTACGCAGGCCTAGGTAATGATGGGGAAATTCAGGCTTCAGTCTGGTGAGAAATGAAGAAAAAACTTGCTTGGGTACCCTCTTTAAGTGGAGATTTTGTGAGGATATTACCAACCAATGAGAAAGGCCACAGAGGTTGAGGGTCCTTATGAGGTATGAGTTCTAGGGCTGAAGTGGACTTCCAGGATGCAATTTTCTGGGGCATTATAGAAAAGTCCAGAGCACAGCCTGGTTAAAAAAGAAAAAAAGGAGGGGGAGGGGTAAAAAAATAGTTCCATGAGTTCACTTTCTTTTCTCTAAAAGGTGTTTTAAAGAACAAATACTTGGTATTATTTTTATAAACTATGGGTGTTGATAAGTAAGACCAATTAATGAATTGAAGTTTATTTAACTAATTATATTACATATTCATCAGGTCCCTTGCATTATATCAAACATTTGGAACAAAAAGAAATTCACATATATACATACATACATATATAGATATAGATATAATTATAATATATTTATAATATATAACATATTACACACAATTATTTAGAAATTGTGAGTGTGTGTGTGTGCGTGCATGTGTGTATGATGCAAACTCAAGGGGCTTATATGGCATGGAAAGACAAATTGATATTTATCTATCTATGCAATGCAAGTAGCTTGAAGACAAAGATACTTTCATTTATGTGGGTATCACTCCTAATTCTTAGAAGTTATTTCCCAAAGAATTTAATTAATGAAGAAGGAAGGCAAGAATGAAGCTGAATAGTTTATAGTCTCCATCTCATATTCTCACCTTCTTTCCAGCACAGTTGCAATTTCACTACACATTATACTCACTGGCCATGTTGAAGTGGAGAGAAGAGGAGAGAAGAGAAGGGGCAAGGTGAGGAGAGGAGAGAAGAGGAGAGGAAAAGAAAGGCAAAAGTTGGGAGGGGTTGGAGGGAAGGGGAGGGGAGAAGAAAGAAATGAAGAAGTAAAAACATAGATATATGCATATGTTTATGTATGCATATATCTACACATAGTTATATATAAGCATATGTTATGTATAAATATGAATATTATATATGTATGCATAGATATAATTTAATTCTTGCATTGTATTTTGTTTGTACCCAATACAACCTAATCTCTCCAGCGAGCATGCATTACAGATGCCTTTGTATCTCACGTCCATAGCACTATACCCAAAACAGAGCTGTACCTTCAGCCTTCTTGAGCTGAAATGGAGGTGTCTTACTGTCTAGGTTTGAGTCAAGTAAAAGAGCCATACCTGGGGATATTGAAAGAATTTGATGTGGTCTGTAGTCTTCTATAAAAGCTATGGTGAATGGAAGCCAATGGGTTACTTTTACCCTTCCAAAAATAATTGCACTTCCTTTGGAGAGAAAATGTCATAGGGAAAAGAGAGTAGGGCTTGGGGCCTCTAGAACCACCTTCATACTTTACTTTTGGAACTTCCTACCTGTTTGATACTAGGCAAATCATTTTCTCTCTGTGGACATGAATTTCCTGATATGTAAAATCAGGGGGTTGTTAGAGATTAAGGTCCTAAACATCAGGACCACAAACTCCCAAGAGATCTGTGAATAGATTTTAGAGAGTGAGTGAATTTGTATGAGGGGGAAAATATTAATTTTCACCATCTAACTGAAATGAAGCATTTTCTTCAATGATTAAAAGCATGATTCTGAGAAGAGGTACATAAGCTTCATCAGATTGCCAAAGAAAGTGTCCATGATACATTCACAAAAAGTTAAAAACCATTGGCATAGAAAATCTCTGAGGTTTTGTTTCCAGCTGCAGATCTATAAGCCTACGAGACTTAGTTTCTGCAACTGCAAAATAAAGGGAGTAGACTAGTTGATTTCTAAGATGCCTTCCAGCACAGGCTTTCTATAATTCCTGAAATCAGACATGCCAAAACCCTCCTCCTCATGGATGCAAAGCTGGCTTAATCAGTACATTTTAAGGAAATAATAATGCTGTCACCCCTAATGGGGAATAAAGTTCACTAAATCTTATCATCTGTCTCCTTTTTCACCAGTTAGATTGTAAATACATGAAAAAGTCTGTGGTTTAGAGGTGGTTATTTTGTAAAAGCAAAGTGTCAGGGTAATTAATGAATAATTGGGCAAAGATGAATCTTGCAGAAAACAAATAACTCCATGAAAAATAAAGTTGGTCAAAGACAAGGAATAACCTAATTAATTGGAGCTCCCTGGGTGACAGAAATGAGGCTGTAATCCTGACACATCTCTGCAGGAGCTATTCAGATGGCTCAATTAAAGAGCAGAAGAGCTTTAACAACAACAACAAAAAAAGTTGCTTGAGTGTCTTTCTAAATTTGCAAGGGAACAGTAACATACACTTTGAAATCTGTATGGGTGAAGTGTGGCCAATACTCTTCTATGAACAAAGAATAGTTAAATCACACCCTCTGTATTTCTCTTCTCAATGTAATAGTGTAGGTGCCTGTACCTTAATCAGAAAATAAGACTACTTCAAGATGACACAGTCTTAGGAAACCAAACACAACCAAAACCTTTATTCATCACCATCATCACTTCTCAACACTTACCTATAGCTCTCCATTGTCATCAGAACAATTTCCAAACAATGTAGATAGCCTTTAAGGCTGTCTGATGTCAGTGTACCAATCTCAAAATATTTCCTTTGTCAAGGACAGAGACTGGGCCTCTTATCTCAGAACTCCATGGACTCAGAATTCAGAACTTAATCTTCAGTGAAGAAATTATTTGCTAAGACCCATCATCATTTCTTTTTTTTTTTGCAACTTACAGTCTTTGAGTCTAGGCAAGTAGGAGAACTGAGTTGCCCACAATCAACTAAAAAGTATCTACCTGAGACAAAACTTAAACCCAGTTCTCCCACATTGCAAGGGTAGCTTTTTATCCATAATGCTATGCTACTTGTCCAATGATGTTTCGTGAAAACACTTGGTTATAGCTAGACCAATCTCCTTAGGTCTCCTTACCACACTAGCTTTATTCCAAAAAATTCCAAGAATACAATCTCTTTGTGGCCAATGACCATTTCATTTTATAACTTTGTATCCTTACTCCTTATTACATTTGCTGGTACAAATCAGATGCATCATAAATGCTCATTGATAGGTTGACAGATTAAATGATACTAGCCTATGTAACCCACGGTCTACACAGAGAATGATCTCTCATATTCTTCTAATTCAAATTGTATTCATCTATCCCTTTATTCATCAACTCAATAGAAATTTAAATATTTGATCTGAATGACCCACTAACTTCTTTTTCAACCTCTCTTCTTTTTATCAGTTTAAACACTTTGCAGAAACCAATCAATGACTCCACTTCCTTTCTTCTCACTCATTTCTTAATGCTCTCTGGCAAGAAAGAGGTCATTGGTAGTTTTACAGAGAGAAGTTTGTGTTGAATGATGTAGTTGGAAATTTGATGTTGACCATTGTGACCCTGGACAAATCATTTAACCTGTCTGAACCTTGGCTTTCTCATCTCTTATATGGTTAATTATTGGAGAATATTCCCCTAATTATTGGAACACCTTCTCCCACAGATTTTGAATCCAAATCCAGGACCACAAGCTCAGATTGTCTTCAACTCTCATTTTTAAAAATGAAGGTTAAAAGGCTTAGAATGCTAAGGTGACTTGCCCAGAGTCACCCAGGGAGTTAGTTGCAAAGCTGAGATTTGAAATTAAACATTTTGACTCTTCATTCATTGAATTCTTCTGACCCTAATTCAGTTCTACTTCCATTTCCTTTAAACCCTTTCTCTAATTTTTTTCATACTTGTACTCCGAATCAGAAAATTTAGTCCTTGGTTATATAATCCCATGTGCCTAAATATGGGAAGGACTGAAGTCAGATCTTTTTCCATCAAGGTTATTGTGACCCTCTATGATTTAGTAGTTAAATACTGAGGAGTATATTGAAACACAAAGAGACTAAATTACAACAGGACCATAGGTGGCATATATAACAGATTTTCCAAAATCCAATATTTATACTCTTTGATAACTGATTCCCATGTTTCCCTCACTAATTGATACAAATGAGCAATCTATGAAATCCTCCAAAGAAGCTATAAGCAATACCTAACATTCATGTAGTTCTTTAAGGGTTGCAAATAACTTTACATACATAATCTCATTTGATCTTCACAACAACCCTTTCAAGTATATGTTATCATTATCCCCATCTAACAGATGAAGAGATCAAGGCCTAAACAAGTTCAATTTTTTTTTTGCCCATTGTCACATAACCACCAAGTTATGGAGGTCAGTTTCAAAAGCAGATCTCCAAGTACAACTCTATCTACCATACCACATAGCTAACTCACAAGAGAGCAGAACCTACATATTTTTCTTGGATAATATCCAAAGGGCCCAGTTTAGAGAATTCAATTAAAAATTATTGATTATTGTGGGTGCCTAGAGAGGAGAAGAGAATGTCAAAGGAAACACTCTCTGCTGCCCAATTTCCCCTAAGGTTGAACTTGTTCTCAGCATAAAAGTGAGCTGAATTAAGGAAGGCTGCATAGGGAGGTAAATTTACTCTTTCCCTAAAAATTATGTGTGCCAAAGATAATTAAGTGTATCAACTAATGGACTGCTATTACATCAGTTGTCTATTGCCCCAGGTGCAAGACATTATTTCATTCTTGTCCCACTGAAGCTTTCTTGAAGAAGTAAATGCAGAGCATCACATACCAAGAAGATACGGTTTTCTGATCCCACTACCATAAATTTCTAAGAGAACCCAGAATTTAATGGGTAGAGTAAAAATTCAATTTCCATAGCCCCTGATGCTGAGTGTGCAGGCATGAAAATGTGTGTGTGTGTGTGTGTGTGTGTGTGTGTGTGTGTGTGTTCCTGTGTGTGTGGTATAACAGAGTATACTGCTTGGAGGCCTCTGTCTCCCAGGATGGCCCATTCCACCAACGCATACTAGCTCTCTCAGGGACCCACCCACGGTACACAGTGGTGAAGTGCAAGACGTCAGCTTTAATGGAAAACCTTCTTGAATTAAAGCCCCTCACTTTATCTGGGATCCTTGATCTTTGGAGACAGGGAATTTTTATTTTTTGTCTTTGTATTCATTGATATGTCCAGTAGTCACACAATACCCATCATATATGGGATGCTTAGTATGTTTGAAGGAAAATAAAAATGAAATTTATTGTCACATTTCCTGATTATTTAATAAATAAGCAAATATGACAACAGATGGGAATAGGCAAGGTTGGGTGTTCTGTACAAAGATGGAGAGACTCATACACTGTCAGTAGAGCTGTGAACAGTCCAACCCTTCTGGAAGGCAGTTTGGAATTAAATGCCAATACTCTTATTCAAAAAATCTCCCTACTATGCTTATACTCCCAAGGTCAAAAAGATTTTAAAAAAGTCACCTGTCCAATAAAATATCAATAACGGTAATTTAGTTGTAGCAAAGAACTGGTAACAAAGCAGATGAACATTAAATAGAGAATTACTTTTAAAAATTGTACCACATGAGTATGAAGGCAAATTTCTGTATGAAAAAAATGAAAAATTCAGAGCACCATGGGTAGATATATGAATTGATATAGAGTGAAAAAATATCAGGAAAAAAATATACACAGTGATTATAACAAGGGAAATATATTAATATATATAAATATGTATAAGTAACTTAAATTATATATGTATATATGTATGTACATGCATGTACATATACACATATGTATGCTTTTTACTAGAATTGATTTGCATTTCCACTTCTTAGAAGCTACAAGGACATATTGCTTATCCTAAAATAATCTGAAGTGGAACAGTAAACTCTACTTTGAGAGCAGTTATTCAAGATGAGCCTTATTTTATACGGGACTCTCAACTTACTAGTTAACT
Source organism: Phascolarctos cinereus (assembly GCF_003287225.1). NCBI lineage: Eukaryota > Metazoa > Chordata > Mammalia > Diprotodontia > Phascolarctidae > Phascolarctos > Phascolarctos cinereus. The sequence continues at coordinate 28,707,571 of NW_027555625.1, read as the reverse complement.
CTCCATTTCCAATCAGCAGCTCAGATGGGTTTTAAGCCCCTGGAACATCATGCCTTCTCCAGGATAAGCTGATCAACTGAAATCTCACTGTCATATCATGCTGACTGATGCAGTGAAGAAGAGAGTGAAGCCTCTGACTTTGTGCAGCTCTGCCCCACTTAAATCCAATTCACCTGCAACTGAAGACATCACCCTCCCAATGTCTTTGGTCCTCTTGAGAATGAAGAAGGAACAACAACAATGACAAGTAACTTCCAAGTAGCTCTTCATATTCCATTAGCATATCTGCTTGGCTTTAACTACACGGAACATCACACATCCATCCTCAATATGGTCCAGTTTTCCCCTCCCTGTTTTCTTTTCTTTTCTTTTCTTTTCTTTTCTTTTCTTTTCTTTTCTTTTCTTTTCTTTTCTTTTCTTTTCTTTTCTTTTCTTTTCTTTTCTTTTCTTTCTTTCCTTCCCTTTCCTTTCCTTTCCTTTCCTTCCCTTTCCTTCCCTTTCCTTCCCTTCCCTTCCCTTCCCTTCCCTTCCCTTCCCTTCCTTCCCTTCCCTTCCCTTCCCTTCCCTTCCCTTCCCTTCCCTTCCTTTCCTTCCTTCCCTTCCTTTCCTTTCCTTCCTTTCTTCCTTTCCTTTCCTTCCTTTCCTTTCCTTTCCTTTCCTTTCCTTTCCTTTCCTTTCCTTTCCTTTCCTTTCCTTTCCTTTCCTTTCCTTTCCTTTCCTTTCCTTTCCTTCCCTTTCCTTCCCTTTCCTTCCCTTTCCTTCCTTTCCTTCCCTTTCCTTCCCTTCCCTTCCCTTTCCTTCCCTTTCCTTTCCTTTCCTTTCCTTTCCTTTCCTTTCCTTTCCTTTCCTTCCTTTCCTTTCCTTTCCTTTCCTTTCTTTCCTTCCTTCCTTTCCTTTCCTTTCCTTTCCTTTCCTTTCCTTTCCTTTCCTTTCCTTTCCTTTCCTTTCCTTTCCTTTCCTTTCCTTTCCTTTCCTTTCCTTTCCTTTCCTTTCCTTTCCTTTCCTTTCCTTTCCTTTCCTTTCTTTTCCTTTCCTTCCTTTTCTTTTCTTTTCTTTTTCAGTCAGAGACAAGGTTTATTAAAGATCTACCATATTAGCCAGACTCTTAAGGAAACTGAACATCTGTGAGCTATTGGCTAGTTTGTAAAAATCTGAGCAGTGGCTAGATTTTAAAAATCTGAGCACCTTAAAGGAGACAATATACAGAAAGACTGGGAGATATCTAGGGATCCAGGGGAGAATGGAGTCTAGATAGAATTAAGGGTGGGAAGTGGCCAGGGAAAATTGGGAGGCAGTAGATTAGAACTCGGAGATTGTGTGTAGCCCCAATGAAAGGTCAGTTGAGAGGACTGTAGCCTCAGGTGACCACCAGAGATTTGGCCAAGTGGGAAAGTCCAGGGTTTTTCCTTTTTTGGGTCCAGATTCCTAAAGACATGATCTTTTCCTTTTAGGGGTTCAGAACCCATCCCCATCCTTCTCCCCTCAAACAAATGAGACCAAAATTCTAATGGGGTAAGGGATGAAGGTCTTGGCTTCTGAAGCAGCTTACTGCTAGCAAGAGGTGTAGAGCTGTCCTGCCTATACAGTGTCCCAAAGAGGAAATTGACTGGAACCAAGCACAGGCTGCATCCAGGGGACAATAGGATGACATTGGCTGGTACCCAGTATTTGCCACCAACTGTAGGAGAATGGCTTGTAGTCTGGAAGACGCAAATCTGACAGAAAAGACTACAGGGCCCAGATACAGGGAGAAATGAAAGTGCAAGAGTCTCATTAAAATCACTTACATTTGACCTGCAGGATTATCTGATTTTGTTACTTTTTTCTCTAGTTTAAGTAACACTTTCACTGGTAGAAGTTTTCCCATCCCTAGGTTCAATAGTTATATAAATGAATTTTCCAGAGGCTGACTTTCACTTTTATTATCACTCAAATTCCCCTTCCCAAATCAAAGTGAAGATGTTTCTGATTTAATTTCAGTTGTTTGCAGGTACTGAATGACTACACATTCAGGTCAAAATAGCAAGATCTCAGACACTTGCATTTATCTTTTACTTACCACTTGCTCTGATTATAGAAATTTGCTATAAAAAGAAAAAGTAGTGATTATATTTAGGGCCCAAACATGACAGGATAAAAACATCCTTAGCTCTCCTTGGAATCAGATAATTCAGTTTTGCAACCATGCAGTATCAAATGCACCTCATACTGAGACTGAGGAATAGCCAGTTGGGTAACATTCCTTTTCAAAGGAACATAATGGGGAAACTGAGCCAGCAGGATCCTGTCTTAAACTGAGGCTAAAATTTTCCTCTCAGCTTTTCCCAATGCTGACTTCCCACCAGTATCACATTCTTTCTGAGTAGCTTCTGGCATTTCTTTCAGATGGTGGATTATTTATTATTGATGGATTATTATGATACATCAGACAACTCAAAATCTCATGAGTTTCTATCTCAAACAGCAAGTTTCACTAATCACAACTTAGGAAAGAAAAAAATAACTTTTTCAGGCTTTACATCTCAAATTTAAATTTGTCCTAGTGCAGAAAGCCAATAATTAGAGAATTGCAAATTCTCAGCAAGACACAACCCAAACACGCTTTTTTGTCAAGTTTACACATCAAAACAATAACCAAAAATAGCCAAATTATTTTAGTGGCAACCATATTACAAAAGAATGGTATAACTGATACAAAGAGCTCACCAATTTGAAACTTCAAACATACCCATTAACAATCAGGTGACTTCAGTTTTGTAAAACACATTTCCAAATTACTTTACACAGAAAATCAACATATCATTATTAACACTTAAAACTACAATTTTAAAAGAACTTGCTTACCCAGGTTTGGAGGCTAGCTCCCTTACTTTGTGGAGGATATGTTGAACCTGGGTGATACTTCAAAGCAAAGATTGCCCCAAGGACATTGCCAGTGGGGCCCATGTGGTAGAGGGTGAATTCAGTTGATGGGGGAAGGGTGAAATTGTCTTCTGCTATGAGAAGGATACCCTCTTGACTCAAGGGAAGGGAATAGGAGAAGAGAGTGACCAGACTTGTAATGAGGTGTTTCAAAACTCCTTAATGATCCATCACAAAACTTTCATAATCTGCTAAGATGTTTTTAGTTTTTGTAACTTTTCCCTGTAACTTCCATGAAGGATGATTCATGGGTGTAGAGGGAAGGGAGTAAGTAAGGATCAGGAAACCAAAAAGCACCTGCAGTTTTCCTAATTCCCTAGAACTGAGAGAACTGACACAATTGGGCATGCACTTCTCAATAGGGAGTCCACCCTTGTCCTCTGTGATGCAGAAGGTGTACCCAAGTCCATGTCCTGAAATTGAACCAGTGGGCAGAGAGCCTGAGAGCATCAGGCTGAGTTCAAGACAGCCTCGTGATTGTCTGCCCAAAAAGCATCTCTAAGCCTTCCTAGGTGCTTGGAGAACAATCCTAACTGCAGGGCAAGAAAGAAGGGGGAGAGGCTTATATACCTTCCAGTCTTGGCTGGTGAAGAGCTAGGGGAGAGGAAGCTTCCCCATATGGGCCACTAAAATGTTGAAGTTTAGGGGATTAGGGGTGCTAGAACACTGAAATTACAACACTCAGGTCCTGCCCAAAAGAATTTGACCCAAACCTTCTTTCAGCCAGAGACAAAGTTTATTAAAGATTTGCCATATTAGCAAGACTCTAAAGGAATCTGAGCATCTGTGAACTATTGGCTAGATTGTAAAAATCTGAGCAGTGGTTAGATTTTAAGAATCTGAGCTTCCCCTCTTAGTATTCTAACTAATTTTATTTATTTTCTTCCCTGATTCCATTGAAAGCTCCTTGAGGGCAGAGAGTGTCTTTAATTTTTTTTTTCTCGTTTGTATCTCTAGCAGTTAGCACAGTGTCTGACACATAATAATCACCTAATGCTTATTGAGTCGAATTGAGTTGAAAATACTTGGTAAGTTGTTATAGGATAGACAAGTTTGTTGTTGTTGGAAATAAAAGCCTACTTTAAACCTAGTTTCAGAATTGTATCATGACAACATGCTTTCCCACATTCCTTTCCCATGCCTTTTCTCCCTCTCTACTTCCCACATTCCAATCATAGAGTAATGGAGCAGTCTTGACTCTAAGTCAATATAGACTTGGGGTTGATTTTGATGCTGGCCTGTTGCACAACTGTTTTCTTGCCTGCTACTAATTTGTACAACGGGGATAATATTTTCTGTAAGATATACACAATGATACTACTAGATGCCTCATCTATAAGAAAAGGAAAGTCATATATATATGCATATTAAAATATCATAGAAATTGGAAAGCCGCTTTCAATGTCAAGAAGATTTGGGTTTCAGTACTCTTTCTATCGCATGTATATATGAACCTGAACAACTTAATTAACTTCTTATTTCTCCAGATAAGTCTTATTAAAAATTGTAGATAATGTCCTGGCCTACATTGATTGGTGGGATTTTCCTTCTCTCCAACAAATGTCAATAAGTCAATAAGTGGGTCAACATATAAACTTTCATTAACTTTATTCATTTATTAGCATTACTATGTGATGGGGAATGTGCTAAGTGCTGAGGACATGCTCAAGCACACACCACACACACACACACACACACACACACACACAAACATATACACACCATAAAATGCAACCCCTGCCTTCAAGGGGCTAATAATCTAATGGAAGAAACAGCATGCAAACAATATGTATGCAAGGTTATACACAAGGCAAATAAGAGATAAATAACAGAAGGCAGGAGCAAGGCACTAGAATTGAGAGGGATAGTGAAGAAAAAGACACAGGATGGCTTGCTAACATCATGGAATGGAAATGCAAGTGCAGTGATATCTCAAATCAATTTGTCTTTGAGTATCTTTTATTACATGACCACTATGAAGTGGGGCAAAGCTTTAAGCTGAAGGGGGAAAAATTCTGAGATAGTTGAATTGCATGAAGTAGAAGGCGCTCTTGAAGTTTGCAAGATTTTTTTGAGCACCAGTGATATCACATGACATAGGAATGTTGTATGGGAAAGAGATCTCAGACTCCAATTCAGGAGGATCAGTTACAAATTCCACCTTGGATACATATTGACTTGGTCATCATGGGCAAGCCAACCTTTTGGAAGCTCAACTTTCTAATAAACAAAAAGAGGGGATTGGGCATGATAATCTATGTTTTGGCATATATCCTTTTCCTGGGTTTGTTTAGTTTCTTTAAAATTGATTTATTTCAGCCCAAATCTAAAGAGTTAAAAGAAAAGACATCCCAGAAAAAAAAAGACCAAGAATTGGTGAAAGGTTCACTTGTAAACAGAAGTGTTGCAATGGAAAGCGCTGCTTATAAATACATTTTTGAAAATGTTAAAGGCAGCAGATTGGCACAAGAGACCAGCATCATGAAGTATTTTATCGACAAAGGGATTTCATGGGTGGGAAACACTCAAAGGGGGCATATACAGGTTCCCTCTGCCTGAAGAATAACACAGCAGGATGGAATACATGCTGGGATTTCTACACCATTTGCCTTAGAGGAGAAATGAGTGAAAAGCAAAAGAGGTGGAGAAGGGGGCATTCCTCAACTCTGTTGAGGAATTTTAAACTTCAAAGCCTGGCAGCTCATCCAGGCCAGATTGGGAGCATTCTTCACTTCTGATTGAAATAACACAGGGAAGAGGGGAGGTGCTGATATCTGCGTAACTCAAAAATAAACACGAAACACTCTTTTTGGAAGAAGATGAGGATCCCAGGACTAGAAGTCCATTAATATCATATAAATTTGTCTCTTCAGAAAGGATTGAAAAAAAAAGCCAAGATGGGGCATGATATTTTGCAGTTATTCCTCCTATTCATAGGCATACTAGGAGACCTATATCTATGTGGTAGAATCTTGGAAACACTCCATACAACCCTCATCCCCATTTCCCCCTCAAAGAAAAATTCTTGACATCCTAATATACCAAAATTACTCATTCATTTGAAATAAGACATTAGAAGCCATGGGAGGCAAAAAAGTTATTCCGCAGAAGGAAAATATGAATGCATTTTTGGTCAGTAATACTTTAGTGTGAAGTAGCATCTAGATTAACATTGAGTAACTAATAGGTCTCTAAGGGAATGGAATACAGAATGGGTAGATTTTGTGAAGGAGACAAAGAAGTTATGGTCACGGGGCTCTGAGTGGAGAGATCATTTTCAGATAAGGTACTCTAATGTAGACTTCTGAGAATCCAGAGCACAGCATGATGACTTGTGGAAAACCAGGAGAAAGGGAAGGCAAAAAAATAAGAAGGGAAATAAGAAATGGAGACAAAGAATAAAAAATAGACTTTATTTATGTATCTATTTATTTATTATTTGTTTATTTAACTATTTTATATCTTAGTCTACCCTTGGAATACACACACACACACACACACACACACACACACACACACATATAATTGAAAGATAAAGGCAAATAGTTCCCAAGTGGCAAAAAAAGACCATTTCAGCCCATGTGTATTAAATATCTACTATGTAAAACACATTGTGCAAAGTGTTATAGCTACAAATAAAAATAAAAGAGAACATCTATCAGTGAGTCCTCACACATTTATAAAGTGGTAAGTATATGCAGTGTTAAAGAGACTGGCATCTGCTTATGAGAAGTTATTAAAAATTATTAGAAATTACTTATGAGAGGTATTTCCCAAATTAATGACTGATATGTTATAGAATGAACATGTATGTCTGTCTCAAAGTATTTCGATTGGTAGACTATAATTCTGACCCATCAAGGTACATCTGCAGTAGTGCTAATAGCATAATATTTTGTAGGTGAATGCAGCTCAATTCTTTAGTTATCCATGGCAGTATTAAATTCTAAAGAACGTACAAGAATCAATCAATAAACATTTACTAAGCACATACTATATGAACAGTCGGTGTGCTAAGTACTGGAGATATAAAAAGAGGCAAAAGACAGTCGCTGCCCTCAAGGAATTTACAATTTAGCTGGGGGAGGCAATGTTCAAAAAATATATATGAAGAAATATATGAGGGATTAAGTGGTAATTAACAAAAGGAAAGCACTAGAATTAAGAGAATTTGGGGAAAATAGAATTTCAGTTGGTACTTAAAGGAAGCCAAAGAACTCAGCTAGTAGAAATGAGAAGGGAGCACTTTCCAGACATGCAAAAACAGGAAAAAAATATTCTGGAGCCGATAATTGTAGTGTCTTGTTTGTGGGATAGCCAGGAGGCCAATATCTCTGGATCAGAGTATGTGATGGGGACTAAGATGATAGAAGACTGGAAAGGAAGGAGGGAGCTAAGTTATGAAGGACTTTGAATGCCAAACAGAATTTTGTATTTGTTCCTATATGCAATAGGGAACCAGTAGAGTTTATTGAGGAGAGGAGTGACATTGTTGAACCTGTGATTTAGAAAATCACTAAATGGAGGATGTACTGGAGTGGAGAGAGACTTGAACTAGGTAAACCACTTGAACCAGGTAGCAGGTTATTGAAATAGCCCAGGCGTGAAGTGATGAGAGTCTGTATTAGAGTGGTGACAGTGTCAGAGGAGAAAAGGGACAGTGGTATTTGAGAAACATCATAGAGGTGAAATAGACAGGCTGACCACACATTAGATATGCATTAAAAATGCATGAAATAGTGAAGGTTAAGGAGGAAAGAGAAAGAGTCCTTTTTTAATTTTTCCACTTAATAGTATTATATATTTTTTCCAATTACATGTAAAGATAGTTTGCAACACCCACTTTAATAAGATTTTGAATTCTAATTTTTTTCTCCCTCCCTCCACTCTCCTCTTCCCCAAGATAGCAAGCAATCTGATATAGGTTACACCTGTATAATCATATTAAACCTATTTCCATATTGGTCATGTTGTGAAAACAGAATCATAAAAAAAGGAAAAAACATAAGAAAAAAAAGGAAATAGTGTGGTTTGATCTGCATTCAGATGCCATAGGTCTTTCTCTGGATGTGGATAGCATTTTTCATCATTAGTCTTTTGGAATTCTATTACATCTTTGTATTCTGAGAAGAGCTAGGTCTATCAGACTTGGTTATTGCACAACGTTGCTATTACTATGTACAATGTTCTCCTAGTTCTGGTCACTTCCCTCATCATCAATTCATGTAAGTTTTTCCAGGTTTTTCTGAAATCACCCTGCTTATTGTTTATCAAACAATAATATTCCATTATATGCGTATACCACAACTTGTTCAGCCATTACCTATTATTTGTTGGACATCCCCACAATTTCAGATTTTTTGCCCCCACAAAAAGAGCTGCTATAAGTATTTTTGTACATGTGGGTCCTTTCCCTTTTTTATGATCTCTTTGGGAAACAGACCTGGTAGTGGTATTACTGGATCAAAGGAAATGCACACTTTTAGAACCCTTTGGGTATAGTTCCAAATTGCTTTCCAGAATGTTTGAATCTGTTCAAAACTCCACCAACAATGCAATAGTTTTCCAATTCTTCCACTTCCTATGAATACTGTTTTCAACATGTTTAGTTTAAGATGTTGACTGGACACCCAATTCGAGATGTCTGAAAGCCAGGTGGAGATGTGAGATTGCAGGTCAATAGAGAGGTTAGGGAAGCATAGGTAGATTTGACAATTATCAGTATAGATGATTAAATCTATAAGTAGTTAAATAGATAATTAAATTCATGGAAGCTGATGACTTTACCAAGTCAAGTACTAGAGAGCCAGAAGAGAAGACCCAGGACAGAACCCCAAGGGACACTTATGGTTACACAGTGTGATCTGGATGATAATCCAGCAAAGGATACTAAGTAGGAGTATTCAAATAAGTAGGAGGAGAACCAGTAGAGAGTGGTTTCCAAAAAACCTAGAGGAAAAAAAAGTATCAAAGAGTACAAGATAACTAGTAGTGTCAAAAGCTGAAGAGAGGATAAGTAAAATTGTGGTTGAGAAAGGGTCACTGGATTTGGCAACTGAGAGATCATTGGTAACTTTGGAGAGAATAGTTTTGGTGGAATGATAAGATCAGAATCTGAATTGTTAGGGGTTAAGAAGAGAGTGAAAAGAGAGAAGTTGGAGGAACTTATTGGAGATGGCCTTATGAGAAATTTAGTCATAAAGAGCAGAAGAGTATAGAACAATGCTTAAAAGAGAGGGATAGATCACATGGGGGCTTTATTCATTCATTCATTCATTCATTCACTCATTCATTTATCTATTTATTCAATTCTTTATTTATTTATTCATTCAGTTACTTATTTGCTTGCTTATTTATTTGTTTGTTTATTTGTTTATTCATTCAATCATATATTTATTCATCTGTTTATTTATTCATTTATCGACTTATTCATTTGTTTATTTGTTTGGATGATGTAGACATGAGCATGTTTGCAGGCACTAGGAAATGAACCAGCAGACAAGGAGAGATTGAAAATTTGTGAAAGAATGGACCTAGCAGAGGGGGCAGTCTGTTGGAGAAAACAGTATGGAATGAGATCACTTGAACAGGTGGAGGGATTATCCTTGCTTAAGGACTACAACTTCCTAAGTTCCAATGTCTATGGGGACAGAAAATTTAACTTCCCAGAAGTAAAGTTATTGTGATGGACACCTTCTAATATAGAACAATAGCTCACTGTATTTTATCATTAGCATCACCAATATAAGAGGAGAAGAACTTGCTTTTTAGACTGCTTTATGTACAGAAAGAGAGAAGTATAGTTTAATGGACAATGTTCCGAAAGGGAATTCACAATGAAATTCACATCTTGTTTGTGACATGTAGTTTTGTGATAAGAGATGACTCACCTAATATTGCTGAACCTTAGTTTCTATATTTGAAAAATCTGACTTGTGGGGCTTGTGTGATTAGTATATTAATGTACTAAGTACATGTTAACTATTATCCATTTTAGTTTCCAAAAGTAACCTTTGAGGCAAACAGTACCATTCCTCTCTTAGACATGAAAAAATCGATATTCTGAGATATTAATTGACTGGTCACATAATAACTGGGTGATCTTGGTCAAGTCAATTCTCTTCCTTAGACTTCAGTTTCCCCATTTATAAAATAATAAAGTTGAACCCCATGACCACCAAGGTCTCATCTAGATCCAACTCAGTGATTCATCTTTCCAAAGCATTCTGCCGCTGTCAAGTCTATTGACATTGTCTTTCATTCTTGGTACTCCGACCTTCTTCCAATCCTCCCATTATTGCATATGGATTGGTTTGGCTGCCACTGATCCATTTTCTCTTTTTCATATGTAGTGTTTATTTGTAGGATCTTTGATTTCTTTGAGTGTTTTTGTGGCATAGAAGGATTTAGGACTTGGTTCTGGGTTAGTGCAGTCAGGCCAGTAAGTACACGAGGACAAGATCTGAATTGCATACAAGTCAGTCTTTGAGTAACTGTGTAAAATATGACAAACTGAGTCTCTCCTCAATTTGGAGAAATAGCATATGTCATTATCTATAAAAATTGGTCACATGATTTTGATTGTCTCCTTCTCTAAACAGAAATCAATTTATTAGAATGGGTAGTTAGACTGAGCCAATTCTTCTCCCCAAGTATGACAATGAACAAGTCTAGTGATTAGAGTCCTAATCTGGGCTTAAATTCTGTCTCTGACACATTACTAGTAGTGTGATCACAGCCTCCTTAAGTATTAGTTTCTCCATCTGTAAATGGGAGTAATAATACCTATAGTATCTAAAACATAGAGTAATGATGATGTTCAAATGATACAGGGTATGCCAAAAGCCTTTGTGCAATTTTAAGAATTAAAAGAACATTAAAGTTACTAAATACATATCACATTTAAAATATAACAATTTATAAATGCTTATGTGTCATTTAAATGTAAGCTATTATAATGTGTCCAGATCAAATTATATTTACCAAATGAATTATTAGTAAAATACATGACACATCCAGATAGGTTATACCTAGAGATATATCTGACAATATGTGAGTAAATTACAAGGCGCAATGGTATATGACAATAAACAGCTTTGATTCCCATGAGTCTTCATATTTATCCCTTTCAGGAATTTCCCTTCCACTTTGGCCCATCTGTTTCCCATAATATTAACCTTGCTAATTGCTTGAGTTTAGGCTTATAGTTTTTAAGAAGTAAGAAAAAGCCACCTAGCATGGATGACACCTTCATAGTTCATAAGAAAGGCATCTTTACAAAACTGGAGGAAGCTGGCACATCATTTCATTAAGTTCAGAATCAGAAGACTTCTCAGTATCAGTAGTGGGCAGGGCATGCTCAGGAATCACCAAGGAGCTGAATATGAGAGAGAGAGAAAGAGAGAAAGAGAGAGAGAAAGAGAGAGAGAGAGAGAGAGAGAGAGAGAGAGAGAGAGAGAGAGAGAGAGAGAGAGAGAGAGAGAGAGAGAGAAGATGGTGGCATTCACACCTCAGATATGACAGTCTAAAATACATAATAATTGATTTTTAAAAAAAGAACCATGACCAATGGGAATTAGTTGAACAATTTTAAATGACATTTCTTTAAGAAATGGTTCTTTAGGGGCAGCTAGGTGGCACAGTGGGTAAAGCACCAGCCCTGGATTCAGGAGGACCTAAGTTCTAATCCGGCCTCGGATGCATAACACATACTACCTATGTGACCCTGGGCAAGTCACTTAACCCTTATTGTCCAACTAAAACAAAACAACAACAGCAATAAAAACAAAACAAAAAAGAAGTGATGCCTTAGAATTTGGTGGAGATTTTGGTAAACTGGAGCAATATATGTGGTCTCCTTTTGCAACCTCGTCTTTCTAGTTGCCAAATAACCTCACCTTAATCCAGGTGCCTTCTAGCAATTGCATAATAATAACAATAATAATAATAATAATAATAATATAATAATAATAATAATACTTTCACATTACTGTGTTAAAGTAATTCATAACCCTTCTGGTGTATTTTCATTTAAAGGAAGAATTGAGGGAGATGATGATTTGGGTCATTTCTCAAACAAACTATTGATAATGAATTGGAAATGTTTTGTAAATATGGAGGAAAATGTTAAAAATAGGTTTAATATGTTATGTGAATATTTTCTAATGTGGAAAACTGAAAAGAATCTTCCAATAGCTCAGAAAAAAAATGTCATTTTTACTTTTTTTTCCTTCCCCTAACATTCCCTTCCCTCTCTTTTCCTCCTTTTCTTTTCCCTTGCTTTCTCCTTTCCCACCCATTCCTTCCCCTTTTCCATACCTCCTCTCCTCTCCTTTCCCTTTCTCTTTCCTTCCCACTGTTTCTCAGTGTGTCACACTATGAAATCAATTTCTGTCTTTGGAAATGTCTTAAACACAAATTCTAGAACAAAATCTAAACTTCTAATTAAGTTCAATAAATCTGTTTCATATAGGCAATATAAAAAAAAGATTAGACAAACACTAATCTGTCTGAAAACAATCTGAGGGTCTTAATGGTCTTTAAACTGAATTCAAGTCAACAGTCTCAGCCACAAAACTAAATGCGATCTCAGGCTGCTTAAAATGAAGGAAAATATCTAGGAATAAAGAGGTAGCTTTGCTTTACCCTGCCAAGATGAGAACATATATGGTATTTTGTTCATTTCTGGACAACACATAGTAGAAAGGAGATAGGTAAACTAATGGAGATACAGAGGATGGCAACCAGGTTGTTGACAGAATTGAGTTCATGTCTCATATCCAGACTGATTGATTCTATTTTTCCACAGGCAAGCAAAAACTTGGAATATTTGGACAAAGCTTTCTTTCTTCAAGCCATATCTGCTTATCAGTTTGTCCTTATGCTTTCTGCTCTGATGATTTCCCATTCTTCTTTCAACTAATCATGTCATTGTACCTTCAACACTTCACTGATTCAACAAAGTATCTTGCTAACTTAGGAACTTCAAAATGGGCTTCCTTGTGAGTTCTAATGGAATACTAAATTGGGTACATCTGTTCAATAACCCATAGACCAAGCTCCAACCTCCAGCCTTATGTGTAAGTAATGTAGACATCTGGTTACTCTATAGACTGTTTTCAGGATACTTGAGAAGCCTTACCTGTCCAGCAAAATACATTAATCAGTTGTTTTTTAATCATATCTAATTCTTCATGACTCCATGTGGAGTTTTCTTTGCAAAGATACTAGAGTGGTTTGTTGTTTCCTTCTCTATTCATTTTACAGATGAGGAAACTAAGGAAAATGGGATTAGGTGACTTTCCCATGGTCATACAATTAGGAAGTGTCAGAGTGCTAGATCAAATTTGAACTCAGGAAGATGAGTCTTCTTGACTCCAGGCCCAGGACTCTATCCACTATGTCTCCTAGGTACCCCACCAAAATACGTATCCTAATGGAATTCCATAATTAGAGCTTCCTTTATTTATATAAAAAATTCTCTCCTTCTCTATACCTTTCCACACACACACACACACACACACACACACCACACACACACACATTATGATATTTCATAATTTTTGGAAACAGAATTGTGAAGGTGTTTTACACCTATATATCATAAATACCTTCATCTTTTAAAGAGTTGGCATGTGCTGGACATGCCAAGGAACAAACAATACTATACAATTCACTTCTTGATACTAAGATGATATATTTAGAAGCAAAACAAAACTCAAAGGTCATCCCTCCTATGTCCCTCATTTTAAAGATGAGAATTTTAAGTCCCAAAGTCCCACTGAGGTAAAATGATTTACTCAAGGTTGCACATGTGGTATAGTTGTAGAACTGGTATTCCAATTGAAATCATCTGACTAAATCTGTTGTTCTTTCCATTATATTGTCATGGAAAAAAAAAACATAAAAAAGGGTAAAAAAACCCAAATAAAACCACTTAGAATATCTGGTCAGAAATGTATTCAGAAACTCATGGTACTAGAAGGAGTCAACAGTAGCATTTCTTCAGAAAAACAGAGTGAATATGCTCCAACAGTTCCCTGCCTCACTGCCATATTAACAAACAAACAAACAAAACCCTTCTTATAAACTAACTTGAACATTTTGCTATAAGGCAGGCAATCTTTAACTCTTCTTGCAATGAAGTAGAAAGTGTCTTGTGTTGTTTAAGGCTAGCCTTGTAACTGGAACATTCTGTCTCTTCTAGAATTGGTTGGATTACTTTTGCTTTCTCTGTGCTGCCCTTTGCTGAGTAAACTGGGGGAAAGCTGAATTCAATCCAGATTCTTGCTTATGCTATATTAAATTGGTCAGTTCTAAAATGGAGCCATTGATGTCAAAAGAGGAAAAGTAAAGGATTCTTTTCTTTTTTCTCATGGTACCATGAAGCTTCTGTTAAGATACAAGTAACTTTGGGAGTTTGTTACTTGAGCAGGAAACTGATTCCCCCCCCACCCAAGACCTCAGTTACCTTTGTCTCTAAATAGAAGGGCATAAGTGCTCAGCATGGTATAAAGGGGCATAAAATGAAGATGATTTCAAGTGTTGTGAAACCCCCCCCAGTTTCCAGGTGTTAATTAATTATAAATTTATTAATTAAGCTAGCCAATAACCAATAAATTGATGATCAGGGATTTCTGTCAGTAACCAAAGATGCTAAGTGATAGTCTGAAACACCTTAAATCAGGTATGTTCTTTTTGATAAGGAGCTTGCCTGACAAGTGAAATTCAACCTTGATTGGTGAATGTTTAATGAGGAGATGGGCTAAAAGTGTTCAGCTCCTCCTCTTGAGAATGTGGCTTGTTCATGAGATTCAAAAGTCTCAAGGCATTTGGACATGGTAAGCCATTTCCATCTGGACATCTCTGGCTAGTTTTCTCCTTCATGAGTTTAGGGTCACCCTAAACTCTAATAGAGCAGATCAAAGGCAGGAGTTTCTTCAAACAGGGAAAGAACTCATCCAGACTAGATTTTGTTGATGCTCTAAACAGAAATCAGGTTTCTCAATTAGGTGGGTTCCTAACCAACCTAGTTTATGAGCAGTTGACTTAGGGTTTTGAATCATTTCTCTCAGCTATGCCTTTCAGAAACTGAGTTTTTCAGGAGTGGGGTCTTAAAAATAGGAGGAAAAGGATGGATCACAAATTAATAAGTAGTTACTAATATGAATATAGTGTTAATTTCTCTCACTGGGTCTTTTCATGGTGTAAAATACTATGAACTTGAAAATTTAGATCATCTTGAAATAGTTTTACACTGAATGCATTGCACATTTATCAAAAGTATTCTTTCTCATGGATTCTGCCATGCAGGATGGTGGGAGTCATTTCTTATGGATTAAAACAAAATGACAAGAAAAATGCAATTGCACTTCAAGTTACTCCCTGGTATATAAACACACACACACACACACACACACACACACACACTCACTCACTTATTCAGTCAGATATCCTTTTGAGAAAGGCACAAGGAGAGAAGGAATGATACCACAAATAGATAACATGGTCTTACCTTTGTCAATGGAAATACATTTTAATGAATGACTGGCTTCACAAACAATGAGAATCAGTTTCAATTAATTCTGAAACGTACAAGTTTTACTTTAAAACATTCTCTACATTTAGCTCAAGTTGAAAACAAAAGTAAATGTGGTTTAGCTCCTAAATTTATTATAAGGGAAGAAAAAATCAGTTAAAATTGTTTTTCCCCCCATCAAGAAGTCCCTGTTGATACTTGTCAAATTTTTAATCGAACATAAGTATAAATGTCATACTAATGAGTGTGGAGTTAGAATACTCCTGGAATCCCATTATTGCTTTTAGCCTATGCCACTTCTCTGATCAATCAACAATTTTTCATGCTTTGGGGTTCAATCACTGCAAATTTTCACCAAATTCAGATCCCAGAAACCACAACATATATGTAGAACCCAAGAACTTTCTCCCTCTTTTTTCAATGTCTGCTTCATCATCTTTTTTTTAATATATATTTGAACCCTTTCTCAAACTAGAGTATTTCAATATATAGGTTGATTGTTTTCCTCAATTATCATAATTTCCCAGTTCTTCAATATGCTCAACTCCCATTCTCTATCCCTCATTTCCCCTCAGCTCTGCATAGAGATGGACATATTTTTGATTTGGCCATCAAGCATGTGTACCACTTCGATATTCAAGAACTACAAAATTCTGTTACTTTCTGGGTAACCTCTTTATCATTCCATTTCTCCTAATGCCTTCCTCTTCTAAAAACTGTTCTCTATTCTCACCATGACCTTCAATTCCTCTTACTGTTATAGCTTTCCAAGCTCATCACTCATGTTTGGGATATATTATATTCACCATTCCAGATCTGGACCTCTTGATATACCATTCAACTGTAGACTATTAAATACTGTCTCACCTCTTGCTTTCTTGTCCTGTTGTCACTTACACCTTGCCAAATCCCTGATCGTTCCCATCATTTTACTGCTTTGCTTCTATTCATATGCTGGTGACAATAGATTGAGCAAATCATGAAACCACGCTTAGTGGGTCTGCTACCAATTTATATTATCTAACCTCAACTATGCCTCATAGGCAGCAAGAATTCTTTCCTATAGTGAGTTATGCAGAACTTCCATTTTATCCTCATGATTTCCATAATATCCTCTCCTACCTTTTCATTTGAGGATATCACCTTATATTTCCACCTACACACACCTATACAAACAAAAAAAAAACATATTTAGTTCAAGTTTCTTCACTCCTCATCTCACCTCACCCATCTCCTGACAAAATAATAAAATTCTTTATCTTTTCCCCAAACTTCTTCTTTGTAACTTCCTTATAATTGTAGGGCTAGAGTTCACCACCATATTCCCTGTGACCCAATGTGCAATCCCCATGACATTCTCTGCTCCTCGCTCTCATCCACCTCACATTTGTAATAAAGTGTTGAATTTCCTTT
Source organism: Phascolarctos cinereus (assembly GCF_003287225.1). NCBI lineage: Eukaryota > Metazoa > Chordata > Mammalia > Diprotodontia > Phascolarctidae > Phascolarctos > Phascolarctos cinereus. The sequence goes on along the minus strand of NW_027555625.1, from coordinate 28,690,698 downwards.
TCTACCTTTATATAGCATCTTTGAGACATGTCAACTTATCTGCACTTAGACACAAACCTACTTCAGGCTTTTATTAATTCTTGCCTGAATTACTGACATACTCTTATAACTTGTCTCCGTGCCTTAAGTTTCCTCATACAATCTATTCTCCACTCAGCTGCAATGGTGATTTGTCTAAACGTAGATTTGACTATGTTGTGTCACTGCACAATAAGCTCTATTCATTTCATTTTTGGAGGGAAAAATCAACCTGCCCCCCTTTTGGCAATTAAAGCTCTTTATCCCTTGGCCCCTTTTCTACCTATCCAGACTTCTTTTTTTCCCTTTAGTCCTCTCCATTTATTCTGTGAATCTTCTACATAGACAATTTTATTGTGGTTGAGTAATTTTTCAGTCATTTCTGGCTCTTCATGACCCCATTTGGTGTTTTCTTGGCAAGGATACTGAAGTGGTTTGTCATTTCCTTCTAGAGCTCCATAAGGAAACTGAGGCAAACATAGTTAAGTGGAGCTGGTAATTGACTGAGGCCGGATTTAAATTCATAAAGATGAGTCTTCCTGACTCCAGGACCAGTGCTCTATCTGATGGGGATGGGGCCTGGACCTCAAAACTTTCCCACACTAAGGAGCTCAGTAACCCAGATCTCTTGCTTTTGCCTGAGGCCCCTGGCCCTTCCCAGTCAATAATTCTTTCACTGCCCTTTCACTGTGGCCCTCATTCCTGGCCCACCTGATACTACTTGCTACCCCTAGATTCCATCCAGATCTTCCCAGTCTTTCTGTAGAAAAGTACCCTTCTTGCCCCGTTAAATTGCTCAGATTCTTAAAATATGACCTGCTTGTATTGGTGTCACAAACAGTGCAGACACACTGGGAATGTCACCCACCCAACTGGTGTTTTAATAAACTACTTGGACTGAAAGGAGACTTGTATGGTTGAATTCTTTCCAGGCATACATGTATGCTTTTGTCCTTGAATTTTGGCATTCCCAAGACCCCTAGACCACAGCATATCCTCTGTGTCATCTAGATGCCTATTGACCTATTTGCAGTTCCTGTATTAGAACACTTTGTGTCTATGTCATAATCATCCATTTATAGGTTTCTTTGTTGTGGCCATTCTTAGTGGCTAGAATGTTCTACCCTCTCACTTCTACTAATTTAGTTTTCCTGCCTTCCCTCCAGACTCAATTTCAATCCCACCTTCTGTAGGCTCTTTCTGCTTCCTGCCCTTAAGCATTTTTCTCTCAAATTGCCTGTCACCTACACTGTATACTACCTTACCTTGATGTTCATGTGTTGGTTTCTCCATTAGAATGTAAATTCCTTGAGAGTAAAGATCATTTTTTCTTGCCTTCTAGCAAGACCTTAATAAAGGCTTGTGGTGGAGACCCAGAGAGTTTCTAATGCCTTTCATTATTTTGTTTATTAAGCTAAACACAAAGCATTCGTAGACCTCTATTCAAATGTGTTTCCATTGCCATTATTAATGAATGTCCTTCCAAAGCAGCTTAAAGTCACAGAATAATGGGAAGAAAACAGGATTTGGAGTTAAAAATCCTGGACAGAATCCCAGATAAGTATTAGCCATCTTTTTTGACCTCCATCATGACCCTAAATTTCTGGGTATAGAATTTAATCTCCCAGCAGCCCAGGCAATTCTCTCAGACTGCAAACTGCAGAGAAGTTCCAGATCTCTCCTAGTAGATCTCAGTAGGGAGTTTCCTTACCAAGAGTTCCCTATATCAAAGAAATCATGAGTAGGGTTCAAAAATGGACCACTATTTCCCTCTAGAGCCCAGTTTGCTTATTGATAAAAAGAGGTCATTCCTAGTCAGGTAATGTTTGAAGAACATTAGCTCTTAGTTGCCTTATGACTCTGAAATTGTGATTTTCTGGCTATGTGACCTCTAAGGGCCCTTTGGTAACTAAATGCATTTTCACACTTCAAGCAAAGCTCAGATGGACATGCCACTTACTGCCTGACTGATCTTAAAGCAAGGTATTTAACCTGTCTTAGCTTTATTTTCCTTATCTGTAAAATGAAAGGGTCACACTAGGCCAGTAAATTTTTCTCCTGTTCTAAATCAATCCTCCTACAGGCAAGAATGACTTGTTGCACCTACTGAAAGGATTTAACCCTGATTAATGAAACAAAACCCAGGAAAAAGGGAATTAAAAGGAGTAGATTACAAATTCATCAAAGTAACAACACAGTAGTAGCGACCTGTAGACCAGCTGATCACTGAAGATCAGGGATGGCTTCAGTGTGGGACCAGCTTTTGTAACCAACTTTAAAACAATTCAGATGGGTCCACCTCGGCAGAAGAGGTTGAGCCCTTGCATCTCAGTTCCTCCCTAAGGCCATAAGAACATGACAATTTGCAGGTAGCCGTATTTGACAAACAGCAGGTAATACAAAAAGCTGCAGACTTTGTGTCTCCTTAACCAACAGAGCCTCCCTTAACTAGATTCATAAGTAGGGGTGGGAATAATGGGTTACTGAGTCAACCTAACTTTCAGTATATCTGAGGCTCTTACAGGTATGCCTGTGGTACAGGAGAGCAGGTGTGAACAAATAAATGAATGAGATGTAGTACAAGCCATTAAACCTACGGGTCTTTCACAAATTTTAAAGTTTGGGAAAATCCTCAAATAGTAGAGAATCAGTAAAACAGTTTTGTCCTCATTTTGTCTTGCTGAACTTTTGACAAAACTGTTGTTATAATTGTTAGTGTAATGACACATTACGTTGCATACGTACATACATACATACATACCTACATACAATGGTGCACTACATTAAATACACACATACATACTTTCTTTGCTGGATTGCCAAGAGGTCTCAAGACCAGACCTTGCTCCCTCATACTGTCTCCTCCCCCTCTCCTTAAACAACAATGACAACGACAATGACAATGACAACAACAGCTTTCAAGCGACTCACAAGCGTTTCTTAAGCACCTGTGAAGTGTCAAAACACTGTGCTGCTCATGGGATACAAACGCAAAAAGGGAGCAGACCCTTCTTTTGTATTCTAGAATTTTTGTTCAATTGGAAGAGATAGGTGTAATGTACCACCACCACCACCACACCTTTTTCATCATAAGTTTTTTGGTGAGGAAATGCACTGGACATCCCTTTGGGTGGCAGGTCTTCTACTCTATTATCTTAATTAAAGACTCTTTATTTATCAACTTATTGTTTTGATTTATCTAAGGACTTGATGCTTCCAAGAGCTTAGGGTGGTAGCAGAGGTAGAATGCCACCTCTGGAGTTGATTTTCTAACATTCATACAGAGAAATGATTTTGGTAGGCAATCACACCTAACTGAAGCTGGTGGGTGGGGCTTCAGCCAAGGAAGAAGTAAACAGTGATCTGAAGAGATGGGTCATGAAGATAAATGACTGATTAGGCTGATGTAGCTGTCATTTAGGGCCAGTGGAAAGACACCATTCCTGATTGTGGAATAAAAAAAGTGGAAAAAGGAGTGAAATGAACAAGCATGAATTCCTTCAAGGTAACATGGAGACTCTGAGTGTGTCCGTCAAGGAAGAAGGGACAGTCATAAATAAGCAGTGATACTCTAATGAACCCAGACACTCAGAGGAATCTCAGGAATTAAGAAGAGAGGTGTTATGAGACACAGAAAGAGAAAGAGTAATACTTTATTATTTAGCTCATATAATTGTTAAAGGCAAATAGAGCATATGTAGAAAGAAAAGTATAATCTATTTGCACAAACAATAAAAAAGAGTGTGACAGTAAATGGTTTGGAAAGAAAAAAATTGGTTATAAAAAATTCTCTCTCTGTCTCTCTCTGTCTCTCTCTCTCTGTCTCTGTCTCTGTCTCTCTCTCTCTCTGTCTCTCTCTCTCTCTCTCTCTCTCCCCCCCCCCCATTAGAACTCTGGCCAAGTTCTGAATGTGGAAAGACAGACAAGGGAAAAAGAGAGGGGGAACCTTTGCCTCTCAGATCAAAAGAAGGCAGGTTGACTAGTACTTAACCATTTCCTGTCTGACATATAGAGAAAAGGTTTTGTGTAACATGACTCCCACTAGACAGTCTCCTGCAAAATGGGAAAATTCAGAAATTGGGTTGTTTCTAGAGATAAGGGTCTTTTTTTTTCAGGGGTCCAGGTCCCATAATCCTATCGATGTATATTTAAGATTGGAGGTGGGGCATGAGAAGTCATCTCGTGTGATTCTTGTCACTCCATTAGCTATTTCCTCCCCAATGCCCCAGTTTAACTGTACTGTGATAAGTCTTATGATTACACTGTTCAGAATAGAGTCTGATTTGGTATCAAAGGCAAATAGATTGAATGGAGCTAAGAAAGTGATTATTTGGGTATCAGAGGAATTGGGTTTAAATCATTGTTTGCTGATCACTATTTGTTGTAACCTGGGGCAAACTGCCTTAACCTCTACAGCCTTCTACTTCGTCATCTGGAAAGTGAGTGTTTTGGACTGGATCACCTCCAAGGGCCCTTGCACCTCCAGTTCTATCATGCATACCTCTGAGTATGGAATTCTTTTTCAGAGTGGCTGAGTAGGGGGTGAAGTGAGAGAGAATAGGGAAGTGGTATGCAGATCCACAATTTCAACAGTTCAGGGAAATTCCAGTGGGGAAAGTGCTTCCACTTGTGCCAACTAATAACTCATCTATAACTTACATTTGGGACTGAACTAGGTTAAGGGTAACTTGCAGGCATCAAACCCATTGATGAGTTAGGTAGATGTCTCCCCCAGTATATGAAGACTTCCCCAGCAGAATTAGTAGATGAGAACATTTTTTTTTTCTAACACCTGTGAAAGTAGCTGAAGCAGGGCTCTGTGGAGCTAGACCTTGGTCAGATGTCAAAGATTTCAGCACCATCCACTGCATCTTGGGCTACCAATAGTCATCTCTACTTTTGTCCTGCCACTGGACTTCAGTGACTCTGGAAGAAAGAGAGGCTGATAACTTTGTGCAACTCTGTCTAAAGTAAATCCAATTTATATAAAAGTCAAGACATCATCCCATGATATCATTGGTCCTCTTTAAAATGAAGGAGGAGCAACAACAATATTCTTCAACTATGGCCTGGGTGCTGGGAGATTCAGTGAATTGCCTAAGATGACCCACCTAATATGTGTTACTGGCATGACTTACCAATCTTCCTACCTCTAAAGAGAGTCAACTATTCATTATACCATGTTACTTCATTCCATCTCAGACAAAATAACTATGACAATAACAATGATGATGGTTGATGATGATGATGTAGGAATTTGATTAGTATGGGCACTTCTTCCAGTGAAGATAGCAAGTCCTCTATGTCTTAATGGGCTTGGGTTCATTTTATGGTTTTTGTTTTGTTTTGGTATCATGAATGACTAGCTGTAAGCAAATATTTTCTAGCTACCAAATTTCTGATAGTGAAGTTCCACAAACTTAATTAGATTCGTTGAAAAATGGTAGAACTAATGTTTCCTGCTGCTATGGCAGACCAAACTATTTCAGCTTGGTAGGGTCTTCTAGAACTTACTCTCCTACTCTCATTAATTTCACAATTTCAATCACTCCCCCTTGAGATATCATGATGCAATGAATAAATTCTTAGGCTAGGAGTCTGGAAGAAGTGTGTTTAAATCCTGGCCCTAATGCTTACTAGCTATGTGGCCATGGAAAATATCGACTTTGAATATCAGTTTACTCATAGGAAAATAAGGCTAATGGTAACCCTATTCCCTCTCTTACATGCTTATTGTGAGGCTCAAGTGAAATTATGCTTGTAAATGACTTTGCAAAGTTTAAAGCAAAAAATGCAAGGAAATGGTTCATATTATTGTGACCAAAGTGTTAGAAAAGAAACAAGTTACATTTATATTTTTTTACCTTATATATTTCAAATAATTTTCATGCCAAATAGGTCACTTTTCCCTTATAACAATCCCAAAAAGTAATCACAGGACCGCAGAATCTCAGGGTTAGAAGAGATCCAAAGCGAGCTACGTACTCCAACCTATGCATGAATGAGAATCCCTTTTGTAGTGCACTCACCAAGGGATCAGCTTGTCTTTTCCTGAAAATGTTCACTATGGAGGAATCTACCCACCCACAATCTCTGGGGGAAAAAAAGCCCATTTCTTATTAAAGTTAGTGCTAATGGCTAGGAAGTTCAGCCTTTCAATAATCTGAAATATGACTCTATAGATTAGAAGATTGATGCTCAGGGACATGTGAAGACTTGCCTAAGGTCAAAAACTCATTATTAAAAAAAAATTAGCATTAGAGACAGAGCCAAGATGGCAGAATAAAGGCAGTAACTTCCTTGAGTTCTCCCCTAAACCCTTCCAAATACCTGTAAAAAATGGCTCTAAACAAATTCTAGAGTAGCAGAATTCACAAAAAGGCAGAGAAAAACCAAACAAATGTCCAGCCCAAGACAACGTGGATGGTTGATTGGAAATGTCTATTATGCCAGACTGGGAGAGGAGCACTGTTCGGTATGGGTCTTGCATGCAAAAACCAGGCCTCAGTGAACCTGGAGCAGGCCTCAGAGGACTGAATACAGGCAGCTTTGTCAGTTTCCAGACTTCATAACCTACAAACACCAAAGAAAATTTAGAAAGTCAATAAGAAAAGTCTGGGCAGTGAGAGAGAAGCTTGGTTCCAGCCCAAGTCCCAGTGCAGCCCAAGGTTGGTGGTTTGTTTCCAGAACTCTTGGCCCATATACTGATGGGGAATTGAATGGCTGATTGGAGGGTGATTGAAGTGATCTCTTTGCTGGTGCTAAGTCAGGAATCTCTTCCTTTTCCCTTTATTGGATCTGGGTCACAGTTCTGGGTGGAGGTCCTGGGGCAAGGAGAGCACGGGCATGGTAGAGCTTGTGGTGGCAGTGCAGAGAGAATCCTACTCAAAGTTCCAAGGCAGAAAAAAGCACTTGTCATCACTCATAGGCCATAGCATAGTCCAGGAAAGGAGTAAACACCTTAACCTTGATCATACCACATTGGAAGAACTGAAAATTTATAGGTCCCTAGAAGTATCTCTGAAAACAGCTGCACAAAATCCCTGAAGTTTGGGACAGTACATTCTCCACACTGGACGCAGACCCTTACTTAACAAACAGTTTATAACTCAAGTAATTGGCTGAAATCATGAGCAAATTGCACAAAAAAAAAGTCATACCATAGAATCTTTCTTTGGTGACAAAGAAGATCAGAACATAAAACCAGAAGAAGAGAACAAAGTCAAAATTCTTACATCTAAAGCTTGCAAAACAATATGAATTGGCACAAAGCCATGGAAGAGCTAAAAAAGGATTTTGAGAAGCAAGCAAATAAGAGAAGCAAAGGAAAAACTGGGAAGAGAGATGAGAATAATGCAAGAAAATCATAAAAACGAATCAACAGCTTGCTAAAGGAGACCCCAAAAAATATTGAGGAAAATAACACCTTAAAAACACAGTTTAACCCAAATGGCAAAAGAGTTCCAAAAAGTCAATGAGGAGAAGAATGCCTTTAAAAGCTGAATTACCCAAATGGAAAAGGAAGTCCAAAACTCACTGAAGAAAATACTTCCTTAAAAATTAGAATGGAAAAATTGGAAGCTAATGACTTTGTGAGAAATCAAGACATTGTAAAATAAAACCAAAAGAATGAAAAAAAAATAGAAGGCAATGTGAAATATGTCATTATTAAAACAACTGACCTGGAAAATACAACCAGGAGACATAATTTAAAAATTATTGGACTATCTGAAAGCCATGATAAAAAAAATAGCCTAGACATCAAGAAATTATCAGGGAAAGATGCCCTGATATTCTAGAACCAGAGGGTAAAACAGAAATTGAAAGATCCTATCAATCATCTTCTGAAAGAGATCCCCAAAGGAAAACTCCTAGGAATATTGAAGTCAATTTCCAGAATTCCCAGGTCAAGGAGAAAATATTGCAAGCAGCCAGTAGGAAACAATTCAAGTATTGTGGAAACACAATCAGGATAACACAATATTTAGTTGCTTCTACATTAAGGGACCAGAGGGCATGGAATATAATATTCTTGAGGGCAAAGGAGATAGGATTACAAGAATCACCTACCCAGAAAAACTGAGTATAATCCTTCAGGGGAAAAAAATGATCATTCAGTGAAATAGGTGACTTACAAACATTCTTGATGAAAAGACCAGAGCTGAATAGAAACTTTACCTTTCAAATACAAGATTCAGAAGAAGCATGAAGAGGTAAACAAGAAAGAGAAATCATAACGGTCTTATAAAGGTTGAACTGTTTATAGTCCTACATGAAAACATGATCTTTGTAACTCATGAGGAGACCTTTGTCAGTATTAGGGTAATTGGAGGGGAAATTACATATATATGTGTGTGTGTGTGTGTGTGTGTGTGTGTGTGTGTGTGTGTGTGTATGTGTATGTATATATAATATATATATATATATATATATATATATATATACACACACACACACATATATTGATAGACAGATAGATAGATAGATGGAACAGGGTGAATTGAAGATGAAGGGGTGGTATCTTGAGAATAAAATTAAAGGGTAAGAGAGGAGTATATGGAGAGAAGGAGAAAGGGAGAGGTAGAATGGGATAAATTTTCTCAGAAAAGAAAAAGCTTTTACAGTAGAGGGGAAACAGGGGAAGGTGAGAGGGAATGAGTGAATCTCATTCTCATCATATTTTTCTGAAGGAGGCAATAACATATACGCTCAATTGGGTATGGAAATCTATCTTACCCTACAGGAAAATAGGGAGGAAGGGGATAAGAAAGCATAGTTAGAGGGGAAGGCAGACTGAGGGAGGGGGTAATCAGAAGGAAACACTGCTAAGGAGGGACAGGAACAAAAGGTAATAGAATAAATAGGGAGAGAGATAGGATGAAGGGAAATACAGTTAGTTTTTCACAACATGAATATTATGGAAGTGTTTTGCATGACTACACATGTATAACCTTTATGAAATTCCTTGCCTTCTCCATGAAAGTGGGTGGGGAAAGAGGAAGGGAGAAAATTTGAAACCCACAGTTTTAAAAACAAATGTTAAAAATATTTTTCACATGCAACTGGGAAATAAGATATACAGGAAATGGGTATAGAAACCTATCCTGCCCTACAGGAAAACAGAATGGGAAAGGGAGAACTGAAGGGAAGAGGTGATAGAAGGGAGGGCAGATTAGGGGAAGGGTGTTTAGAATGCACCCTGTCTTGGAGTGGGGAGAGGGATGAGATGGGGAGAAAATTTGGAACTCAAAATCTTCTGGAAGTAAATGTTGAAAACTAAAAATAAATAAATTAATGAAATTGGAAAAAAAATAGTATTATATAATGTTGTAAATTTGGAAAATCCTTTATATATGTTATCGCAATGTTCACAAAAACCTGTGAAATAGATTCTATGATTACCTTCATTTTATAAATGAGGAAACAGAGGCTGAGAGAGGATAAATGATCAGAGTCACACAGCTAGTAAGAGTCTACATAACATACGACAGGCTCTTAGCAAAATTGAGATTTGAACTATTACTTTCTTTAACATAATGATCCAGATTTATTAGTTAATGGGGAATTACGGTATCTAAGTAGCCTGAAGGCTAATAAATAAGGAAATAAAATAAATAAATAGATAAATACACAAATAGATGGATAAATTAATAAATGATGATGATGATACACTTTTCTGGAGGAAATAATTTTATATTTCTTGATAAATTGAAGATTCCTTCCAATCCCAATAGCGTGCAGTTCTTTCATTTATTTATTTGTTCATTCATTCATTTTCTTTTTAGTTTATGGAATAAAACAAGCATTTCCATGTTATGTACAACTTGCTAATACTTTTAAATATATCATAAAGTTATCATGTAAATTTCTTTATTTTCCTTTTCTCCCCTCTCCCCCACACTTGGAATGGCTACACACACACACCCCACATACACCCACACACAGAGTTCTCTGTGTGTGTGTGTGTACGTATGTAACATCAGTCTATACATCTTTTTATCATTTTTTTTTCTGCGGATTAAGATAACATCTTCATATGTCATTTGTACTTTATTGGGTATTTGTAATAGTCTTAATGACTTATTCCCTCAAAATTATTCTTAAAAAAAATGTTGTTGTTAATGTACCCAACATTCTCTTGGTTTTACTCATTTTATTCTTCATTATTTAATGGAAGTTTATCCATACTTTTTTCTAATATCTTTGAGCTCATCATTTCTTTTTGCACAATAATATTCCATTACAATCATATGCAATAATTTGTTCAGTCATTCCCAAATTGACAGACATGCCTGCAATTTCCAGTTCTTTGCCACCACAAAGAGAGCTATTATAAATATTTTAGAACATATAGGTTCTTTTCCTCTTTCCCTAATCATCTTGGAAAACAAGTATACTAGTGGTATTGCTGGGTCAAGGTATGTAGGCAGTTTAATAAGTTTTTGGCCATAGTTTCAAATTGCTCTCCAAAATGATATGATCACTTCACAATTCTACCAATAACAAATTAGCATCCCAATTTTTCCACATCAACTCCAATATTTCTCTCTTTTCCCTGCAATCATTTTAGCCAATTTTATACGTGTAAAATGATATTTAAAGATTGTTTTAATTTGCATTTTTGATCAATAGTGATGTAGAACATTTTATATGATTATAAATTGTTTTGATTTCTACATCAGAAAATGGATTCTTCATATCTTTTGATCATTTATAAATTGGGGAAGACTCATATTCTTATAGATTTGACAAAGTTCTTTACATATTTGAGATATGAGTCCTTTCTCTTAGAAACTGTCTGTAATAGTCTGCAGCTCTAAGAACTGGAAGAAATATTGTGAAGTGAACATAGCCCAGTACTAAACTACTCTGTTTTCAAATGTGTGTGATTGATATCCCTACAGCCTGGTGGGGTATCCTAAATTAGGCATGCAGATTCATATAAATGATATGCAAATAAGGGTGATGTCCAGTACACAGACCTGAGAGTCATGGGACCCCATTTGCTTATAATTATATCTCTGTTATTTCATTCTTCACAGAAGAGAGTTTAACAGGATTTGGAATTTCCACCAGTCCAGTTTCACCAGCCTACTTTAGTCAGGGCGGCCAATAAGGTGGCCTTGTAGTAGGAGCTAAATGGTGCTTGCAGAATTAGGCACATGGCCAGCAAAGACCCAAGCCTGCATCAGCTGGTGCCATCCACTTCTGCTGTGGTATTGCAGCCTCAGGTAAATGACCCCAGATGCTTCCTTCTCATCTGCCAGACCTCTCTATTTCTCGGATGAAGGGAACTGAGGAGCGGGTGGGATGCCATCTTTGAGAATCCCATGTTGGTCTCTTTTGCCTTAGTGCTTTGCAAATTGATTTTTTTTTTGGATGAGTCAACCCTCTTTGACTTTAGTAGCATTTCTGTCTGCCTAGGAGACATCTATTCAAGGGCCAGAAATAATTACCTTTTGGCTCAAGTTGCCCTTTATATCTGTGATTTACTGAATATAAGTTTTTAAATGATCAGGATAAATTGGAAAATCAGGACTGAGTGGAAATTTTATAGGAAGCAGTAACACTTCTAATTTGAATAAGAGAGAAAAAGGCTGAAAGGAAACTATCCTTTAAGGAACTCAGGGAAGTATTAGGCTATATATTGGGCTTATGGAACTGAAGAGAGAAGAGACCTCATGGGCCCAATACTCCATTTTACAAATGAACAGAATGACACCCACATTGTAAAAAATGACTTGCCTAAGGTCATCTGGCTTACACGAGGTAGACATGGGAACTGAACCCAGTTACTCTAACTCCAGATGAAATGTTCTTTCCATTGTAGCCTGGCTATTTCAAAGGCTGGCTCTGAGATTCTGGGAACTGTCCAATTATCAAACTGAGAGGATCCCCAAGGAGCTTTCCAGGGCCAAAGAGAGGAAATAACTTGCTCCTAGGAAAAAGCATTACTAGCCTAGCCCTCTACTTTCCTTTTTTCCTTTTCCCTCCCTTTTCCTGTCCTCTTCCCTTCCCTTAGGGGCTACTGCCTTAAGATTTTTCCAATGCTTTTACATTTAACACATCTTGTCACTTCTGATCCTCCCCATGCAGAAAGCCAGCAGGTCAGGTGGAATTGGGGCTACATTTCAAGTCAGAAGCTGAGATCTATTATTTATACAGCCAGTGATTACTTCTAGTCTGATTTTCAGTGAGTCATTTAAATTGTCTTGATCTCCCTGACTCATCTGTAAAATTAGGAAGTGATTCTGGAGCCTGTCTCTTTACCCCTTTCAAGACTGAATCTATGATACCATTAACCCTGCAATACGGATGGTATTTTCATCCTCATTTGACAGATATGGGAAGGAAGATCATAGAGGATAGATTACGTATGCATAGTCACATAGTAAGGGAGTGACCAAACTAGAGTTTGAAACCAAGTTGTTTGGTTTTTGGTTGTTTGTTTTTTCCTTGACTCTATGACCAATATAATTATCACTGAGTTATATAACTGTCAAATAGTATATTACCTATGGGTAGGGCCAAATGAATCTGAACAGTGTTAATCTAATAGTGTTCAGTAGGAGGAACAGTAAAAGAAATTTTAGGGATCTTCAGAAGGAAAAGGGTAACATTGTTCTTCTTTGATCAACATGAAACCTTTTTTTTCATTGTTTGATTAAATTTGATTCATTCTATTTAGATGATTAAATAGAATGTCTCCTTTCCCCTCTACCAATACTTCTAACAGGCATTGATAAGAGTACTAGGCAGTGCATTATTGAATTGGGAGTTTGATGTGATGCCCACACCAACTTTGAGACTGTTTTCCTCTTCATCCAGTGAGCTGTCAGCTGACTTTGAACTTTTTCATTAGGAATTCTCATCAAAATCATTTCTCCACATAATAATGAGGGCACTTGTCATCTTCAAAGGCCTTTTCAGGAACTAATGAACAAAGTCTCAAAACAGCTCTGTTAGGCTACAGAGCCCACTGGGGATTCAATTCCATTTTCATGACCTGCAGGTGAGGCTAATGCATATGACATGAATTGAAGATGAGGACTCCAACATCAGCCCAGTCCATACCATGGTGATGATGACAATTGCCTGTGGGGTAAGCCAGTCAAGGCAAGAAGAAGTCAAATCCACAAAAATCTATAGAGGGTAGAATTGGGAACAAGTGGTTTCTTTATTGATTAGAGAAAGTCTGACAAATTTTGATGCATGGATATAATGAAATATTATTGTTCTGGAAGAAACAAAAAATCTGAGGAAGTCATAGAATTATGAAGAGACTGGAATGAAACAATTCAGAATAAAAAGAGCAGAACAACTATAAGAAATATGGGTACATAAATAATGTGGATAAAAAAGACATGGAAACACACCTGGACTCAGATAAATTTTACCAAACAATTTAAATATGGTCAAAGAGGGACTGAGAAAGTATTTTTCAAAGGAGGTAAGTAGAATATGATATGTGTGTTTTTGTACATACTGTCAGATGTTATTGCTTGGTTAGCAGTTATTACTTAACTGTCAGAGAAAGAAAGAGACAGAGAGAGAGAGAGAGAGAGAGAGAGAGAGAGAGAGAGAGAGAGAGAGAGAGAGAGAGAGAATATAATATAGGTATTTAAAAGGCATCTTTTTTTTTATGGAGACAAAAAAATGTCATGATGTTCTTATCCTGGTCTATCTCTACTGATGTCATGATTAACTCCCAGAGTCTGTCATCAAAATGCTATTAATTTCATTTTCAGTGGCACAACTTTTCCTTTTTATATTCTTTCTCCAATTCTTTTAACCATATTCACATGCAAAATAGTTTCCTTTCTCTTACTTTAACTCACAGAAACTTAAATATCATGAAAAGAGCTGTTAAATAAGTTCTCATAGATTGAAAACATTTAGGTGCTGATGGTGAACAATCCGCATTTTAAAATGCCGTGGAATCCTCTACCTAAGCCCTACTCAATGCAGTAGAGGTCTTTGTCTCTCCCATGAGTAATAAATGCTTGTTGATAGATTGATTTCTTTAGGTCATTTAACATTCTTTGGATACCAATAAAAGGTCATATTTTATGCCTCAATTTGCTCTATAACTGGCTCACCTTCTTTTTTGATGCCATTATCCTGGATATGCTTTGCATCATCTCATGAGAATAGCTTATTTATGGCAAATTATAAAATGCAGTAAATTACTTATGTCCAGCCTATGCTATCTGTATCATCACATGCCCTGCATACATGATTCTTCTCAAGTTGGGGAATTACAGTTAAATAAGGTTACTAGAAGAATGCAAATCTTAAAAATATAAGATTTTATGTCAAGTTGATCATAGGATAATTAATGTGGTCCAAAATTTCCAAAATGTAATATTTTCCAGTTTCTTCTTTGAATTCATTTCTATGTACAATTTTTAGGCTATGCTTTGATTGATTCCCAATATTAACAAAGAGAAAACATGCAGCTATTTTCTTCCTAGTTCTAATTTAACATATGATACCTCGGAAAATTCTATTCAGTTATGTGTAATGGTTAAGTGGTTAGAATTATGTCATGTTGCAAAGTCTTCTAAATGCTTTAAAGCATAGAAAAACTGATAACTAAGAAAGTATTGAATCACAACTAAGTTCACATACAAAGGGGATGTTGCTTTCCTATCAATCTCACTTTCTTCATGGTGGATTACTGTGAACTACCAGGTTGTGGAGGGGGAAGCAGGATGTGGAGGGAACTCTCAGTTGTTAGAGTAGGGGAAAACAAAGTCCACAGGTAATAGAGATGGCCTTTGTAATTTACAAAGGTCATCAGGGTGGTAAGGTAAAAAGCAATGACCATCAGGAAAACATTTAAAATATCATATGAAACTGAGGGGTAACTCTAGAGTACTAGTTCTGAGAGTCATTTTCTCAATTCATGGGGCATTCATGAAATTCTTAGGTACCAGTAACTTCTGGTTTCCAAGAATCAATTCCTTTCTGGAAGCCATAGCCAGGACTTCTTTCCATCACTAGCAGTAAAGATTCCCATAGCCACTCCTTAGGTAACTATTTTTCTAAACCCATTTTTAGGTGATCACTCTGCCAATGGTCTTTGGTGGACATCACTCTAGTGGAACCTCTGATGATGCATCTGAACTTTAAAAATTCACAAGCTCATAACTTGGTCTATTGTATCTCTGGATAGCCTTTTCCCTATAATCAGGGAAGAATAAGCACCAAAGAATCAGATGCACCAGGTGCTCATGGGCACATGACCACTCAGTGGGGTAAGGTAAACTCTTTCTACTCCCCCTACCAACTGCTCAAAATAATTGTGCCTTACTTGATGCCAGTAAGGAAAAGAGACTGAGTGATCACCTTTGTCCTTTAGCAGGTAAGTTCAGTTTCAGCTCATCACCTCCTAATTCTTCTATTCTGCCTGTATATCCAACTGAAAGATTTTTGTCATGTACCAGCCTTTCAATTAATAATAGCCTAAAACCAACTCTCCAAAGCTATCATGTTAGAAAGCAGGCAGGAAGCATTCTCAGTGTAGCATATTAGGAAGGGCAAATCTAAGAGTGCTCTAAGGTTTGGGTCCTCATTGGCCAGTTTATATATTATATAGATACCTCTGCTTTTCATTTATCAGATAAAGATATAGTTATAGATATGGATGTAGCTATGGACATAGGTATAGACATAGACATAAGCATAGATTCCACAGATTTTCCACAGGGCTTTATCTTTAGCTCTCTTATATTCTCTCTCTCTATTCTCCCCTAAATGCATGTATACACACACACACACACACACACACACACACACACACACACACACAAGAAGTTGGGGTGGTGGTAGGAGTAGGGGTGGTATGGGTGATCAACTAACCAGGGGAGAGAATGGAGGGTGTGAAGTAAAGAGTGCTGAGAAATTAGCCTTAAGGAATACTTATGTTTAGGGCATGAGAAGCAAAAGAGAAGCAAATGAGACTTAGGAAAAATGGGAAGACGGGTAAGAAGAGAATCAAAAACAAATACCATCATTGAGAAGAAAAGGTGGTGGTAATGGTAAAGTGTGTCAGAACTTCCATAAAGTGTCTCAACTTATCAAAAAAAAGATGAGTTATATTACATGACTAGGACATTATCAAAGTTCATATGAAGGAACATACTATCTGCAACCAGAGAAGGAACTGAAAAATTGAAATATGTATAGAATGATTTACACACAGACACACATTTGTGTCTAAAGGCTGCAATTTCTAGGGTGGGGGGAATAAAAAAGAAATTTACATGATATCATTATATATTTAGAAGGGATAGCAAGTTGTACATAATGTATTGGCAGTTTCATGTACATTTTTTTTTGTTGCTGTTGTACAATAAATGTTTCTTTTATTCCATAAATTAAAATGACATGAACAAAATGACATAAAAATTCTTTAGTGACCATGGAAAGAATAGTTTCAGTAGAATGGGCATGACATATCAAACTGCAGTAGTTTGAAGAGTGAGTTTGTAGTTGGGAAATGGAAGAAATAATTGTAGAAAATACTTTCAGAATTTTATGAGAAAAGAAAAAAAGTTGTAAAGTATCACTTGAGAGCTTGAAGACCTCACAGGGTTTAAAAAGGGGATATTTTTTTTAAAAGTGGGATAGAAATAAGCATATTTGAAGACAGTGGGGAAGGAGCTAATTGACAAAGAGAGGTTTTTTATGGAATGTGGAGGGTATCAAAGAATGAATAATAGAGTAAAATCCCAGAAAGGACAGAATGATAAGGAGTAAAGAACACTGATAAATGAAATATGGCTTCTCTGCAACGTAATTGAAACATCAAATAGAATATAAGTTCTATTATACTAACCATGAATTACATGGTTCATCAAATTTTTTTGGTTAGAAGATAGACTTCTCCAAGGGTAAGGTCGAAGGATGACAGCCAGAGACAGAGTGTTCCATCAGCACCCTTGTAATAGAAGAAATCTAGGAATGGTTAAATGGCAGAAATGAACAAGAATCACTCAGAAATAGGAGCCATGTTTGGATTGGGATCTGCATCTTCTGAAGGAATTACCAATTGGATAAGATCCTTGGTATTTCTGAATATTTAAGTTTAATTTCCTTCAAATCATTAACTCCGTTTATTATTATTAATTACATTCCTGAAACCTAGTTCAATATCTTCCAAGTAATGAGGACTCTACATAAGTTTTTGTTTTCTTTAATCAAATGGGAAGATAATATATCGAAGTGTAACGAGTAATCATTTTGTAATCAGAGGACTAACCTTTAAAAGTTTATTCTACTGCATTATAATGCTATGATCTCAAATAATCACTTATCTTCTCTGGACCTCAGTTCACTCCTTTGTAAAAGGAGAACACTGGATCAGATGATCTCTGTGTTCTCTTCTAAATCTTAATGTATGATCATATGGTCCTATAGCCATGATAAGATCAAACATAAAGTGATAATTTATTTGGGTATATTCAAAAGTAAATCGGAGGACACAAGATTATAAGAAATAGGATTAAAGAAGACTAAAAGGGAAGAATGAAGAAAACAAATGAAACCACATTTGGCAGTTATTTTATGACTATTTCTAAGTATGCATCTGTAAGAAAACAAATCATGATTTCTGTAGTACAACTTACTGTGGTATCACAGGGGTTATTATTATTGCACTGAAGTCTCATTTATTAATATACTTAATGATTTGTCTAAATGAACACCTTCCTCTGATAGTCATCTTATTTTGTTAAATGGACACCTAGGGATTAGCAACAATATACCACTACTTCCAGAGACTTTCATTCTAGCCATATAGTGTCATGGAAGAGACCTACTCCAATAGGGATGGGGCTGGAAAAGTCCCACTCTGTCTGTGTTTGGTAAAAAAAGGGATTTTTGTCCTAAGCATTTCAATGAAAAGTGCTTTATTTTGAAATCCACCCCTGATCACTACATAATAACTTATTTCTTCCAGAGGCAGCAACCACGAACACACCTCTGTCCAGTTAATTAATCAATAACTAGGATTTATAAGGTGCCTTCCTTCTGCCAGGCACTGTGTTAAACACTGGATATATAAAGAAAGAAAAGAAAATAGTCCTTATTCTCAAGGAGCTAACAGTCTAATGTGGGATACAACATGAAAACAACTCTGATCCCCAAGGTATTCCAAAATTTCCCAGGTGATGCTCTCTTGGCTTCAATTTCCACACTGTATATGCCAATAAATTTGGCAATCTTAGTGAAATGGATGAATATTTAAAAAAATATATAATTGCCCAAGTTAACAGAAGAGGAAATAAAATACTTAAATAGCATCATTTCAGGAAAAGAAATTGAACAAGCCATAAATGAAATCCCCAGGGGGAAAAAAAATATGTATATATATATATATATATATATATATATATATATATATACATATATATATATATATATATATATATATATATATATATATATATTTAATATATATTCAGGGCCAGATGGATTTACAAATGAATTCTATCAAACATTTAAAGAATGTTTAATTCCAATGCTATGTAGAGCATTTGGGAAAATAGGAGAAGGAGGAGTTCTGCCAAATTATTTTTATGATACAAATATGCTACTGATACCTAAACCAGGAAGAGTCAAAACAGCGAAAGAAAATTAGAGATCAATTAGCAATTCCCAATGAATATAGTTGCAAAAATTTAAAATAAAATATTAGCAAAAAGATTAAAGCAACTTAACACAAGAATAACACACCATGACCAGGTTGGATTTATACCAGGAATGCAGGGGTGGTTCAATATTAGGAAAACTATCAGCATAATTGATCATATTAACAACTTTATTTACAGAAACCACATGATTATCTCAATAGATGCAGAAAAAGCTTTTGACAAAATACAGCATCCATTCCTATTAAAAACACTAGAGAACATAAGAATAAATAGAGTCTTTCTTAAAATGATAAGTAACATCTACCTAAAACCATCAGCATGCATTATATGTAATGGGGACAAGCTAGAAGCATTTCCAATAAGATCAAGTGTGAAACAAGGATATCCATTATCACCACAGTTATTTAACATGTTACTAGAAACATTAGCTTTAGCAATGAGAGAAGAAAAATAAATTGAAGGAATTAGAACAGAAAAAGAAGAAACAAAGCTATCACTCTTTGCAGAGGATATGATGATATACTTAGAGAATCCTAGAGAATCAAGTAAAAAAACTACTTGAAATAATCAACAACTTTAGCAAAGTTGCAGGTTATGAAATAAATCCACATACATCATCAGCATTTCTATATATTACCAACAAAACCCAACAGCAAGCAATAGGAAGAGAAATTCCATTTAAACTTACTGTAGACATTATAGAATATTTGGAAATCTACCTGCCAAAAGAAATCAAGGAACTATATGAACACAACTACAAAACATTTTTTACACAAATACCAGGTGCTCAACTTCCACCCTGTAAAGTGACAGATTTGGACTGCAAGAACTCTAAAGAAACTTCTGTATCTCAAGGCATTGATAGAAAAGCTTCACTCATTTGCAAGAAGGGCTGAAAGTTCCCATCATGAAGCATTGTAGTGCCATGTTCTTTGGACCATCTCCACATAAAGCTCACTTTGCTCTCAATTTCCTGTGTACCAATTGGCTTCAGAAATCATAACTCATCACTTATTTGCCATGTGGAATCACTGGTTGGGGTGAGATATAATTCACTCCACAGGTAGGCTAACAGGAATCCTTTACCTTCCTCTCTACCATTCAGTTGTTAATTAATAACATATTAATTGGTGACATATTATTATAATGGCTGTGATGTATATCTACTAATGCTATTTTCATTTTCAGTGGGGGTGGGGATGGTTTTGTTGTTGATGGTGGCTAGAGAGCTTTTCTTGAAGTCAGGAAGATGGGTTCAATTCCTGCCTTTGATGGATACTGTACCGAGGGAGCATTTCTTCTTCACATTTCTATGCTTTAGTTTGCCTATTACACATACACATACATTTATGTGTGTGTGTACATACACACACACATATGTGTATATATACACACCTACACACCCATATATGTTTGTGTGTGTGTGTGTGTGTGTGTATCTCACATTAAAAAAGGAGCTGTGAGGAAAATCTGCAGAAAACTGGCAGCAAATTGAATGAAAGTCATGAATACTGGGCTGAGGAGTTTGTGTTTTATCTAGGAGATAGTGAAAGAGAAGATTCCTAAAGATAAGTCAATTTATCTAAGTATATATCAGGAAGATTAATCAGCCAGGGCATATGCATATAAATTGGAGATAACCAAGAAAGGTTGTTCAAATATGAGGGGCAATGAACAAGAAGTCAGAAAATGGGGTTTGTGTGCAATGAAGAGCAAGAAGACCAGTATTTGTATTTATTTTTAAATAGCATTTTGTTTTTCCCCAATTACATTTAAAGACAATTTTACCATTCATTCTTCATGAAATTTTGAGTTCTAAATTTTTCCCACTCTCCCTCTCATCTCAGCTTCCCTCCTCTCCCTCCTCCCTAAGACATTAAGCAATTTGGTGTAGGTTCTATATGAGCAATCATTTAAAACATATTCCATATTAATCATTTTGTGAAAGAAGAAACAGTTTGCACACAAATTATAGCTTGCAAAAGGAACAAAAAACATGAAAAAAGGGGAAAAGTGAAAATAGTATGTTCTGATCTGCATTTAGACTCCACCAGTTCTTCCTATGGATGTGGATAGCATTTTCCATCATGAGTCTTTGGAATTGGCTGGGATCATTGCATTGCTGAGAAGAGATAAGTTGATTCTACTCACTTCACTTTGCGTTGCCTAATGCAAGTCTTTCCAGTTTTTTTTTTTTTGAAATCTAAAGCTAATATTTTTAGATCATAGAGCACATAGAGAGGAGTAAAGTATATTGCAAAGGTAAGAAGGAGGTAGGTTGTGAAGTGCTTTAAATGACAAGAGCAAGAAAAAGGGAGCTACTGCTCTCAAGGGTGGAGGAATGACATGACATTTACTTCAGTTTACATTGATAGCCAAGTGGAAGATGAATTGGACCAGGGAGAGATAAAGCATAGGAAATAATTGGAAGGTTATTACAATAGCCTAGGTGAGAGGGGAGCAGGAACCATACCAGAGCAGTGGCTATGTGAGAAAACAGGAGACACGAACAAAAAAGTACTGTGAATGAAAAAATGACAAGATATAGCAATGGATTTCGTATATGAGGACATTTAGAGATTGAGATTTTGAGCCAAAGTGACTGGGAGTATAATAATTCCCTCAAAAGTAGTTGGGAAGTTGGGAAAAAGAGAGAGTTTGGGGAAAAAGATAATGGAATTCTCTTTTGGGTCTGTTGAGTTTGATATGATTATGGAATATAGTTTAAAATATTCGAAGATTGTTGGTAATATAGAAGCGAGGCTCACAATATACATTAAAGTGACTATATATATATATATATATCTCAATATTTCTATATTTACATATACTATATGTATGTATTAAATATATACCTACATAGAGAGAGAGATCTGAAAATCATGGGAATGGAAATAATAGTGAATTCTTTAACTCCCATAAGTTTCACTAAGAGTGAGACAGCATAAAGGGAGAAGGACAGGCATTTAGGGAATATCCAGAGGTACCTGATGTGATCTGGCAAAAGATCTAGTAAAGAATATTGAAAAGGAATGTTCAGACAGGTGGAAGAATAATGAGGAAAAAAGCATTGTCATGAAAACCTATCAAAGAGAGAATTCAAAAGACCACTGGCAGGATTTTCCACTTACCTCAGTTTCTTCAGGCCCATAGTGCCCTTGTCGTTCCCCCAGGGTACAACTGCAGCAAACAGGAGATAGCCACTCTGCCCAGCCACGTATGATATAATATGGTGATAATAACGGGGATTTCCTTCTGTCTCTGTTGCTGTTGTTTAGTTGTTTCTGTCATGCCCAACTCTTCCTGACTCCATTTGGGGTTTTCTTGATACTGGAGTGGTTTACCATTTCCTTCTCCAGCTCAATTTTACAGATGAAGAACTGAGGCAAAGAGGTTTAAATGACTTTGCCAGGGTCACACAGGTAGCAAATGTCAGAGGCCAGATTTGAACTCATGAGGATGAAGCTTGCTGATTCCTAGTCCAGTGCTCTATCCACTGTGTTAGCTAGCTGCCCTGTCTGTGTTGACCTCTAGATTAAGAAACTCTGAAAAAACATCTACAACAAAGATACCCAATCCACTTTCCATAACGCCTGCAAATGGTAGTAAACATGACTCAGCCAGAGAACTAAAAACAGGGACCTGCATCCAGGGGTTAACAAGTGAAGCTGTATCCAACATAAAAGAAAGGGAACTGATATACAGCTGGGGCCAGCTCTTGCCCCCTCCTCCAGAGCAAGGGCTGAGGCCAGTAAAAAGTAAATTCTCACCCCTGGAAAGAGAGTGAGATAGCTCTGAGGTATGGTCCCATCCAGAGGTAAAGCTACCATCAAAGGAGGAAAAAGAAATTGAGTGGCAGGAGGTGATAAGGGCTGGAAAAGACGAAAATCATTCATTGAATGATGAAGCTGGAGGCCATATTGCAGAGGGTTCAGTAATGAATGAGAGTAGGAAGTGCAGGGGCAGAATTAAGAACAGTGGCTAGCAGATATCTGAAGACAAATTGAACTTTGAGCATGGAAAAACTTATTTATTAAATGAGTTGCCTTTTAAGGAACTACATCACTCCTCACTAAAGGCTATCAAATTCTGAGTATACTCTGGCCTGGCATGCTACTTCTTTTCCCCAGGATGTTAAATGGAGATGTAATGAGCTTGAAGATGTGCACACACACCCATTTACATGCATTACCCAGGGTGCCCCAGAAGCTTTGAACTTGGGAGAGATTTCCTCCTCTTTTTTTGGAACTTAATAGTAATTTATTTATTTTCTAATTACATATATAGTTTTTCAACATTCATTTTTGTAAGATTTAGAGTTCCAATTTTTTTTTCTCCCTCCCTCCCCTCCTACTTTTCCAAGATGGCATGCAATCCAATATAGCCAATACATGTACGATCATGTTAAACATATTTCCACATTAGTCATGTTATGAAAGAACAATCTGAACAAAAGAGAAAACAAAACACAAGAAAGAAAAAACCCCCCTGAAAAAAGTGAAAATAGTATTCTTCAATCTGTATTGACTCCATATTTCTTCCTCTAGATGAGAATAACATTTTCCGTCCTGAAAGAGACTTCCTTCTGGGAGCAGAGCCATGCAGCCCAAATGACCAGGAGGATGAAGTTTTGTGCCTAGGGCCCAGCTCCTCAAAATGAGCTGTGTGAAAGATGGCAAGGGAAACAACCTTCCTGAAACAGTAAGAAAGAGACAGGGCAGGTGATCAAACTGCAGCAGAAGGAAAGTATGCCTTATAGAAGAAGAAAGACATATAATTGATGGGCCAGTCAGAGTGGAAGGGCACAGAGAACCAGGCAGTCCCAATCAGCAGACTGAGTGGCGAGATTAGCAAAGCCCAAACCATGACATTTGTAATCTCCCCATTTAAATGATTGAAGGAGGCTCCCTGACATTTAACTGCCCCCCAATTTTTTTTTCTTAAATCCCTTTCTCTGGTTGGGGAAGGGGAAAGCTCTTAACCTCCTTCTCTTCACACCCTATTGCATCTTGTTCTAACGTGCTTTAATGCATAATTATACTCCTAAGACATTTTAAATTATTCTAAGGTACATGGTCATTTGCAATGATTTTAGTTCCAGCCAACAGATGAGTATTTCTAGATTGAGAACAGCAAAGCTACTTTTAAATAGGAAAGATTTTTTTTTCCCCTCTGATCAGCCTCAGATGGGGATGATGAGCTGGCTGAAGAGAAAGTTTGTACAATTTTAGTAATATTCTGCAACTTATTAATACCCAACTCACCATCTGTTGCAGCCACTAAACTCCTCTTCCACATTTAGACCAGAGTCCTATACTTTGTACCTTAGACCTTGATTCCCATAGGTGGATCTTTTTTTTTAAACTTTTTAATCTTTAACTCAGTCCCCTAAATGGGAAATTAACTTGCTTATATTTGGAGTCCCAATGTAATGGCCCAATCCAGTTAATAGAAAACTGAGTATGTAAAATCATCTAACTTAGTTTGCTATGTCTACTGATGGATCCTAGCCACAAGGCCATACTTCAACTTCATATCTTATCCAGACATCTAGCCATTCACCTAGGTCATCTCACCATTTGCCTAACATGGACATCCCAGACCAAAATTCCCTTATTTGCCCCCCCCCCACCTTTTCTTGATATATTGCTTTCCCCTACTCAAATGGAAGATCCTTAAAGGCAGGGGTATATCTTCTATTTTTTCCCCTCCAATAGTTGCATCTCCAAAGATTAACACAATTCCCAGAACATAAACATTTAACAAATAATTTTCCCCTTTCATTTATTAATTCATTCATTCCCTAAACTACTTTTTGAATCTGGAGAGAGAAGTAATGGGGCAACAAGACAGTAGCAGTGAAACATATAAATCAGTGAGTTTGTTCAGGTAATCACACCCTGCCCATATTCACTTCTCCCACTCCATGCTATATTTATTTAGGCATGAGTTAGACCAGATGTCCTGTGAGTCCCTTCTAGTTCCAAGATCCCAGGATTGTAGGTGCAATTATTCATTTATCAGAGACTCATGAGGAGGAAAAACAAGAAGCAACTTAATTATTTCAAGAAGCCACCGAAACAAATAGCAAACTCCATCCCTTGAGCATATGATCTTTAACCTCACAGAGGTCTGGTGCATGGTATTAACCCCATGGATATTCAGTACTTGGTAAATAATAACTGTAGGTCCATTTATATATGTATGCATAGTAATTATTCTTTTCTTCCCTTGATCTCATCTTTTTTTTTTAATTTGACAACTTTAATTTTTCTGTGTGTGTGTTTACACAACTCATTATCCAAGAAGGCAGGTGAAAGTGTTATCATCATCATCAGCAGCAGCAGCAGCCCCCTTGAATGAGAAAATTAGCTTAATTTTATGAAGTGCTTTGAATATCAACCAAAAAAAAGAAAAGGTACCTTCTATGTCCACAGGATCATGAGGTAATTGTCTTTGGTTTATTTTTATTTATTTATTTTGTTTTAGCTAGGCAATTGGGTTAAGTGACTTGCCCATGGTCACACAGGTAGTGAGTATTATGTGTCTGAGGCCAGATTTGAACTCAGGTCTTCCTGACTCCAGGGCCAGGGCTGTATCTACTGTGCCACCTAGCTGCCCTCTAGGTAATTGTCTTAAAAGGCAAAAAGAAAAAAAAAAAGAAAGCTGATAAATAGACACTACATATACTCAGAATTCTGCTATAGAGTCAAAAAACAATTTGATCTAATTTGAAAATGAGAAGAAACACACCAGAGATAAAAGTCTGTTTAAAAAATGAAGTTGTCAAAATCCCTAGAACAGGGTGGGGAATGTGTGGCCTCAAGGCCACATGTGGTCCTCAAGTGCATCTTTTTGACTAAAATGGACCATGTTTGAGGACCTAGAGAGCCACATGTGGCCTCAAGGCCTCAGGTTCTTCCCCTCTGGAGAAGATTCAACAGATTGGGAAGTTGGAAAAATAATGGAGCAGCAAACAAATTGGTCTTTCATTGAAGGGAGTATGAGCCCAGGGATCCTAAGATTTAGCTCTGTAAGGAGGACCTTAGAGATCATTGATTCAAACTCTGTCATTTTTATGCAAGGAATTGAGGTCTAGACAGGAGAAGTTATTTGCCCCAGGTCACATAGTAATTATCTGAGGAAGGATTTGAACCCAGATCTTTCTGATAAAATGTTCAGTGTTCTAGCCAGTGCACCCTGTAGCCTTTCCAGTGATAAAGTTAATCAATGGTTGGAATTTTTAGGAAGGGACCTTTGCCCATGCAGTGGTCAAGTGCCTTGCACTTTGATATGATACTCAGTGGTTTCTTGGTCTTTCTTTAACCCATGAAAATTGAGGTTGAGAAGAGTACTGAATTAGTTAAACACAGCAGCACCTCTGGATGGCTCTCCCTTCTTTTTACTCATCAATATAGAAAATAATACTGTATGTAAGGTAGATTTGCTTTCTTTTTGAGACACTAGTTCACAAGATCCATGGCCGTAAACAATCTATTAGTTCCCAGGATCATGGTTATAAACAATTTCTACTGTGACTGAACATTATTATATACCTTGCATGATATAAACATTTGGGCTTAAAATTGTAAACACCTACTGTGTGTGCATTTTGTTAAGTCATCATGATATTGAAAAAGTTAATGCAAACTTGTGAGGCTATTACTGGAAAAATTCCTTCTTTGTGTGCTTCTCTACAAATCAAGAGAGACTTGATCAGTGAGTGTGGAGTCATGGATTTCTAGATCTGTGGAATTCACAAGGACTACTGTGATTGCACCATTAAGGCTTGGGGGAGATGTGTGAAAGCTGTGTTTATCTCCAGTGACCCCCATCGAAACTTAAGGGAACATTGTAGGAATTGGAGCTCCTACTCTTTATGTTCTCACCTGCCCTGGCAATAAGTGTAATTAGGGGATCCTATAGAAGTTGGTGCTCCCATTATCAGCACCCCATTGTGAAGTATGAATTAAATAACCCCTCATTATGTCTCTACTGCTGTCTTTCTGTCTGCCCAGATCAAGAGTGAATCTGTTAGAGGCCAGAGCACAAAAGCTCCTGTGTTACGAATACTTTCTCAGATGAGAAGAAAGACAGAGTTCTTCCCTACAGCCACTCCTACATAGAAGGTATAATCACTTGGGTGAGCTTGTGCCTGCTTGCCATGTCTGATTTTTTGTTTCCTTTCCTGAGTAGGTGACCAAGTAATCTATCTGCTAGTGGTTGTGTTTAGGATTACAGATAATGTTGTTCAAGAGATCCAAAAGTCCTGGGTCTTTTGAGTGAAACTGACTGGTGGCAGAGAGAATTTTTTCATTGGATAAATAAAATAACAATAGGAGGAGGACCATAAATCCCTGTCGGGGCCAGCCGGAACACATGGATGTTGAGAGTGACAGTACAGAGTCAAGGTGAAATATAAAAGGCCTAATATACAATCTTACAAATGCATGATGTTTTGATCATTTAAAGTATCAAACTGCCACTTGGAGGATAACAGTAGCTATTTTATTTATTTATTTTAAACTTTACGTTCAACGCCCAACCCAAGAGAGTCTTTTTTGTTTTAGATTTAGTTTGTGTGTGGGAAATAAATAACTATCTCATAGCTGATCTAGAATATACATAGAGGACCATTCCACTTATCTATTTTGGGAAAGCCCTACGTATGAACCAAAAGCATGCATTTTTTAAGTGTGTATATGTATAATATGTATGCATACATTTATATACAAATATACACATTTTCCTTGAGCAAAAATGTGGGAATTTGTCAATCAAGGAGTATGAGAAAAAATAAGCCTTCCCTATCCACCTTTCATGAGGAGCCAAGTTGACCTTGGACTCTACAAGGTTACACCATTTTTTGGGTGCAGAGTCAAGGGATTCCTTATTGGATAAAGGAGTAGGTGTAGCGCCCAAGGCCATGGAGGTGACAGATTGACTATCTTACATGAGAATCATCAGCTGCCTAATTTGGCTCCAGTGTAAAGTGGGTGAGGTGAGTAATAGGAAATCAGTCTGAAAAGACAGGCTGGAGTCAGATTGTCAAGGACTTTAGATGACAAGGAAAGCAATTTGAAGTTGTTTTATCCCAGCCTCACTATAATCTCTTGCATCATGAGATCTGACTTTATCTTGAGACTGTAATTGTCACTTCTATAACTTTTGTAACCATCCAAGAAACACCAGGACAAGCTTATTTGCACATGTAAGAGCTGTTGTGAAGATTCCCCAAATGGCCACTTAGTAATGTGCGAAACAGTATCACAAGTAATATACAAGTGAACGTACATAGAGAAACACATCCATCTCTCTATCTACTTGTCTATCTATCTATCTATCTATCTATCTATCTATCTATCTATCATCTATCTATCTATCTATCATCTATCATCTATCTATCTATCTATCTATCTATCTATCTATCTATCTATCTATCTATCATCTATCTATCTATCTATCTACCTATCTATCTATCTATCATCTATCTATCTATCATCTATCTATCTATCTATCTATCTATCTACCTATCTATCTATCTATCTATCATCTATCTATCATCTATCTATCTATCTATCTATCTATCTATCTATCTATCTATCTATCTATCATCTATCCATCTGTACCACCAAATGATTTTAAACAGAGAGTGGTAGAGTTTGAAATATAAAATGGCAGATAAAAAAATGCAGTCTCAACCCCATAACATTTATCTTTCATGCTGAAAATGTTTGAAACTAGATTTTTTAAGGAATGAAATGAAGAGCAACACATGGAATTGCTATAGTTATAGTTCACATTTCTCTACTGCTTTAAGTTTTATAAATTGTTAACTGCATAATGGCTCTGTAAACACATTGTACAAAAAATAGCCCCATTTCAAAGATGCAAACACTGAGGTACCCAAGGCTAACATGGTTTGCCTACTTTCAAAGCATTATTCAGTATCAGAGCCTGCATTTGAACTCTTGTCTTTTGACTCCAAGTCCTGTATCTTATTAGACTTTTGGAAATCTCATGGTGGAGGTGGTATGCCTTGCGGATATATTATTCTTATTCAGCTGGAATTGAGTTCATATTATGATTGAATCATCTCCTACATTAAAGAGAAAATAGTTTTTCCTCTACGGACAACAATGTCTAGCTCAAATAAAGAATCAAATCCCATGATATCTTTGATATTAAATGTATGGAAATATATACTTTGGAGAGGGTCTAACTCCATTAAAGCGAAGATGATATTTTTATAATGATAAGCAAAGGCATTATTTTAATGTTTGCTTTGTTTTGAATCCTCAGGGCTAAGCACATTCCTTGAAAAAAAAAAAGCAGAACCATTGATTTATACCTTGAAGTGATGTCAGATATTATCTTGTCCAACCTTCTCATTTTATAGATGAGAAAACTAATGCCTAATTAGATGGCCCATGCTTTGCCCAAACATATAACTAGTGAGTGGTACAACTAGTATTTAAAACTGAGGCATCTCAGATGTGTCCTAGAGTTTATACAAACTGATTTTTTGTTAAATTTTTAGTGTGAGCATTTAGACCTAGGGAATCTCTACATATTAGGTCTTGATTTCTTATTTTGTTAGTTGTCCACAGTTAAGAAAGTAATAAAGCAGATATCAGTAATTCAGAGTAAAGTAAAAAATGTTATATATATATATATATATATATATATATATATATATATACATATACATGCATATATATTTGTATATATATAAACACACACATATACATAAATATACATATACATATACATATGCATATACATATACATATATGTGTGTGTGTTTATTCCTCTTGGAGAGATAGTTGTTAAATATTTAACATCATGCCACTATCTCATACCAGAGCTTTTTCCACTTCACTATGGCGTTGGTCACAATGTAGGGCGCAGATGAGAAAAGACAGTCATCCCTACTGCTAGTGACATGCCTCAGAGTCTGTGAGCTATGGACTAGATTCCAGAGCTCCATGGACCTGCTCTGAAACTAGACTGAAGTCATTTTGCTGGTGGATTTTGTCCAAACAAACCCTAGAGATTAAAGCCCAGTTTTACTCATTTCTTAAGCACCCACTTTGTGCCAGGCATTATTCTAATAGCTGTCAGTTTGTGTCAATGTCAATGTGGGGTGTGTGTGTGTGTGTGTGTGTGTGTGTGTGTGTGTGTGTGTGTGTGTGTGCATTTCATCTTACTTACAAGGCTTGTAAGCTCACTTGAGGGCCAGGTCTGTCTCTTCTTTCTTACTTTTCTATATTCCCTTCAGGTCCCTGCAGAAGCGAGGAGGGATACCTGCCCTATTCAGAGGGATTTTTCCAAGTATTTAACAAGGAAACAATAAAGTTTTGATTAAATGGTTTACATAGCCCTTTACATTTGACAAAGGGCTTCGCACCAACCATGGCATTTGAATGCTAAAATAACCCTGTAAGGCAGCATTCTTAAAGTGTGGGGACCCCTTTGGGTCCCTGAAATGCTTTCAAGGAGTTTATGAGGTCAAAACAATTTTAACAATAATACTAAGAGATTTCAATTTCAAATAAAGTAAATATTAAGAGATCTAGCCCAAAAGAAAAGCTCTTTGGGAGAGGATCTTCAAAATTCTTAATAATGTAAAGGGGTCCTAAGACTAAAATGTTTGAGAACTATTACTGTCTAGTACGTATGCAGGGCCTCATTTTACAGATGGAGAAACAGAGAGTGAAAAGTATACTGATCTTGGAATGATAGCACCTGAATTGGAAACCAAACTGTCTCACATATCACCTGTGTGACCCTAGGCAAGTCATTTCTCTCCTCACTCAGTATCCTTCTTAATAAAACAAAGGTTTTGGACTAGATGTTCTTTAAAGGCCCAAATAATTCTAGAAGTATGATTCAGTAACACATAGGATGGGATGGTAGCGAGGTGGCTAGGTGAATAGATTGCTGGGCCTGAAGTCAGGAAAACGTGAGTTCAAATTTGTTCTCAGAAACTTGCTGTGTGATCCTGGACAAGTCACTTAACCCTATTTGTCTCAGTTTCCTCATTTGTAAAGCAAACTGGAGGAGGAACTGGCAAACTACTCCAGTATCTTTGCTGAGAAGACCCCAGATGGGATCCTGAAGAGCTGAGAGTGACTAAAAAATGACCCGATGGTACCAGCAACAAGATTGAATGGGGCACAAATATCCATAACATCATGGATGTACTGAAGCACAAACTCACTTGGATTATTTAATAAAACATAGTTCACACTGAGCATAGAGCATCAGATCTGGGATAAAACCTGGATTCAAACTGTACCTAGGAGATATTTAATAGTTGTGTTACTCTGAGCAAGGCACTAACCTCTGTCTCAGTTTCTTCATCTGTAAAATGGAGATAAAAATAACAGCCCTCTCCCAGGGTTTTTGTGAGGAGGAAATGAAGCAATATTTGTAAAGCACTTAGCATAGTGCTTGAGACATAGTATGTGCTTAATACTTATTTCCTTTTCTCCTTCCTTCCTTCCTTCCTTTCTTTCTTCCTCCCTATTTCCCTTTTTATATCTTGACTCTATTCTTGTGGGCAAGGATGCTATCTTACACCTAGGAAGATCACATACTATAGAGCAATTAATACATTATTATATAGTAAAAACAACAACAAATGAAACTAACAATAATAACGGCTGCTAAGACTTCAGAAGTTTCTAAAATGTTCTTCAGTCATTTAATCCTTAGATCCCTGTGACAGTCAAATATGAATATAAGCATAGTAATGCATAGACCTTATCTTCAGCTAAATTGTTCTATAGGCAAAGTTTGTTTCCAGAAATCACGTGATTGTATGTACTTGTTTTGGGTCAGTCAATAAGCGTTTATTAAATGCCTATTATTTGCCAGGTACTGTGCTGAGGGCTTGCCCTTAGGGTTTAGGGTACCCCTGGGAAAGAGGAAGGGGGAATAAGGAAGGTAACAATGCAGGCCTGCAATAACTTGCATCTACAGCCCATGAAAAATATATGGGATGTTTTCCTCTACACTTTTTGTGGGCTGCCTGAAACCCTTTGGCACACTGCAAACAGCCCACAGGCTGCTTCTTGTGCAGGCCTAGATAAGTGCCTATTATATTTCAGGCACTGTAATAAGGCCGCTAAAAATATCTGTAGTCTTTACAACAGTCCTTTGAGGTAGCCTCATATTATAATTGAGGAAACTGGCACAGACAGAGGTTATAACTTGCCTAGGGTCACAGAGCCAGGAAGTGTCTCAGGCTAGGTTTGAACTCATGTTTTACTAAGTCGGGCCCGGGCCTCTATTGGCTTTGCTTTCTAGTCACCTCAGGCAGAGTAGAAAGAGATTTTGCTGGAAAGATAAACCATGGCCAAATTCTAGGGCCTTTGAAAATCAGGATAAGGAACCTGGATTATATCTTTTAGGGTAAAGTATGAGGAGCTTTTGAAGACTGCTGACCAATGGAGCAATGTGATCAGTAAACCAATAAATGTTAATCAAGTAAGTTTTATGTTCAAGAACTTATGAGAATACGAAGACAAAAGCATAAAAGTTCTTGCCCTCATTCTGCTTCAAATCTGTCTTTTGGAGAAAAATAATGTAAAAAAAATACACAAAATACATAAAAAGGTAATTTTAATTTATTTTTTGATGGTGAGACTATTATCTTGAGGGGGTGAGTAAGTATTTACATGAAGATGATACTTGAGCTAAAATTCAAAGGAAATTCAAGATTGTAGAAGATGGAGATGAGTATGAGCAGAGCAATTGTGTTGAGCCAGGAGACTAATTGTCATATATGAGTAACAATAAGGTAAGTCTATCTAGACTCTAGTACAGTATGTGAGCAGCCTTGAAAAGGGGCTCACCAAGCCCGCACGCCAACAGGCCTAGTCTTCTCTGAATACCACATATACCCAACAATTCCAGGAGAAGTGCCAGGAGTAGAACAGAAATATGTGCACAACATTCTTCGACCTGACAAAAGTATTTAATACTGTCAGTTACAAGAGCCTGTGTAAGATTCTGGTGAAATTGCTTTCCTAGAGAAGTTTATTAGTTCCGTGATAGCATGCTCATATGGGTTCTAGCTAATGGATGCCACTTTTGTGCTTTCCCAGTCACCAATGTAGTGAAACAAGGCAATGCTTGCTCCCATGCTTATTAGTATTATGTTTGCAGTAATATTGTCAGCTACCTTCAACAGGGATGAAAACAGCATACAGGTCAGGTCCCACACTGATGGTAAATTATTTAACTTAAAAGGCTACAAGCTAAGACTAAAGTAGAGGGAGAGTTGGTTCGTGACTTTTTGTTCACAGGTGATTGTGCACGCAATGCAGTCTCTGAGGCAGAGATATAACAGAGTATGGATCAATTCTCTGCCACTTGTGCATATTTTGGCCTGACAATCATCACTAGGCAAATAGAGCTTCTCTACAAGGCAGCATCCATACGTGGAACCACTGATTACAGGAAATGGAGAAATTTTGAATGCTGTGGATACGTTCACTTACCTTGGCAATATACTTTCCGGGAATGTCCACATACATGATGAAGGTGATACGCATATTGCCACATTTAGCTTAAGATTTGAGAACCTCTGAAAGAAAGTATGGGAGAGAAGAGGTATTAGACTGAATAGACACTAAAAGTCTATAGAGCCATGGTGCTGAATTCATTATTGTTGGCTTTGTGAAACCTGGACTGTATACCAGGGCTATGCCAGAACATGGAACTGCTTCCATTTGAATTGTAGGAGAATGACTCTGCAGATCACCTGGCAAGATAAGGTACCAGGCATTGAGGTCTTCTCTGAAACTGAACTGCCAAGCTTCCAAACTGCTGCACAGAGCACAACTCCAACAGTGTGGCCAGGCAGCCCAAATGCCAAATGCACATTCAACTAAGGGACTGTTTTAAGGAGAACTTAGACAAAGCAAGCTCTCACACTCAGGTTAGAAGAAGAGATAAAGGGAAACTCTCAAGGTCTTTCCAAAGAACGTTCGCATTTATGGTGAGACACGGGAGATGCTAGCATAGGACTGGCCATCAACGAAGGCACTTCTTTTTTTGCTCCATAAGCAAAACAAAATTGCAGTAACACAGAGGAAACATGAAGTCCACACATCTAGAGACGTATCCATCCCAAATACTCAAATGGATTATTTGTGCCTGACCTGTGGCAAAGCTTTCTGGGCTTGTATTGAACCAATCAGCCACAATTGAACACACTGTTGTTGTTATTGAGTCGTGTGTGACCTTTTGTGACCTCGTTTGGGGTTTTCCTGGCAAAGATACCAGAGTGGTTTGCTGTTTCCTTCTCCAGGAGATCCAGTGGATTCAATTTTTCAGGCAGTCAGAGGGTAAGTGATTTGCCCAGAGTCACACAACTAGGACCTGTCTGACGGTGGATTTGAATTCAGGTCTTCATGACTGCAGATCCAGTTCTATATCTACTGAGTCAACAGCTTTCTCAACATATAACCTTGACTCCAACATGGTGATATCATTGGTCTTCTTGGAGTATGATGAAAACACAAGCAATTGGTAATGTATGTGCCATCAATCAAATAATAAACATACGTTAAGCCCCTATTAGTTGTAAGGCACTGGGCTAAGCATTAAGGATACAAAAAGAGGCAAAAGATGGTCCCTGCTCTCAAGGAATTTACAATCTAACAAATAGACAATAAGCAAATAAATAAAAACAAAGCAACTTATATACAGGATAAATAGGAAACAATCAACAGAGGGAAAGCACTGGAATTAAGAGGGGTTGGGAAAATGTGTACAAGGGGAGTAATGTACTATAGGGCCAGGAAATTTGACTAGCAAAAAGATGTAAAGGCCTTTAAAGTGTCAATATATCTTAGAGGTAAAAGGGAGCCATTAGGGGATACTGAGGAGAGAAATGACTTGCAATTTAGGAAAATCACTGGCAACTAGCAGTGTGGAATGTGGATTGGAGTAGGAAGAGACTTAAAACAAGATTAAGAGACTACTTAAATAGTTTTATGAGAGGAGAGGAAAATCCAACCTAGAGGTTAATATGAGTGGAGCAAAAGGGAGAGATGTGAGACGTGTTGCAGAAGCAAAAAGAAACAAAAAGATTTTTCAAAGATTCATCCAAAATAGAGATAACAATTAAACTCGTGTTAGAAGACGATGTCACCAATCAATAGGATATAGTGAGAAAAGTGAAGAAGGGTCAAGATAGGACCGTGGGACATACCTACACTGTTGATAATAACCCAACAAAATGACTCTGAGAAGATCAGACAAAGCAAGGAGAACCATGATACCTCAGAGTCACAAAAACTGAGAGAATTGAAATATTAAAAGGAGAACGTGATCCACAGTATGTGATATAAGGCATGACATACTGCAAAAAGACCAAAAATTATGGGAAATGAGAAAATACCATCAGTTTGGGCAATTTAGAGATCTTTGACGGCTTTGTAGAGAGCAGTTTCAGTTGACTGAGGAGGTCAGGAACTGGATTTTAAATGGTTAAGAAGTGAGTAAGGAGAGGAAGAAGCAATAACTGTTGATAGCTTTTTAGAGAAATTTTCCTGAGACAAAGAGGTGAGTTTTATGTCAATAACAGAAGGATAGGGAGATGGAAAGTTTTTTTTTTCTTTTCTTTTCTTTTCTTTTTTTTTTTTTTTTAAAGAATGGAGGCAAGTAACAGTTCAGTTGTGACCAGTGGCCTCCAGGTCCTTTACAAGTGGCTCTGGGCTCAATGAGTCCCAGAATCCTTTTGGAACTCAGATCTGACCTACCAGG
Organism: Phascolarctos cinereus; assembly: GCF_003287225.1. NCBI lineage: Eukaryota > Metazoa > Chordata > Mammalia > Diprotodontia > Phascolarctidae > Phascolarctos > Phascolarctos cinereus. The sequence continues at coordinate 28,655,239 of NW_027555625.1, read as the reverse complement.
TAGTGGGATTCAGTGCACTTCACTCTCATTGACTTGTTCCTAGGAAAGCTACAGGAATCTAAATCAAAACTTAAGCATTGCTCATGTCTAGGGTCTCATGAAAGAAATAAAAAAGGATAATGAGGCTCCTTCTACAAATAATGTTGAATATAAATGACAGGTTAGAGATGTAAAGCAGCTGCTTATTTTCTCTACCAAAGCAAATCCTTAATACTCAAAAGAAGCATGATCAGGCATTTAAAAAAATAAAATCTAGTGAGATTCCTCTGGCAGGAGAACAGGAGGAAGGTCACATAAGGGAAAGGCTAAAAAATGGAGACATTAACAGGAAATTTCATAAAGTATAAGAATGAGGAAATGATTGGCTAGGCTAAGGCAGTAGTGTAGAAGGGAATGTAGGGAGAGAGGATGCATTGGGAATGATGGATCTGGGTGGTGGTGGGGGCTGCTGATGTTTTTGGAGAGTACTTTAAGATTTATATAAAGCACATTACACCTATTATTTCAGTTGAACTTCACAACAACCCAGTAAGGCTGACTCAGCAGGTACCAGATGGGAACATTAAGATTTCAAGCACAGGTTCTTAACCTGGGTGGGGGGAAGGGGGAGGGCGGTGTCTGTGACTTTATTTTTTTTTATTATATTGATAACTATTTCACTATAATTGGTTTCCTTTGTAATCTTGTGAGTTTCATTTATGCATTTAAAAATATTCTCCTGAGAAGGGGGCAATATGATCCACTAGATTGCCAAAAGGGTCCAGCACACATACACACACACACACACAAACCCATGACTTAGAAAGTTTTAGTGAATTAACCATATTTGCCTTCCTATTAAGTGGCAAAGACAAGGCTCACACTCAGCTTCTCTCCTGGATTTAGGTCCTACACTTTTTCTACAAAAGCATAACAAAGATATATTAAAAAATTGAGTTTGATTTTTAATTCCTGCAAAACTCTAGAATACAATCTTAAAGGGAGAATTAGTGAACATCTGGAAAAAGGAGCAAGAATGACTCTATTAACGCAGAATAAAAAGTCCCCCAATTCAATGTAGTAAAGTCTTGGATGACAACAGAATGAGGAAAGCTAAGAGGGGCAAGGCTGAAAAGTTTGGTGAGGTATAAGGGCTCTGGGAGATAGTTATATGTGGTACAAACAAGAACTATTGGCCAGGAGGTTAGGTGTTATGGGAAATAATCAAAGTCCAGAAGGTAGTACTGAGGATATGTATACCAGCAGGTACATCCAGTGTGTACTTGGACAGCAACCGGTCCAAGCAGGCAGGCCTGATTCAAGCATCCAAGAGTTTATTACAGAAAGAAGGGAATATGTAGGTGCCAGGTTCCAAGGATAAAAGCTGAATTTCAGCTTCCAGCAGTTGAGTATCCACATTATGGATCAACATTTTAATAAATGGCAAGGAAGTTGGACTGGGAGCAGTACCACCAACTCTAGACCAGATGAGCAGGTCTAAACAAGTGTCATAGCTTTGTTAGGGCTATCGATCCAAGGAGGAAGTCTCTCTTCTCCATGCCTGGATTTCATCAGCCTAGTTGTTATGGACAGAGAAAGGCTGCCAGGTATAATCTGGCAGCTAGAAAGTGACAGGATTTCACAGGCGTTCACAAGCTGTTGATTGTAATGCATGCAGGGAGCTATTTTATACCACTGAACCAACCTTAACTGTGAGTACACTGTGCTCCTAGACTTGCCTCTTTCCTTTTAGACTCGGAGTTTGCTTTGGGGTTGAATTATAAGGAGGAACAGTTACGTGCTCTAGGCCTGCTGGGGAGCAAGGCCACCTACTAGTGATTCTCTGATTCTAGCTAAAAGCATTAGAGAATCACCTAAGTGCTGATGACTGGTTCTTGTAAGTTTGAGAGATGAGATTTGGGTGTAGTAAGAAAAAGAGCTTTGATAGAGAGGCAGCTTTTGTTCTGAGAGAGCATTTTGATTGTGAGAGCTTAGGAAGGGTGAATTTAGAGATGAGAACATTCAGTGAAAATGTAAGGGAGGGAACAAGGAAGTGAGTGAGCTGGTAACTTCTAAAACAAGCCTAGACCTGTGTGCATGCAGTTTATTCTGCATTCAGCCCTGGTAGGAAAGAGGCTATATTCATGGATCATATTGCCAATGTAGACAGACTTCGGGAAATGGAGGAGAGAAGGGCCTGGTGTGTTATGGTCAAGACTAAACAGATGAACAACAACCATAATGTGGTGTCTTCCCTAGCCCCCAACCAGTGTTGATGCTAGGAAAGAGTGAGGAATATTTCCGAATCACCTGGTTTTCTGAACTATTTTTAGTTCAAATTTGAAGGAAACAATCCAGAAGGAAGAGTATGTTGGGTGATATAGGACATGAAGCCTGGGAACTATATCGCAGATCCAGAGCTGGAAGAGATTTCAAAGGCTACAAATTCAAAATCATCATTTTATAGTTGGGGAAACCAAGGCATAATGAAGTTACATGACTTAACCAGGGTCACATAGTAAGCATCTGAGGCTGAATTTGGACCCTGGTCTTCTTGACTTCAGGCCCAGATGCTCTATCCACTATTTAGTGTAGCTGCCTTTAATTATATATAAATATATATGTGATAGATACATATACACACACATACATATACATATGCATGTATATATATTATATGCAAACATATGTACATAGAATATATGCACATAAAGTACATATAACACACTTGATTATTATAATTAGTATATATAATATTATACTTGGCTTCTTTTATAATTTGTAATTCTATGTATTTTGTTTAAGAATAGAAAATGAAATAGATTCTGAAGATTATCTGGCAGGAAAAGGTACACTGAGTTCCTCCCTCAAGATGAACTGCTAAGCGTTCAGATCCTAGTACAGAAAGCACAACTCTGATTGGCTGGCCCTCTTGTTTGAAAGCCAAATGTACGGTTTTCTAAAGGACTATTTTAGGGAGAAGTCACACAATGCAAATACAAACACGGAGGTCAGAATGAGAGATACAAGAAAACTCTCAAGGTCTCTCTGAAAAACTTTGGAGTCAATTGTGAGATATGGGAGACCTGGGAAATGATGCCACAGGACTGCCCAGCATGGCACGCCCCCATCAAAGGGAAAGCAGAATTATAATAGCTCAAAAGAAAAGTGTGATGATCAAATTTAGACATTTCAATTCAAAATGTTAATATGGACTATTTGTGCCAGACCTGTGGAAGAGCCTTCAGAGCTCATATTGGTCTGATCAGGCACAACCAGACACATTGTAACTTGACCGGAAGATAGTGATGTCATTTTGATACTCTTTGAATATGAAGGACAACACCCAGTACATTTTATTTTACATGATTAAAAATAAATATTCTGAGGTGGACTCCATGGGCTTCACTAGAATGTCAAAAATTTCAATGATGCTCAAAAATGTAAAAAATTAAAAAAAACAAAACAAAACAGAGGCAGAGCCAAGATGGCTGAGTGAAATCAGTGACTTGCTTGAGCTCTCCCCCAAACCCCTGCACATACCTGTGGGAAAAAAAAATGGCTCTAAACAAATTCTAAAGCAGCAGAAGCCACAAAAAGACAAAGTGAAACAAATTTCCAGCCCAAGACAACCTGGATGGTTGATTAGAAAGGTATATCACTCTGGGCTGGTAGAGGAGTACAGTGCAATGTGGACATGCAGGCCACAGCAAACCTGGAGCAGGCCTCAGAGGACTGAATCGCAGGCAGCTGTGGCAGTTTCCAGACCTCTCAACCCAAGAACACCAAGCACAACTTAGAAGGGTAGTGGGAAAAGTCTGTTTCTGTGGTGAGAGAGAGAAGGAAGGTCCCAGCCCCAGTTCCCCAGCCCTGCCCAGGGGCAGCGGCTTCCTCCTGAGCTTCTGGCCCACAGACTAAGGGGGAATCAAGTGGCTGATGAGAGGGAGATTGCAGGGATCTCTTTGCTGGTACAGGATTCTCTTGCTTTGTCTATGCTTGGATCTGTGTCACAGTTCTGTGTGGTGGTCCTGGTGTGAGGAGGAGCGCTGGAGTGGTGGAGCTTGTAATGGCCATACAGAAAAGAGTGCTTGTGGTCACTCATAGACCAGAGCACCGTCCAGGAAAGGAGTAAACACCTCACTGCTTATCATACCACCTTGGAAGAACTAAAAATTTACAGGTCCCTAGAAATAACTCTTTTTTTTTAAATTTTAAATTTTTAAATTTTATTAATTTATTTTGATTTATCAACAATCACTTCCATATGCTTTTGAGTTGAAAATTTTCTCCCCACCCTCCCCAAGATGGCGCACAATTGCATATAGGCTTTACATATACATACCCATTAAACATATTTTCACATTAGTGAAGTTTTAAGTAAAAATTAAAACCAGTAGGAGGAACCATCTGAAAGATGAAACAAAACTCAACAGAAGGTAAAAATAAGTGATAAGAGATTTGACTTCCATAGTTTTTTCTTTGGATGTGGACAGCATTTTCCATCCCGAGGCCTCTGGAGATGTCTTAGATCCTCATAATTCTGAGAAGGGTTCAGTTTAACAATCTTAGTCATTTCATAATGTGGCTGTTATTGCATACAAAGTCCTCTTGGTTCTGCTCACTTCACTCAGCATCAGACCATATAAGTCTTTCCAGGTTTTACTGAATTCAGCCTATTCACCATTTCTTATAGCACAATAGTATTCTATTACATTCGTGTACCACAACTTGCTCAGCCATTCCCCAGTTGATGGGCATCCTCTCAATTTCCAATTCTTTGCCACCACAAAAAGAGCTGCTATGAATATTTTTGTACATGTGGGTCCTTTTCCCATTTGTTTGATCTCTTTGGGATATAGCCCTAGAAGTGCTATTGCTGGATCAAAGGGTATGCACATTTTTGTAGCCCTTTGGGCATAGTTCCAAATTGTTCTCCAAAATGGTTGGATCATTTCACAACTCCACCAACAATGTATTAGTGTTCCAATTTTCCCACATCTTCTCCAACATTTATCATTTTCCTGTTTTGTCATGTTGGCCAATCTGATAGGTGTGATGTGGTACCTCAGAGTTGTTTTGATTTGCATTTCTCTAATCAATAACAATTTAGAGCATTTTTTCATATGACTACAGATGGCTTTAATTTCTTCATCTTAGAACTGTCTGTTCATATCCTTTGACCATTTATAAATTGGGGAATGGCTTGTGTTCTTATAAATTTGACTTAATTCTCTATATAGTTTAGAAATGAGACCTTTATGAGAGAGACTGGTTATAAAAATTCTTTCCCAATTTTCTACCTTCCTTCTAATCTTAGTTGCATTGGCTTTGTTTGTGCAAAAACTTTTCAATTTAATGTAATCAAAATTATCCATTTTGCTTTTCATAATGTTCTCTATCTCCTGTTTGGTCATGAATTCTTCTGTTCTCCATAGATCTGATAGGAAAACTATTCATTTTTTTCCCAGTTCACTTATAGTATCAGCCTTTATATCAAAGTCATGAACCCATTTTGAGTTTATTTTGGTATATGGTGTGAGATTTGGGTCTATGCCTAGTTTCTGCCATACTCTTTTCCAGTTTTCCCAGCAGTTTTTTTCAAAGAGTGGGTTCTTATCCAGAAGCTGGGGTCTTTGGGTTTATCAAATAATAGATTACTATAGTCATTGACTACTGTGTCTTGCATATTTAACCTATTCCACTGATCCACCTCCCTATTTCTTAGCCAGTACCAAGCAGTTTTGATGATTGCTGCTTTATAATACAATTTAAGATCTGGAATTGCTAGGCCACCTTCCCCTGCATTTCTTTTCATTAGTTCCTTTGATATTCTGGACCTTTTGTTTTTCCAAATGAATCTTGTTATTATTTTTTCTAACTCTATAAAATAATTTTTGGTAGTTTGATTGGTATGGCACTGAATAAGTAAATTAGCTTAGGTAGGATTGTCATTTTTATTATATTAGCTCGGCCTACCCATGAGCAACTGATGTTTTTCCAATTATTTAGATCTGATTTTATTTGTGTGAAAAGTGTTTTGTAATTGTGTTCATAGAGTTCCTGGGTTTGTTTTGGGAGGTAGACTCCTAAATATTTTATAATGTCTACAGTAAGTTTAAATGGGATTTCTCTTTCTATCTCTTGCTGTTGGGCTTTGTTGGTAATATATAGAAATGCTGATGATTTATGTGGGTTTATTTTATAGCCTGCAACTTTGCTAAAGTTGTTTATTATTTCAAGTAGTTTTTTACTTGATTCTCTAGGATTCTCTAAGTATATCATCATGTCATCTGCAAAGAGTGATAGCTTTGTTTCTTCTTTGCCTATTCTAATGCCTTCAATTTCTTTTTCTTCTCTTATTGCTAAAGCTAAGGTTTCCAGTACAATATTGAATAACAGTGGTGATAATGGACATCCTTGTTTCACCCCGATCTTATTGGAAATGCTTCTAGCCTGTCCCCATTACATATAATGCTTGCTGAAGGTTTTAGATATATGCTATTTATTATTTTAAGGAAGACTCCATTTATACCTATGCTTTCTAGTGTTTTTAATAGGAATGGGTGTTATTTTATCAAAAGCTTTTTCTGCATCTATTGAGATGATCATGTGGTTTCTGTTGGTTTTGTGTTGATATGCTCAATGATGCTGATAGTTTTCCTAATATTGAACCAACCCTGCATTCCTGGTATAAATCCTACCTGGTCATAGTGTATTATTCTTGTGATAAGTTGCTGCAATCTACTTGCTAGTATTTTGTTTAAAATTTTTGCATCTATATTCATTAGAGAAATTGGTCTATAATTTTCTTTCTCTATTTTGACTCTTCCTGGTTTAGGTATCAACACCATATTTGTATCATAAAAAGAATTTGGTAAGACTCCTTCTTCACCTATTTTCCCAAATAGTCTATATAGTATTGGAATTAATTGTTCTTTAAATGTTTGATAGAATTCGCATGTAAATCCATCTGGCCCTGGAGATTTTTTCCTAGGGAGTTCATCAATGGCTTGTTCAATTTCTTTTTCTGAGATGGGGTTATTTAAGTATTTTACTTCCTCTTTGGTTAATCTGGGCAATTTATATTTTTGTAAATATGTATCCATTTCACTAAGATTGTCAAATTTTTTGGCATATAGTTGGGCAAAATAATTCCTAATTATTGTTTTAATTTCCTCTTCCTTGGTGGTAGCTTCACCCTTTTCATTCTTGATACTAGTAATTTGGTTTTCTTCTTTCTTTTTTTTAATTAAATTAACCAAAGGCTTATCTATTTTATTGGTTTTTTCATAAAACCAGCTCTTAGTTTTATTTATTAGTTCAATAGTTTTCTTAATTTCAATTTTATTAATTTTTCCTTTGGTTTTCAATATTTCTAATTGGTGTTTAGTTGAGGATTTTTAATTTGTTCTTTTTCTAGTTTTTTTAGTTGTATGCCCAATTCATTAATCTCCTCTTTTTCTATTTTATTTATGTAAGCATTTAGAGATATAAAACTTCCCCTAAGAACTGCTTTTGCTGCATCCCATAGGTTTTGGTATGTTGTCTCATTATTGTCATTCTCTTGAATGAAATTATTGATTGTTTCTATGATTTGTTGTTTGACCCAATCATTTTTTAGGATTAGATTATTTAGTTTCCAATTATTTTTTAGTCTATCTTTCCATGGCCCTTTATTACATATAATTTTTATTGCATCATGATCTGAAAAGGATGCATTTAATATTTCTGCCTTTCTGCATTGGATTGTGAGGTTTTTATGCCCTAGTACATGGTCAATTTTTGTGTATGTGCCATGTACTGCTGAGAAAAAGTATATTCCTTTCTATCCCCATTCAGTTTTCTCCAGAGGTCTATCATACCTAACTTTTCTAATGTTCTATTCACCTCCTTAACTTCTTTCTTGTTTATTTTGTGGTTAGACTTATCTAGTGCGAGAGGGGGAGGTTCAGGTCCCCCACTAGTATAGTTTTGCTGTCTATTTCTTCCTGTAACTCCCTGAACTTCTCCTGTAAGAATTTGGATGCTATACCATTTGGTGCATATATGTTTAGTAATGATATTACTTCATTGTCTATGGTGCCTTTTAGCAGGATGTAGTTTCCTTCCTTATCTCTTTTGATTAGATCTATTTTTTTTCTTTTGCTTCTGAGATCAGGATTGCTACCCCTGCTTTTTTTACTTCAGCTGACGCATAATATATTCTGCTCCAGCCTTTTACCTTTACCCTGTATGTGTCACTCTTTTTCAAATGTGTTTCCTGTAAACAACATATTGTAGGATTATGGTTTTTAATCCATTCTGCAATCCATTTCCGGTTTATGGGAGAGTTCATCCCATTCACATTCACAGTTATGATTACTATCTGTGTCTTTTTCTCCATCCTTTTCCCCCTATTTATGCTTTTCTTTCTCCTTTTTTTTCCCCCTTCACTAGTGTTTTGCTTTTGACCACTGCCTCCTTCAGTCCCTTCCCCTTTTTTATCCCTTTCCCTTTTCTTCCCTTTAGTCTTACTGCTTCTTCCCTCCCTTCTTTCCCCCCTCCTTTTCTTTCCCCCTTTCCCTTTTTCTTTCCCCTTTTCCCTCCTACTGCCTATAGGGCAAGTTAGATTTCTATACCTAACTGATTATTTATGCCCTTCTTGAGCCAAATCTGATAAGAGTAAGGTTTAAACAATGCCCCCCCCTTCTTTCCCTCTGTTGTAATGTGATTTTCTTGTAATGTAATTTGCCCTTGTATGTCTCTTCCCTTCTCAGTACATTTTCTAAGATCATAGTGATCCACTTATTTGGATCCATTTAACCCAGTTGATTAGATTTTTTTTTATCATTACATCAATGTCAACTAATATCCACCCTCTTTATGTATACTCCTTTAACAAGGTATAATGACAACACAGTTCTCAAGGGCTGCAAGTCTTATATTCCCTTCTGGGGTTTAAACAGTCCCCCCTCCATTAACAACATATTGTATCCTTCTGTCCCTTTTACCTTTTTAAGTCCTTCTTGAGTCCTGCAGTTGAAGATCAAATTTTTTGTTGAGCTCTGGTCTTTTTATTAGGAAAGTTTGGAAGTCTTCTATTTCATTGAAAATCCACCTCCTCACTCAAGAAGGACTTAAAAAGGAAATGGTGAGCATGCTGACTTCAGAAAACCCTGGGAAGACTTTTATGGTCTGATGCTGAGTGAAGTGAGCAGAACCAAGAGGACTTTGTACGCAATAACAGCCACATTATGAAATGACTAAGATTGTTAAACTGAACCCTTCTCAGAATTATGAGGATCTAAGACATCTCCAGAGGCCTTGGGAAGGAAAATGCTCTCCACATCCAAAGAAAAAACTATGGAAGTCAAATCTCTTATCACTTATTTTTACCTTCTGTTGAGTTTTGTTTCGTCTTTCTGATGGTTCCTCCTATTGGTTTTAATTTTTACTTAAAACTTCACTAATGGAAAAATATGTTTAATGGGTATGTAAATGTAAAGCCTATGTCAGATTGTGCACTGTCTTGGGGAGGGTGAGGGGGGAGAAAAAGGGAGACAAAATTTTCAACTCAAAAGCATATGGAAAAAAAATTAAAAAATAAAATTAAAAATAAAAATAAAAAGAATAACAAAAAAGAAAAAAGAAAAAAAGAAAATCCACCTCCTCCCTTGAAAAATGATTCTCATTTTTGCTGGGTAATTGATCCTTGGCTGCTTTCCAAGCTCCTTTGCCATATGGAATATCATGTTCCATTGCCCTGCGGTCTTTTAATGTAGAAGCTGCAAGGTCCTGTGTAATCCTGACTGTGGTTCCGTGATATTTAAATTGTTTCTTTCTGTCTGCTTGCAGCATATTCTCTTTCATCTGGTAATTTTGGAATTTTGCTATTATGTTCCTTTGTGTTGTCAATTTGGGATCTCTTTCAGGTGATGATTGGAGGATTCTTTCTATGTTTATTTTCCCTTCTGGTTCTAGGACTTCCAGGCAGTTTTCCTTTATGATTTCCTGAAACATACCGTCCAGGCTCTTTTTTTCATCATGATTTTCAGGTAGCCCAATAATTTTTTAATTGTCTCTCCTGAGTCGATTTTCCAGGTCAGTTGTTTTACTGATGAGGTATTTTACATTTTCATCTTTTTTTTCATTTTTTGTTTCTGTCTGACTGATTCTTTCTCTCTCATGGAGACGTTAGTTTCCATTTGTCCAATTCTAGTTTTTAACAGATTGTTTTCTTCTGTCAATTTTTGTACTTCCTTCTTCAACTGGCCAATTGTGTTTTTTAGGGACTTGTTTCCTTCAGTGCACTCTTCTGTTAGTTTTTGTACTTCATTCTTCAATTGGCCAGTTGTATTTTTTAGGGACTTGTTTTCTTCAGTGTATTTGTTTTTCAAATTAGCCAATTGTATTTTTGAAGGACTCTTCTACCTGTCTAATTTGACTATTAAAATCCTTCTTGAGCTCTTCTAAGAAGTCTTTTTGGGCTTCAGACCAGTTCATATTCCCTTTTGTTGTTACGGATGTGGGTTTGTTGACAATGTTGTCCTCTTCAGAATTTCTGTCTTTATCTTCACTCTTCTCATAATATGAATCTATGGTATGTTTCTTTTTACTCATGGTGTTTCTTTATTCCCTGGCCTTTAAAGAGATTGAGCTCTCCTGCTGGGGAACAGAGGGCACTGACCCAAGCTTCTTGTGTTGGATGCCTAGGTCTTGGTCACTGGCTTTTAGTGCTGGGACCTCTTATGCTGGCAATTGGAATGTGTAGGTTTCTAGCAGCTTACCTGGTGTTGGGCTGGAATCAGCAAGGCTGGAACTTTCAGGAAATTCTAGGTTGCCTGCTTTTCCTTTCCTTTAGCTTTCTTCAGCTCCTTTTAGATGGGTGCTGCAAGGTGTTTATCTGCCTGGGGCTCCCTGCAGTGTTGTCTCCCTTGTTTCTGCTAATGCACTGGGAGATTCCTTTGTGGTGGAGTGCCCAGGCACCTGGTGGTTTTCTGAGATGGTTTTTGGCAGTTCCCCTGCCCTCACTGAGGCACTCGAAGGTCCAGGTGTTGGTGTTTGCCTGCTCTATGACGTGGGCTTCTGGATTTCTTCACAATTGGAGGCTGCAGGACCACTTACCTGGTGTTGGGTTGGAATCAGCAAGGCCAGGGCTTTAGGAAGCCTTTAGCTTGTTTTCTTCACCTCCTGTCAGATGAATGCCAGAGGGTACTTATCAGCCAGGAGCCTCTTGTAGTTCTGCCTTCCTTATTTTTGCTGAGTCACTGGGAGACCCATTTGCTGGGCTGCTGCACTACTGCTCCCTGTCTTTCTTCTAGTTCAGGTGTTCCATGGTTTTTTTTCTGGGGTGATATTTTCTGGGTTTTCAGAGGTTGATAGGGGAGAGTGAGAGCAACTACCTTTTCACTCCGCCATCTTGGCTCCCAGACCCTAGAAGTAACTCTTAAAACAGCTGTATAAACCCTTCAATCTTAGGACAGTACATCATCCACATTGGAAGCTGACCTCTACTGTAACAAAGAGTTTATAACTCAAGTAAGTAGCTGGGATCATGAGCAAACAGCGCAAAAAGTTTAAGACATTAGAATCTTTTTCTCTGGTAAGAAAGAAGATCAAAACATAGAACCAGGAGCAGACAACAAAGTCATAGCTCCTACACCCAAAACTTCCAAGAAAAATAGGAATCAGTCCCAGGACTTGGAAGGCCTCAAAAATGATTTTCAGAAGAAAGTAAGGGAAGTAGAGGAAACACAGGGAAAATAAATGAGAGTGATGCAAGAAAATCATGAAAAATAAGTTAGCAGCTCGCTAAAGGAGACCCCAAAAAATAATGAAGAAAATAACACCTTAAAAAATAGCCTAACCCAAATGGCAAAAGAGGTCCAAATGCCAATGAGGAGAAGAATGCCCTAAAAAGCAGAATTGGCCAAATGGAAAAGTAAGTCCAAAAGATTACTGAAGAAAATACTTCCTTAAAAATTAGAATAGAGCAATTGGAAGCTAGTGACTTCATGAGAAATCAAGACACTTCCAAAAGAATGAAAAATTAGAAAAAAATGTGAAATATCCCATTGGAAAAACAACTGACCTGGGAAATAGGTCCAGGAGAGACAATTTAAAACTGATTGGAATATCTGAAAGCCATGATCAAAAAAAGAGCCTAGTAATCATCTTTGAAAAAATTATCCAGGAAAACTGCCCTGATATTTTAGAAGCTGAGGGCAAAATAGAAATGGAAAGAATCCAGCAATCTCCTCTGAAAGAGATGCCCAAAGGAAAACTCCTAGGAATAATGTAGCCAAATTCCAGAGTTCCCAGGTCAAGGAGAAAATGTTGGAAGCAGCCAGAAAGAAATAATTCAAGTATTGTGGAAGCACAATCACGATAACACAAAATTAAGGGACCGCAGGGCATGCCATATAATATTCCAGAGGGTAAAGGAGATAGGATTATAACCAAGAATCACCTACTCAGAAAAACTGAGTATAATCCTTCAGGGGGAAAAAATTGTCATTCAGTAAAATAGAGGACTTTCAAGCATTCTTGATGAAAAGACCAGAGCTGATTAGAAAATTTGACTTTCAAATACAAGGCTAAAGAGAAGCATGAAAAGGTAAACAGGAAAGAGAAATCATAAAGGACTTATTAAGGTTGAACTGTTTATATTTCCTGCATGTAAAGATGATATTTGTAACTCATGAGAACGTTTTCAGTATTAGGGTAGTTGGAGAGAAAAATTATACATACGTATGTGTATATGTATATGTATATGTGTATGTGTATGTGTATGTGTATGTGTATGTGTATGTGTATGTGTATGTGTATGTGTATGTGTATGTGTATGTGTATGTGTATGTGTATGTATATGTATATGTATATGTATATGCGTATGTATATGTATATGTATATGCGTATGTATATATATATGTATATGTGTATGTATATGTATATGTATATGTATGTGTGTGTGTATGTATATTGATAGATAGATTAGATAGATAGAGGGCACAGGATGAGTTAAAGATGAAGAGGTGATATCTGAAGAATAAAATTAAATGGTGAGAGAGGATTATACTGGAAGAAGTAGAAAGGGAGAGACATAATGGAGTAAATTATCTCACAAAAGGAGAAAAGAAAAGGCTCTTGAAGTAGAGAGGAAATAAGGGAAGGTGAGAGGGAATAAGTGAATCTTATTCCCATCAGATTTGACTTAAGGAGGGAATAACATATACGCTCAATTGGGTAAGGAAATCTATCTTACCCTACAGGAAAATGGTGGGGGGGGAGACAAGAAGCAGAGAGATGATAGAGGGGATGGCAGATTGGGAGAGGGGGCAATCAGAAGCAAGCACTTTGGCACAATGTGACTACTGTGTAAGTGTTTTGCATAACTGCACATGTATAACCTGTATTGACTTGCTTGCCTTTTCAATGAGGATGGGTGGGCAGGGAGGAAGGGAGAAAATTTGGAACCCAAAGTTTTAAAAACATGTTTAAAAAGATGTTTTCACATGCAACTGGGAAATAAGAAATATAGGAAATGTGATACAGAAATCCATCCTGCCCTACAGGAAAATAAAAGGGGAATGGGAGAATACAATGGGGGGGGAAGAGACATAAGGGAGAGCAGACTAGGGGAAGGGGTATTCAGAATGCATGCCATCTTGGGGATGGGGAGGGACGAGATGATGTGAAAATTTGGAACTCAAAATCTTGTGGTAGTGAATGTTGAAAAATCAAAATAAACAAATTTAAAAAAAGAAAAAGAAGAAGAAAAACAAAGGAAAAAGCCCTTGGACTAGAAGGATGGTGATAGAAATAAGCCCCTGATATTTTGAAGGATGTAATTTTATGTGGTAGATACTTTTTTCATAAGAATTTGATTTTGAGAGCCAAGAACAGAGAGAAAAAGCATAAAAGAGATTCAATATGGTCAAAGTAAGGCATTGTTGGGAGCCTCGAATATTAGTTTGGAGAAGCAGTGAGTAGAAAAAATGGAGTGATTACAGGCAGTAACTTGGCCATGTCAGAGACGGAAATTAATGGAGTGTGGAAACAGTGTTTGGCCAAGGTAATAGGTGAGCAAGAGATGATAGTGTGCCATCAGTTTGCTGTATTCTGGGTCCTAGTACATGCGTTGTCCATCAATACTAGTGTTAGGGGTTGCTGTGCTAGAAAAGCCCTGCTTGAATTTATACCTGAATAAGTATTTTTTAAGAACCATGAAGTCTTTCCAAGGGAAGAGCGTGGGCTCAAAGAAATCTAGGGCATGGGCTCCAGCAATAACTATGTGACTGATATACCCCTAGCTTTTTTTTTTTAATATCATTAACCCATAACATTCAATACTTTGGGAAAGCCAATTAAATTTTCTGAGATTTGCTGTGTTTTGGGTCCTACTATCCACACTGTTATTATTTATTTATCTATACCTATACACCTCTCTCCATCTGCCTCTGTCTCTGTGTCTCTTTATATATATATATATATATATATATATATATATATGTATGTATGTATGTATATGTATGTATGTATATATATATTAGATATAGATATATGATATAGATATAGATGTAGATATAGATATGCTATAGATATAGATGTATAACATAGTATCACATAGATATTGAGTAGATAGATGATAGATGATAGATAGAAGATAGAATGTAGATAGATAGATATAGATGTAGATGTAGATATAGATATAGATATACATATATGTATATGTATGTATATATGTGTACATATGTGTATATGTGTATAGATAAAGATAGTTATAGATAGATATGTATGTATATGTATATATGTATGTATGCATATGTATATACATATACATACACACATGTATGTGTATATGTGTGTATGTATATGTGTATTTATAGTGTATATATACATTTACATATATATACTGTATATAATGTATATATGTATGTATATAATGTGCATATATATATATATATATACATACATATGATGTATATAACGCATCAATATATGTTTTTATGCATAATATCTTTGATAAATACTTAAGTGTCTATTATATGCCAGGTACAGTTCTAAGTATTGGGGATACAAATAAGAAAAAGACAGACCCTGCCCTCAAAGAGCTTATAATTCAGTAGAGGAAAGAAATGCAGAAAAAAAGAAAAGGTAAAACAGGGTTAGGGGATGATGCTGGAGTCAAAACCAAGCAGAGCAGTTGGGAGCAAATAGGTGGTTGCCATTTCGAGTCTTCTGTTAAGGAAGGTAGAGGAGGAAGATTTTACATAGCCCTCCTGTTTTGGACCAGGGTCACAAAGTGTCATATTGAAACTACTTGTGATGCAGGAATCATAAGGAAAGAGGCACTCAATGCCAGGTTGATTAGTCCAAGCTTTATTAGGAGATTTACTTATAGGTGACCCCTAAAGTTAGCTCCTCATGACAGACAGTAAGACGAGCTAACTATGGAAGACAGTAAAGAGGCTCGGTACTTAAACTATTTTTGCATTTTACTGAAACTCTCCAAGGAGGGTCGAGGTGGAAATGTGAAGGATGTGGCTGAAGAAGAACAATGTATAAATGTCCAACCAAGATAGACTTGGCTGCTGTTGGCCATGTGTGATTTATTCTTAAACTATTTGGAGATCAAATAATTCATATAGTATTCCCAAAGACTTTCTGATGACAGATAGATGGAGCAGTGGATAGAATGCTGCACCTGGAGTTAGGAAAATCTGATTTTAAATTTGGCCTCAGACAAACTTACTGACATTGAGTAAGTCAGTTAACCCTGTTTCCCTCAGTTTCCTCATCTGTAAAATGAGACAGAGAAGGAATGGTAAAGTACTCTTGTATATCAGTAACGAAAACCCCAAATTCTTTCACAAGGAGTCAGACAAGACTGAAATGATTGAACAACAACAAGGACCTTATGATCAATTTTGACAGGCAGAACTCAAAGAGTCTATGATGGCCAAACTCATCAGTTTGATTTCCCAGAGAAGCAAGGCAGACACCTCAGCACCACTCATCCCACTAAGAGGAATTATGGTGAGTCTTGATTATGATACAAGCACCCATCTTCCTGTCCACAGGCACATCTACAGGTTTCAGGTTTCTCTGGTTTGTACTTGTTTCTGGAGCTGGAAGACAATCATGAGCTGTGTTCCTGGGTCAGTCTTCTTTCTTCTAGATGTCTTCCTTAATTTCATATGTTTCTTCTGATATTTTGTTCATATTAAGGCTGGAAATGTACCCACTATAGACTCTCCTTGGATTTGTTTTTCATTTCTAATTTGGCTGCACTGCTTTTTATCCTCACTGGAAAAGCCGTGACAGAATAAGGGTACTCTGTTTCTGCTCACTCTGCCATCATAAGGAGAATCTCATGATGTATTTGTTTTTAAAATATTGTCTTCTCCAACTCCAAATTACCGCTTTCATTTGTCTATTCTTATACCTTTGGGTTAACCCACTATGTTCAAAGTGCTCTTCCTAAAATGTCTTCTTTGTAAAGTTTTCTCTCCCCTGCTTTTTCTTTTTATTGCTTCTGTCAGTATATACTTTTGATCCTCACAACCAAAGTTGTTTATTCCATGGACCTGGGGTTTGGGAGCTGGCTGATCATATAGATATTAAAAAGTCATTAGAAATAAGTGCCATAGGCATGAGTGGAAGCTGTCCAGGGCCAATGACTTTAAGACAGATTTGATAAATTTCCAGACTTTCAGATATTCATAAATATATATAATATGTGCATATATATGTATATGTACACATATATGTATGTGTATATAGATATATACACACACGTGTGTGTGTGTGTGTGTGTGTGTGTGCATATGTACGCCTGTAGGAATGAAACGTAGCAAATGTATGAAACCTTTGTGTATGTCAGATCCTCACTACTAATTTAGTATTTATTCAACACTCATTCAAAAAAAGTATTAAATTCCTACTCTGTCACGGGCACCATTCTAGGCACTGGCATTGTGAAAACAAAAATAAAGCATTCTGTATCTTTGAAGAATCTATAGCCTATTTGGGGTAAACAGCATACAGGAATATGCATAAATCGAAAACAGATATATTTACGAAGGAAAAAAAAGAAATTGAGGGGAGGGAGAGAACACTAGGAATTTTGGAATAGTTGCACAGGGAGTGATAGATGACTTGAGAGGTTTTTGTTTGTCTTTTCTCTGTTTGTTTTTGGTTTTGTTTTGTTTTGTTTTTTAGTCAGATAGGGAACCTAAGAGGTAAGAGAAGAGATGTATTTCAGTCATAGAGAACAGCTTGTGAAAATATGCAGTCAGGGCATCCAATTTTATGTTTGAAAAAGATCAAGTAAGCCAATTTAGATAGAGTGGAGAGTATTTGAGGAAAAATCTTTGATAACTGAGAAAAGTAGACCACAGATAGATTGTGAAGGATGTTAAATGTCAAACATTAAAGTTTTGTAATTTTTTGGTTTTGTTTTTGCTAGAGAAATAGGGAGCCATTGGAGTTTCCTGAGCAGAGAGGATCTCATAAGAGCTCTGCCTTAGAAATATTGATTTGGCAGCTATGGGAAGGATGAATTGGAGAAGGTAGTGGCTTGAAGCAGGAGAACAAAGAGGATTTTATTGCCTATTGTAAGAATCATGAGTTTGGTTTGAGGTCAGACCAATAGGTCACAACCCTAACCTCATTTGGTTAATGTCTGATTCATGTCTCAAGAAATAGAGATTATGCATAAAAAGAGATGACTAGAAATCCAGGGAAAAATGCTTGAAAGAGACTAGATAAAACCATAGAACTAAGACAAACAGAAACAATCAGAGACAGATGGGAAGAGAATTGATGTGTGATGGAACTGGGGGTGGATGGTGAGAGGACACATACTCTTTCCTTTTGAGTGAAAGCAGCATGTCGTTGTTCCATTTGTGAGTTCCTGAATGGCCCTCGTCATGGCTGATAAGTATGAAAGAGTGCTAGAGATAGACCTCCATCAGGGAAGAGCAAAGCTGTTGCTTTTGAAGTGAAATTAGACATAATAAGGAAGTAGTGCCATCAATTTGGGAAGCTCTCCAAAATGCTCAGAAGCCCTGTCAGAATCTCCACAGTCAGCTCCATCTTCCACTATTGAAATAGTTCTTCCCTGAAGCAGCAGAAGTAGCAGCATTGAAAATACAACAATTTTGCAAGCCTAGCTATTAATGTGCATGCCTTTTAATTTCAGTCCTTATTTCTCCCTCAGTTAAAAAAAAAAGGAAAAAAAGTCCATATTTTTTTTATTCTTTCTCCTAGATATTCATCAACAAAAAAATAAATAGAAATGGACAGATTACCATAAACTTGGAGTGTGTTCTCTTTTATGATTAATTGTACAGTTGTGTGATGTGTCAGAAAAGAATCTATTAATTTGTCCCTGAGAAGTCCCAAAGACTTTTAATTGCATCTAAAGAGATGAAGGTTAGAAGCAGGTAGAACTTCCCAATTTAGTTTGTGTGTGTGTGTGTGTGTGTGTGTGTGTGTGTGTGTGTGTGTGTGCATGTGTGTGCATTTTAATGCCTAACTAATCCACTTACTCATTATGAATAAATGGTATAACATCAGAGTTGAAAGAATCCTTTGAGATACTCTGGTCCGACCTTTGCTATAATGGATAATGATAGCTTTGGGAGTGATACCAGTATGGGTATATTTCTTGCCTCAAATACTCTTTAGTAGTGTGATCCTAACTACCCTAGGTAATCATTTCAACTCTTATCCTCATTTTTTTCATCAGGGAGAAGTAAGATAAACATATACATAGTTATAATCAATTACTCAAGAAGTATTTATTAAGTGATTATTTTGTGCCAGGCACTGTGCTAATACCTGAAAAAACAGATACAAACAAATATTTTATCTATCTCTATATCTACCTAAATATAGAGATAAATAGAGATATATTATAATATATACACACATGTATATATTTGTGTATGTATATATACACATACACATACATACATTTGAGAGACAGTTAGGCTGTCCTCATGGGGCTTACATTCTTAAATGGGAAAACATCACATAACAGAAATAGGCAAAGCTATAGCACTAACCTCACTGGGTTGTTGTAAGAAATGAAATATTGTACATGAAACAGTGGGAAAAATGAATGACATTATTATACAAACGGATGGTGAAAGTGGCAGGAAGTCAACCAACACCAAAGATGGCTAGCAGTAGAATTTGGAATAAGACCCAGCCATACCAATCCAACCATCCTCTTTCATCCTAGGCACTCTTATTTCATTGCTTCCTACCTATCTATAGACATGCACATGATATCCAAGCTAAAAAAAAAATGAAATCAATTGCCTCCCTTCAATTTACTTATCTATATGTATTTTGTTTCTTCAGATAGAATGTAAGCCCTTTGAAGGTAGGAACAGTGTCAATTTTATCATCATATCATCAGTTTCTAACAGAGTAATTGACACGTAGCAGGCACTGAATCAAACATCATTGCTTGATTCAGCCCATCAAACTAGTATATCATTTCTCTTCTCAGGTACATCCACAAACTTCTTGAAAAAGAGTGTCTAATCAGTCCTTCAAAGCTAATAAGTGATATCTACCATTATATCGAGTGACCTTTTTTTACAAATCTTTTCCTTCACTACTCTGTTGTCAGATAAAGTGTGTTTTTCTTTGTTAGTTATTAGTCCATTTTGATACTACCATCCTGTGTTTATATCATGAGATATCACTCCTTATTCATCTTCTGCTTCTTGATCTACTTGTCTCTCCTTCCCTGCTCCTAATTGTCCACTGTATCTCTCAGTGTAGGTATTGCCCAAATGATTATCCATGGCCAACTTATCTTCCTTTTCTATATTCCCTTGAGAATCCCAATCACATTTAATTCTACTATTACAGTAATAAATTTAATTAAATATTGTATTATTAATGTTATTATTACTAACATTTAAATAGTATCTACTATATCCTCTGAGTATATTTGGCCATACATCAAACATAATTTCATTTGATCCTCACAACAACCCTGAAAGTTCTACACTGGAAAAAAATTAGACAAACAAAGGGTAACATAATTTGGCCAATGTCACATAGCTGGTGTCTGAAGCAGTATTGGAAATCAGGTCTTCTTGACTTCAGGCCTAGTACTCTAACTGCTTCATCTGCTATCTACCTTCAAGAATCCCATCTGTTGAAATGACTCCTCCATCACTATGTCCAGTGTTACTTTTTCTTTTGCATTTTGGACCCACCTTGCAAATGTCTGGAACAATAGGATATTATCAATTAAACATGCCATCAGTACAATTGAATGTGCCTCCAAATTAATTGATTGTGTATCACTTATTTGGTTTAATTTTGCATTAGAATCATTTTCATATTTTTCTTATTCCTCTCTTAAAGTTTAGGGAAAGAGTAGGGGACATTTGTCTTATCTAAATTTTTTTTTAAATCTTCCCCAGCAGTGATGACAATCATCTTTATGAAGTAGGTGTTTAATAAATATTTGTGGAATATGGAGCCTAGATCTCTAGATTTCCAAATTCATGTTTTTCTTGACTCCATGAAACTGTATCCTAATGGGCATTAAAGTAAGGAAAATTTGCAGAACACACATACACCCTACACACACATACACAAACTCTCTCTCTCACGCACACACATACACACAACACCCCTCACAAACCCATTCACATACAGCTTATACACTCACATATACAGAGATCCTATAGACATACACACACCCCTTGCACACACATATACATACCTTATACATATACACCCCCTACACATAGCCCCCACATATCCTAGAAACATACACAAAATAAATCCATTTACCACAAACATACCCTATATATACACACCCTACACACACACACTACCCAAACCCATATACATTCACACACACCCTACACTCATAATATACATTCTATACACACATGTCCTAGACACCACTTATGCACATGCATACACATACCCTACACACATATTCTATAAATAGTGTATACAAATACATATACAACTACATAATAAAATAACATAAATATTTATGCATGAATATACATACAACATAAACATATTGTAGACATATCCATTCTATACACACATATACGTATCTATGCGCATGTACATGTCCTATATATACATATTCTACACATGTACATACACCTTATACACCTACGCTGTACACGCACACATACTAACACAAATATATGTACATGCACATATACAATAATACACATATTATTCACAATATACTGTACACACATACACACATACACACACTGTACTAACACAAATATATACACACCCATATGTGTGTATACATGCATGCACATGCTACACACACATATTCTACACAATATATTCTATACACATATACATATGTGAACATACTCCCTCTACACATACATTGTATACACACATACACAAACACAAATGTACATGCATATACACACTATATATAAATACTCTACACACATACTCTCTATACACACATGCACATACACAGTGCTGCCTACCTACTGTTTCAGCTGTTATCATAGGATCCTACATATAAAACTGGAAGGACTTCAAAGGTCATCTATTTCACCTCCTTCATTTTTCAGATAAGAAAACAAATACACGAGTTTCATTATTATTGTTGTTTATTAATATCATTATTCTTGTTTATGCTAAGGGTGGAGTAGACGGACCACTGGATTTGGAGTCAGCCAAGATGAGTTCAGACACCAGCTCTTTTTCTGTACTACTTCTGGGCTATAGACAAGTCACTTAACCTTTCTGGGCCTCAGTTCTATCATCAGTAAAATAACAGGGCTGGCTTATATGACCTGAGAGTTCCTATTCTAGTGTAAATCTCTGATTCCGTGTTCTGACTCTTTAGGTCTGATCTGTAAAAGCAATATGACATAATGGATACAATAATGATCAGGGAGTCAAGAAAACATGTGTCAAAATCCATCTTCTGACATTATTTTAGTTTTTTTGTCCCTTGGAAGGTCAGTTCACTTTTCAGAACTTCAATTTCACTGCTTGTAAATGAAGGGTTCTGAATTTTCTTGCCCCTAAAGCCACTTCTAGATCTAAGCCTGTGATCTAAGTTTAATGCTTGGTCCTTTTTTTCCCCCCTAAAATCACCCTCCAATCGTAGCCACTGATTCACCCTATAGCTATGTTGTGTCCTTGCACACAGATGTAATTCCACTCATCAAAGTCTATCTGGGGAAGTGAATATGGCTACATATGTTCTGTATGTTTGCTTCAGAAGACATAGTCCTGTGGTTTCCTTCCACTGAGAAGCAATCTATGAATACTCACCCCCGGGGACAATTTGGTAAATTCCTGGTTGGATACTGCCTTTGAACAGCTACAATGCTTACATAGTATGATGTGGGAGCATAGAGAGTGGAGTAGGAGTTTGAAGACCTGAGTTTAAATCCCAGCTGTACCACTGATAATCTATGTGATCCTTTTTAAGCTTCAGTTTCATTATTTGAGCAAATAATCCTACCTTAATCTGTTCACCTCTCATGATTCTGAAATGAAATACTGCATATAAATTCTTTTTTTTAAATCATAAAGCACTAAACAATGGATCTTTGTTTTTGCTATCATCATGATCACCTTCATCTTCAGCACCATTATTATATTCCTGGTGCATCAGTTACCAGTCAAGCGCTCATTTTTTCCTCTCCACACACGACTCCAAGTGTGGTCCTGAGTTAAACTCAAGGTCTCCACTACCCATCACCTTCAGAGGAAATTCCAGGAGACCAAGTACCTTTATTGTGGAAGAGAATAGTTATGAATCTAAAACTTAAGGGATGTCTCAGTACAGATTGTTGTTGTTGTTGTTGTTGTTGAAAGTGAAGGAAAAAAAATCGAAAACCTTCTCACCTTCAGGTGTAGCTATATGTCATCTTCCTTAGTAGAAGAACACAAGAGTAATATCTGGAAATCTTCATGCGATGTAACATGGGCGCCTGGGGAATAGCTTAATTTTCTGCTGTATATAAACAATGTACAAGTTCCTCCTAAAGGAAGGATCAATAATGGAAAGGAAAACTGGTTAAGGAGACGGAGGAAGAGGCATATCTTGTAGATTCTATCTATGCCTCCTCTCCTATTATAACATTCCAGTAATATCTTACCTATCTTATGGTATGTAAAACTGATTCCTTATACAACCTGATAAGATAGGTAGTATAAGAGTATCCTTTATTTAGAAATAAAGGAAACTGAAGCTCAGAAAGTATTTTTTTTCCAGGTGACACACCTAAGGTATATCAGAGCAGAGATTTAAACACAATTGAAATTCCCTTGACTTTGGAGTCAGAAGACCCAAGGTCAAATCTCACTTCTCACATTTACTACCTGAATGATCTAGGACAAGTCACTCTTCCTCTCTGGGACTTAGTTCCTGCCTGAGGATGGTCTTTGAGCTCTCTTTCAACTCTCGGTCTATTTTCCTATGATGTGCATTGAACTTTCATTTCACTACATCATGTGACATTGAAAGAAGGAGGCCTCTTTTCATGTCACATGTCATCTGGACCACTGAAGTAGATTCCTAGCCAAGCTTCCCATGTCCGTTTTCACATCTCTCTTGCCCATCCTAAATACCATTACTGGATTCCTGTTTGTCCTACACGGGTTCTGACAAATAGCCTCACTCCCTTGATCAAAGTCTTCCATAGCCCCCCATTCACATATAATGCAATCCATTTCCACCAATGTTTTTATTACTACCCTCTGAATCCAACTCACTTTATCACCCTTATCTTACCCAACTATGCCTCATAGACTCTTGTGATCTAGGCCAAAATGACTATTTACTTTCCCTTGAATTTGTAGCATGCCTTCAAACTTCTTTCCTTTGTTTATATTATTCCTGATAATGATGATATATATATCCAAATAATATATCAAAACAATAGTTTATATGTGTGTATGTGTGTGTGTGTGTGTGTGTGTGTGTGTGTGTGTGTGTGTGTGTGTACATCAGTTGTTTTTCAGTTGTGCCCAACTCTTGGTGACCCCATTTGGGGTTGTCTTGGCAAAGCTACTGAGCAGTTTGCAATTTCCTTCTCCAGCTCATTTTACAAATGAGGAGACTTAGACAAACAAGTTTATATGACTTGCCCGGAGTCACGCAACTAGTAAGTGAACCTGCATTTTATCCACTGTGCCACTTACCTGTGTAAATACATACACACACACACACACACACACACACACACACACACATACGTACATGAGAAAAGAAGAGTAATAGATGATTTTAGATTATATGTTCCAGAGGTTAAAAATTCTGTAACATACACAACTTTGAAGATCAATACTAAAGGCTGACAACTGGAACACAGCAATAAATTACCAAGCGTAATGGCTATTAGTTAACTTCTAGGTGATACCTATGAAACAATCATGATCAAAATACGAATCAAGAAATTCTCTATGAAGGATAATCATCTACAAAGACCAGGTGAATGGGGCTGAATCACACCAACTTTTTACAAAAGTTGAGGGGTTTGTGATAGCATTACAAGGCAGCTTCATTGATGCCAGAAATTATAAGAAGGTACCTAGAGTTAGTAGTCAATATAGATTTTGTAAGGAAATAGCATATATTGTGCAAAATTTCATTTTAGCTGAGGAAAAATAGCACCTAGTGAATACTTAGAAAGATATGATTAAGTGTTAAAAATTATACAGTAAAATATTTCTTGTTCCTCAGAAAAGAAAGAAATGCCTATGCTATAAATATGATCCGCCAAATATCTCTGAGAATACAATTTATGAACTATGGTGTAACCATAACATCATCATAGTCATCAGATTGCCACCCACAATTGCCCAGACATAACAATGATTTGTACAAATGTAACGATGCTTTTAGAATATGTCATCAAACTGTATATTCACCACCTTCAAACTCTGTAGAGTGAAAAATCTCTAATAGTATATGGACTTAAGACAATTCATAAAAAAACTAATAAACAAACAAATATATAAATGGGAGAGGTACCTAAAATTCCCAACTATCCTGCCTAATACTGTAGTTATCTCAAAAATAATTTGACTGAGCTTGAAAAAAAGATGCACTTTTACTTAAACTCTCTTGAAGCATCTATAAAAAGAAATCATGTTCTTCACTGGAACACTGGATATTAAACATAGAATTCAGTCAGTAAATAAAAATTTATTAAGTGCCTACAATTTTTCAGGCACTATAATGAGAGTTATTTTTATAGAGAAAGGCCAAAGACAATCCCTGCTGTCAAGAAACTTAGTCAAATGGAGTGTATAATATGTGAACAACTATGTACAAACACAAAATATAAAGAATCAATTAGAAGTAACTAACAAAGGGATAGCACTAGCAGTAAGAGAAAACAGGAAAGACTTCTTGTCAATGGCTTGATTTTGGCTAGGACTTAGAACAAGCTAGGGAAGCTGAGAAGGAGAGAATTCCAGGCTTTGTAAGCAACTGGTGAAAATGCCCATAATCAGGAGATAGAGTGCCTTGTTTGAAGAAAGCCAAGGAGGCCAATGTTGATTTATTTCAGATTTCCTGGGTGGGATGAGTGAAACATAGTTTTTGTTCAGTCATCTCAGCTGTGTCTGACTTTTGGTGACTCCATTTAATGTTTTCTTGGCAAAGACACTCGAGGGATTTGTCCTAAAACAATTCAAATGGAAGTGATTCAGTTTCTGGGCATTGTGCTGGTACACTGTTGAGGTGTCACAGGCACACAACAATGAGGTGAGCACAACAGGTCTGTAGAACCTATGTTTGGTAGTCAGTCTAATACCTATTTTCTCTCACACTTTCTTTGGGCATCTCCCAAACACTGAGCTAGCTCTAGGAATACATGTTTCATTCTCATTATCAATGTGTACATCCCTAGAAAGTATATTGCCAAGGTAAGTGACGTTATCCACAGCATTCAAAACTTCTGCATTTGACTACTAATGTTATCCAACAAATAATAATGTAGGTGAATTTCATCTTTTACATGTAGATTTAAATTGTGTTCATATCATATTTTTGCATAAGGAACAGATATATATATATGTATGTAGGTGTGCATGTATGTATATATGTACGTATGTATATATATCCACACAAAGGTGTGTATATATATATATATATATATATATATATATGTACATACATACATACGTGTGTGTGTGTTTGCACAAAATTAGACAGAATTTCAGAAGTGAGTTCAGGGACCATTAAGTTTAATCCATTTCTAAAAATGAATGCCCCTGCAATATACCTGAAATGGAGTCATTGAGCCTTGCTTGAAGTCCTTGAGTATGAACTCATTACTTCCTAAAGCAACTCACTGTACCTTGGGATAACTTTCTCTATTAGGAAGCCTGAAACCCAGACCAAAACTGGCATCTTTCCAATTTCTGCCCACTATTCCCAGTTTTGCCCTGTGGAACCAAACAGAACAAAACTAATCCCTCTCCTTGAGGCAGCTAGGTAGAGAATAGAGTACCAGACCTGGAATCAGGAAGACCTGAGTTCAAATTTGGCCTTAGACACTTACTAGCTATGTGACCCTTGGCAAGTTACTTAACCAATCTGTGACTCTGTTTCCTCATCTGCAACATAGGGATAATAATAGCATTGACATTCCACTATTGTTATGAGTATTGAATGAGATCATATTTGTAAAAACGTATACAACATGGTGCCTGGGGCAAAGTAAGTTACCTATTTTTGTTATTATTATTATTAGGTGGCAACCCTTCAAGTTCTTGAAGAAAGATAGAATGATCCTGATAAGCCTTTTCCTTTCCTAGTTGCTTCCATTCATTCACCCTCATATGTGAAGAATTTAATATAATTCATCTTCTGGCATACTCTTATCTGTGTCAGAAGATTTTTTCTAAACCATGATTCTCAAAAGCAAACGCAATACTGGAGATAAAATGTGAACAAAGCAGTATATTAGGAGGAAAGAGGAGGGAAAGCAAGGCCAGAAATTATCATTGCCTTTACTGTATGTTATCCTCTTATTATTGTAGCCTAATATCATATATTAAATACTTAAAATGGAGAGATAGTCCCTTAGTTTGAGATAATAAATCATCCTAGTTCCCAAAATAACTTAATCATTATGCTAATTTTCCAATTTTCTAACTATTCTTCCGTGTTATAGATATTCATTACTGGCCAGTCTTTAACAGTTATGCACACAGATAAATGCTCGTATTAGACAGAATGCATACAAGCTACATTCACTCTTCCAAATTAAGTGTTCTTATTATGTGGAGAAAGAATTGTTCTAGCTCTAACATTCTGTGTTTCTGTGATTCAGCTGCGCTGAAAGCCGTAGGTAGTAATGTCTTATAATCTAATGATAAATATAATCTTATTTGCTATGAATTAATATAAAATGATACCAATATGATATGGGGTAGTATGGTGTAGTTGTATTGAAGAAAATATTGTAAGGATAATCCTAATTTCACATCATATAGTGTAGTAGAGGAGAGGAGAGTATAATATAAACATTGATACAATGCTCTGATAAAAAGAAAACATTTTCCATAAAAACCCTGTGAATGAAACTGGGGAAAGTAGGAGCAAATTCCAGGCTAGGTAGGGGCTGGGGGTAGGGAAGAGAAAGATGAAGTGCTGTATGAAAGGAAGAGAAAAAAAGTCTATTTGGACTGGACCATAGAATGACCTTCACCATCCCTCTAGTCTAGCAAATGACCGAGGTCACAAAAATACATAGGTGCCCTGTACAACATGGCCAGCAATGATCATGTGTTTGTCTGAAGACATTCAGTTAGGGGTAACTTAGTAGCACTCATACAAAGATCATTCTGGACAGTTAGGTGGCAAAGAGGATAGGGGGTTGGGCCTGAAGTGAGGAAGACTAATTTTCCCGTGTTCAAATCTGGCCTTGTACACTAACTAGTTGTGTGACCCTGAGCAAGTCACTGAACATGTTTTGCCTCAATTTCCTCATCTATAAAATGAGCTGGAGAAGGAAATGTCAAATCACTCCAGTATCTTTGTCAAGAATACCCCAAACAGGGTCAAGAAGAATCAGCCATAAGTGAAAAATGACTCAGCAACAAAGATCATTTTATTCTTAGCCTGTATCTTTCTTCATCTGATGGTGGTGGGAGGTAGCATGCTCAGGAAAGACTTCTATAAGCAGCTGACACTATGATTGGGAAACAATATCCTTTGTCCCTAGAATTCCTTCAAAGAAAACTCTCAATTATTTCCCACTCCTGGGCTTTTATAACCCAATAAATATTATTGATTACATTGACTTGAAGGTAACTCAAATCTCCTGAAGAATCTTCTGAGTTTCCTAAGGAAGAGTGAATGTTAAATAAATTCCATTCTGGAATCAGCAGAATTACCCTCAACATCAATGTGATGCTTAACATTTGTTTCATTTGTACTTCAGTGTTTTAAGACAGCTAGGTGGTACAGTGATCAGAGGGCAGGGTCTGGAGTCAGGAAGCCTCAAAACAGTTACTAAATATGTGATCCTGGGCAAGTCACTTCACCTTGGTTTCCTTCAGTTTCCTCAACCATAAAACGGAGATTAATATTAGTAGGTTTTGTGAGTACCAAATTAGATATCTGTGCAGTGTTTAGTACAGTAACTGACACATGGTAGGCATTTAATAAATGCTGGTTTTCTTCCTTCTTAATTTGTTGGACACTTGTTCCTTAAGGATTTTAGTGCAGGTTAATTTTATATTTTCTTAATCCTCTGACGATCAGGATTCCATTTTGTTATAGAACCCAACACTATTAATCAAAACATTTGAAGCAACAGGAGGAGCCCCCTGGCCTAAGTGTGGACCATAACAAAGAGTTCACAATATTTATGTATTCATATTCTTGCTTCCCTGCTTATCTTGAGTGAATAGTGGTTCCTGAGACCCTAACACTTGAAATCAAAGAAGTATAAAATGAGCTCATATATCCTGGCTAAGTCTGCCTGTCCCTTGTCTCACAGTCTTCTCATTAACTTTGTTCTTGAAGCCTGGATTTAAATACATTTACAACCCAATTAGTCCATTGTCTAGTGTGTTGTCTTTTTTTTTTATCCCCTCCCCCTTTCCTTCTAGTTCAAGGCTGTCAGAATGAGTAACATTTATGTCTACTTACTTCTGCAGGAGAGGATGTTTCTTTCCCTTCATTAACAGCCTCTAAAAGCAATGTCTTTTCCAGTAAAATGAAATAGTAAAAAAAACCCATATAATTACACAGTGAACTTGATCAATGTAGACGGCCTTCCAAAGAGATCAGATCAGGTTTACTTCCTTGATTACAAGAACTTTTTTGAGGGGGGTGTGGGGGCAAGGCAAGAAAAGGCATTCTAAATTTCTAAATAATTATCTCAATTCTTTTTTTTTGGTGTAGGTATAGAAACAGGAATGGCCACATTATTCTTGGATTGATCTAGTTGTTTGTGTGTGTTTTAAGGTCCTAGAATGGGCAGTGCTTTGGAAAAGTAGAAGACTATAAAAATTGAATTTTCATGTGCTCAACCTCCCTTTCCTGTTCCCTTTATTTTACCCTATCCCTATTCACTCACTTTAAGGTAACTGGTGCCTAGCTATTTTCCTGCATTTAAATAAGTTCAAAGAAAACTATCTAACTTCTCCCATATGCTGTGTAGTCCAAAGTTTAATTTCTTTTCCCAAGGGTCTCTGCCTTTTAAACCTTGCCTTAAAAGTATAGGGTGGAAAATTTCCTGTATTAGGTAGGAAATCTAGCTAGAAGGCTTCTAAGATTCACTTTACACCTAATTAATATGTACAGCTTTTTAGAGCAAGAAAGGACCTTAGTGATCTTCTAGCACAGGGATCTTTATTGTGTTATGGACACTTTCGTCAGTTGGATGATGCTTGAGACAACTTGGAATAATATTTTTAATGTATAAAATAAAATGTGTGTTTACAAAGCTAATTATATTTAAATACAGTTTATGTATCTATCTATCTATCTATCTGTCATCTATCTATGTATGTATGTATGTATGTATGTATGTATGTATGTATGTATCTATCTATATATGTATTTATATATGTATGTATGTATCTATCTATCTATGTATGTATGTATGTATGTATGTATCTATGTATCTATCTATCTATCTATCTATCTATCTATCTACCTCTATCTATCTATCTATCTATGTATCTATCTTTCCATCCATCCATCTCTCTATTAAAATTCAAGGAACACAAGATGAGAAAGAGTGAAGTGCTGTACAGTCTGTTAGGAGTCTGAGATTAATGATTGAAAGTTTGATTAGAGAAAATGAAGCCAAAGGGAAAAGAATATTTTTTTCCTTCACTGCTGGGTATTGGAAGTCAGGTATGAAAAAGATTTTTTTAAAAAACAATCTAAGAAATGAATAGGTAGTTATGAAGGCTAAAAAGGTGGTGACTGAGAATGCAGTGTCTGAAGTGAATCCTACAGACTGTTGGACAAGATGGAGTTGTCCAAAAAAAGCTGGAAATGATTATTTTCAGGGTGCCCTATGAGGTTAAAGAAAAGACTTTCAAAATAAAGAAGTGGATGAGGTTGAAAATTACATAATCACTTAAGGTATTTATTGACTAAAGTAGACATGATAGAAAATATATATACGTATGTATGCATGCATGCATGTATGTATGTGTATATATATATGTATGTGTGTATATATATGTATATATACACACACACATACAAATACATGCACAAACACATACACACATACACATACATACATGAGGATATCTGGTAACCAAGGTAGGGAAACATGATGGATAATATTTGGGTAAAATTAATTCAGGAACAAATAGGAGTGATTTTGTCATTAGACTATATATACCACAGACCACCTGGACCAAAAGTAGAAGGAAATGGGTACATGAAAGAAAACACGCGGAGACTTGATATAAGAGTGATGGGAGATGTCATTTTTCCCTGAAATCAACTAAAGTCCCATTTCTGTCTTTACAAGCCCTGATGAGAATTTAATCTGCCAGTTAGAGAAATCAATGGGCATATACTATACTAGATTTGATTCTCACTAGCATTAAGATAGAGTAGATGAGAACCTTGGAGAAAATGGCCCCTCCTAAAGTTAATGATAATGATTAAGTCTAATATATGTCCTAACATTTGGGAAAGTAGATTTCAAATAGTTCAGAGGAAGGATAAGGGGGATTCCACATGTTAAAATCCTATAGTTAGCACACAGGGGGTAGAAAACTCTCAAGAATGCCTCTGAGGTTAAAATAATTGAAAACTCAATGAGGAGAAAGCAAAACCAAATTTTTTAAAAAAGAAAACAATCAGCATTTGTCTGAAGAAACCAGTGTAATTGCACAATTCACTCATGAATCTTTTGCAAAGATACGTATAGAAAATTGAGGCAAAGTCAGGCAACAAAACTAACATAACACTTTCAACATTGTTAGTCTAAAGTTCTGAAGGAGCTAAATCTAATTAAAATAGCTGACCTTTATTTAGCATGTTAGGTATGCAAAGCACTTTACATATATTATTTGATCCAAAAACAAAGCCAAAAACTTCAAGGTTCATGCTATGGCAATGGCACCGACTAAGTGATGCAGTGGGAAGAGTACTACACTCAGAATCAGGAAGATTTGAGTTGAAATCCTGCCTCAGACACTTTTAGCTGTTTGACCCTGGATGAACCTCTTAACTTTTGCCTCCCTCAGTTGTCTCAACTGTAAAATGGAATAATAATAAGAAATACCTCCCAAAGTTGTCGTATCAAATGATATAATATTTGTAAAACACCACAGTGGTTGACATATGGTGGGTGATTAAATAATTATTGTTTTTTTTTCCTTCCCCTCATGTTACATATGTGTTTAACCAAAAGGTTTCTCCAGGGTCACAAAGCCAGTAAATGTCTGATCCAGGTTTTGAACTAACTTCTTCCTGTCTCCAGGCCCATCACTCTTACTTGGATACTGACTAGGAGCCTCTGACATAAAGCTGGTGGTAAAGAAAGGTAATGACAGTGGCAGCTAGGCAGCACAGTAGATAGAGCACCGGCCCTAGAGTCATCTGGCCTCAGACAAATGACACTTACTAGCTGTGTGACCCTGGACAAGTCACTTAACTCCATTGCCTAGCCCCCCCCAAAAAAAAAGATAATTGGAGAAGAAAACAAGCAAAAAGCCCTTTTTATTATTTTTAAACTATATTAGGGAAAGTGGGAGGATCGAAGAAGGCAAAAGACTGCAATTTAGGATGAGATGCAGTCAATTAGTCAATAAACACTTATTAAGTGTTTACTAGTTGCCAGGCACAGACTGGGAGGACTTCTCAATTTTCATGTGGCATTTGTTTCTTCTGCTAAAGTCAATGAAGTTTTCACTATGTATATAACTAAAGCACTTTAAGTCTGTGTGAGATAGGGAGGCCAAGTCTTAAAATACTTTTTTAAAAAGTATTGCAAGTCTAGATAGCAACTCATCTGAAAATTTATCTGAGGCTTTATTGCCCTGCAAGGTCAATATCAGTAGTTGGCACTGTGTTGTTCCATCAAACAAAGTTAACGAGATCTTGGGATGAATTAGGAGAAGCACAACTTACATTAAAAAAAAAGAGAGGAAAAAAAAAAGAAATCATATTTCCTTTGTACTCTGATTAATCAGACTTCATTTGGAGTATTCATTTCAAATCTGGGAAACAAAGTATAAGGAAGGTGCTGATAAGCTTGGGAGACTCCAGAAGAGGGAAAATAGAATGTCAAAGGTCTTAGAGTCTACATTCTGGAAGGAGCAATTGAAAGAACTGTGAAAGCTTAGCCAAAAAAAGTAACGACTTGGGGGGGGGGAGGCATGAAAGACATGTCTAAAGGCTGTCATATCGTAGAGATAGTGGAATTGTTCCTTTCCATCCCAGAACACAAATGTTAAAGCAATTGGTGGAATCCAAAAAGAGGCAAATTTAGGCTGGGTGTTACTTAACAATTAAAACTGTCTAAATGTGCAAAGGACTAGTGCTAAATAAGGATGGTCCCTATCTATGAATGTCTTCAATAATGACCTGACAACTTTTTGTTCCATACATTATAGGGAGCGAATTTCTTTGTTTTATGTCGTTTTCTTTATTCATTCATTCATTTGTTTGTTTGTTTTTCAGTGGATGTAGTTGACTAGTTGGTCCCCATGGTCCCCTCAAATTCTCCAATTCTGTAAATCTGTGATTCTATGAGATTGTTATTGTTGTTGTTGTTGACAGGTTTTGGTTTTCAGGTCCCTGTAAAATCCTTCAAAAAAGCAGTTGTTGACTCCACTTCCACAAAAGACCGGCATTAGCATCCAATTTTCCAAATCTCTATTCATCCTCTACTCCAGGCTAGGCACCATCTCAGGCACTAGAGATTTTGTAAAAAATGACTGCAATGCCTGCCCTTGATATTTTAGGGATTAAGCTCTTGAATTTAGGGATTAAGAGCTCATCTCATCTTTCCTAATGACAGAAAATGGAGGCTTTTGGGAATTAGGAATTGCACCAATCAATAACTCCATTACAGGAATGAACGATGAGGAGTAGAACACCCAGAGATTGTGAAAGGAGTCAAAAATGCAAAGAAAGTGAAGACCAAGACATGTATGGGTCATTGTGAATATATATGTATGTGTACACATATATACATACACAAATATACATATATACACACATATGCATACATATGTGAATGTATATATGCATACATACAGAAATATACATATACATACACATGTAAGGATCCTTCTTTCTAACCTTAGAGTTTCTCAACTCACCTTTTCCCAGAAATGTGGCCTAGAATTACAATTTCATTACATGTTTCATTGCAGCTGTTGCTACATCTTTCTCAACTACCAGACTGTGCTGTTTACATTAAACTATGTTTGGTTTTGTTCCCAATTGTTTTTGGCCTTTATTTTATGCATTCTTATCAAACATCACAGGAACAGCTAGGTAATACAATGAGTAGAGTGCTGGGCCTAAAGTCAAGGAGACTCAACTTCCTGAGTTCAAAGCCAGCCTCAGACATTTACTAGATGTGTAACCCTGGGCAAGTCACTGTTTGCCTCATTTTCTTCATCTGTAAAAGAAGATGAAGAAGGAAATTGCAAATCACTCCATTATCTCTGCCAAAACAAACAAACAAACAAACAAAAATAAATGGGAACATGAAGAACTGGATATGACTGAAAGTGCTGAACATGACTGTAGAACATCCCCTTTAATGGAATCACCAAGAAGAGAGAGAAAGAAGAGAGAGAGAGAGAGAGAGAGAGAGAGAGAGAGAGAGAATGTGTGAGTGTGTGTGTGTGTGTGTGTGTGTGTACTGAAGTAGATGAACAGCATTCCCTTCCATCACAAATTCTGAGATGATCTTGAAAGTTCCCTTTGATTTCTAAGAACTCGAAGACTCCATATTATGTATATTTGTCTCACTTGCTCCATTAAACTCAAAGCTCTTATTTCCCAAAGGTATTGATAGGGATAGAGACATTTTCACTGTTGTCCCCTATACCTAGAGTCCTCTCCCTTTTCATCTCTACCTTCTCATTTTTCCTTTCTTTTTTTTCAAGTCTCAATGAAAGATTGGCCATCTTTAAGAAGCCATTCCCTGTCTTCCTTAATCTTAATGTCTTCCATTTGAGTCTACCTCCAGTTTCCCCTGTACACATGTTTTTTTTATATAGTTGTTTCAATATTTTCTACCTTGTTAGGCTGTGCACTCCTTGAAAACAGAAATTGTTTCCCCCTTTCTATCTCCAGTTCTTAGCACAGTGCCTAGCAAATAGATAAATGATTATCGACTGATTGACTGTACTCTTAGTTCCATTGATAAAGGGAAGATTCAATGAGGAAACATGCTCAACCAGTACAGGTACAATTCCCTTTGTGAGCTGCCTGGAGCAGTAACGTCAAATAGAAAAGGATCTCCATCTGTTGACTTAGAAAAACACAAGTTAACATTATCTATGGCATATTTACATATATATATATATATATATATATATATTATATATATATATACACACATATATATACACACACACATATATGTATATGTATATATATGTATATATGTGTGTGTGTATACATATATATGCCTGTGTGTGTATGTGTATATATATACACACACACACATACATATATATATATATACACACATACATACATATACATATATATGGTGTATTATGGTTTTACATATATCCCAAATGCATTTTAGTTTGACCCCACACTCAGGAGTTTTGTATCCGCAAGTTTTAAACCTCTAGCCTGGAGGTATAAAATCATGCTTAGAATCATAGTCAGTTTATGTCAGTGGTAGGAGCTGAATCCAGGACTTTCTCAGTCTGGTCTAGCTCTATCTATAATATAATATTGCCTCTAAAGCAGGAATTAAATCTGTTATTTCTTTTGAAGCACACTTCACCATCCTAAGCACATTAGTGATGCATTCTTTACTGATTGTAACTTCTTCAAACATACATGTACCTTTATAGGCACATCCTCTAAATTCACTGAGTTCCAATCCTCCAAATAATATCGTGGATCAAGCATCTTCAAGAATGTGCATGGCTCCCTTGCTTCCCCTTCCATCTGAAATATGGATGACAAATTATTTTCATGGTTTAACACATATCTATGGCCCTTTTCAGTAGTCATTGGAATGCGAACAACTAATATTGCCTATCTGGTGACCCACTTCCCCAACCAGACTGGGTGTTCCCAGGACACCATTGTCCATATTTAAGTAATTCACCAAGTAATTAAACTCTTGTAATTTATAGGAGTTTCACTTGGAAATGTTTGTCCTGAGACCATAATGTTTTACTGGCTCATTCCATGAGAATACTTCAAGTCCAAAGGAGCAATATTGATTTTACTATATCTCCTTTTAAGACTTCATTTTCTTGCTTTACACTGGATTTAAATTTTAACCTGGCTTATACAATCGGCTATATTTTAAAGCTTTAAAGAAATTACATTAAGATAATTTCTTTCCCCCAGGGCCAGATATGTTTTCACTCATTTTCAAATGCCTCCCCTCTCTCCTGGCACTAGGGCATCATAATTTTCTTTTTTTCTCCTTAAATGACCATGATTCTAGCATACTCTCCAACTGCAAAAAGACCTAATTGCGTTAATGGTGATAATATTTTAGGAGCTCAATTCTGCCCCATTTTGAAGGGTAAATGCAGGGTTGTTGAGTAATGATGAAAATGAAAATGTCTAATAATTAACGTGACTCACCCCTTTTTTCTATACAAATCAGTCACAATTTGTTAGATCTTGAATGGAGTCTTATTACTGCCTTCTCACTTTACAGGTGAAGAAACTGAGGTCTAGAAAGAAGTGATTTGGCCAATGTCTCACAGGCAGTTATTGGCACAGCTACAACTATAATACAGGACCTTTAATTCCTATTTACAGAACTGAGGAATGTCAAAAGTGAAAGGTACTTTAATCTCACCCATTTCTAAGTAAGAATACTTCTAGACATCTTATCTGGAAAGCATTCATTTGTCCTCTGCTTGAAGACTTCAAATGAGAGGAAACCCTTCAAAGTACCTTGTGAGCTGAGCAATTTCACTTTTGGAAAGATGTAATCACTGAGGAATGCCCTTGACCTAATTTCCTTAGTCTGAATTTATCTCCTTACAACACACACACACACACACACACAGACACACACACACCAACTAGCTATTACAAAAGACAGTCTTTCAGGTACTTGAAGAAAGCTATCCAGACCCTTCCAAATCTTCTCTTCACTTTGCTGAACTTACTTATCATGAATGCCTCTGTGAGAATGTGGTTTGAACAAATTGGGTAACCTGTCTAATAAGAGAAGCCCATTGTTTCCTCCCTCCCTTTTTTTTAAGTTACTCAAGTGCTAGCTTTCAAAAGAAACAATGCCTCAACCCAGCTAAGCTCCTCAAGAAATATATTATAGAAAGCTGGTAATTGTTGGGGTATGAAGCACTGAGTGAGGGCCAATGTAAGAATACTGTGGGGGAGGTGGGAAGTCAAGGACCATTACTCTATCCTTAAATCAAATCTTGCAATGTAAGCATACTGTTAATAAACCATAGTATTTTTTTATATGACATTATCACTTTTTATCAAATCAAACTAAAAATGTTTCAGATATACAGCAAATCATTGAATAATTAGTAATTAAAGACTGGCAAATAAGAGTTAAGGTTTTATGCCAGTTGATTCTGCCTGATGCAATCTACCAGGCTTACTTCACAACATGTGTAGATATTCTAGGACAGTTTTCCTGTCTGCTTATGGTATGGAAAATAGCAGCAACAACACTAATAATATATAATTC
The DNA here is from genome assembly GCF_003287225.1 of Phascolarctos cinereus. Lineage (NCBI taxonomy): Eukaryota > Metazoa > Chordata > Mammalia > Diprotodontia > Phascolarctidae > Phascolarctos > Phascolarctos cinereus. The sequence goes on along the minus strand of NW_027555625.1, from coordinate 28,617,902 downwards.
TTCAAGGTTTGCAAAGTACAACTACTCTCTGAGGTTGGATAAATTATTATCCAAATTTTACAGATAATGAAACTGAGGTTGAAAGAGATGAAGTGATTAGACTAAGTTCATGTATCCAGTAAGTATTTAAGGCCTTCCTGACTTCAAATCCAATACTCTATCCACTGCAGGGAACTGAAATGGAACTGATTATGCATACCAAAGGTCATTAACTGGCCAAAGTAAGCCATTGATATTTCCTTGATCTGGTGGTGAGTTAGGAAAGGATTGATGAAAGCCTTCAGGTAGGAGGAGTGAAAGTAGAAATGTCAGTAGCAGCTCTGCCAGCTGACTCTGTGCTTCCATCCCTAACACTCACAGTAAGTGTTGTAAAGTTGGTTCCCATATTACTTTGATTTGATTTTTCCTCTTCACTGAATGAATATTAATAATAGACCTGATTAGACTATCATTGTGAGTCTCTAAAGGTCCAGGTATGAGAGTCCCTGTCAGGATTTAGCCCTGGCACATCCCTGTAAGATTCACGCTAGCAGTAGATTGAATCCAAAAGTCAAAATGTTGTTTTGCGAAAGTACTTTGTCCATCACCTATTCAGTATTTTGCAGTACGCCCAACCTGTCTATGCAGCAAGAAAGTGAACTTGTTGGGGGCAAGTGCCTTGTAGGATAATATTATAAGTTTGAGCCCACTATCACCAGGAACAGTTGTGCTGTAGGGAAGAACATGCTCTTAATTCCAGATACTTTTGTAAAAGTACAAAAAAAATCTTACTTTTGTTCTTATAGTATCTTCTCAATAATTATCCCATTGCAAAATATAATTCGTATTAAATCAGTCATATTCAACTACTAATCACTGAATCAGTCAGTGATATAAGGCAGATACTAAATATAACTGGCAATTGATATGGCAAAGAACACAGCAGAATGCGGATTCAAGCCAATTGTTATTAGGTCTGTGTTCTCAAAGGCATCAGGAGGTGATGTCTTGACTTGCAAGTGACTTAGATTTAAGTGAGGTAGGGCTGTGCAAAGTCATCATTTCTTCAGAGTCTTCTGGGTACAATAGTAAGACATAGGTCAGGATGACTGGCAGTGCCCCGGATGCAGTGGGGGATCTTGTCCTTTTTAATCTAAGGTCTTTCCTAGGTCTCAATTTTTTTCTGAGGCAACACCCATTCAGTAGTTAAAGGCTAGGTAATAATTGATGCAAAAGATGGCCTAGTTTGCCTTCAAAAAAGAATCAGTCTTGGAGCAGAAGATCCTTAGAGTTTCTAGCCAGAACAGAAATATTTTCTGGATGCAAGTCAATAATATTAGACAGACACTCCTTTTACCCCTCAGGATTTTCTCCATATTATTGAGAGGGAGATGTAGCTAGCAGTGCTGCTCTGGGATCTTATTTGATGGCAATTTGGATAAAGATTTTCAAAAAATTCTGAAGATCACAAGTGGACAGAAAGCTAGATTTTGAGTCTAAAACTACACATTGGAATTATAGGTCTTTTATTTACCATCTCTATGACATTGGGGAAGTTACTTCCCATTCTGGGGGGCCTCAGTTCCTCATCTGTAAAATGAGGGATTAGATTACATAAAGCAATTAAGAAACATCTATTAATAGTCTATTAGGTGACAAAAAGTGATAAATGCTATATGAGCATTTCCAGCTCAAAATTCCTTGTATTACAATCTTATGGTCCTTATAGCTTTCAACTTTGTTAGCTATACATTTCCATAATAGTTGATTTTGGGTTTTTTGTGTATTTTCGGGTTTGTTAAATAGATTTATATGCTAGTTCCTTTGAGCCTAACAAGATCCCTCTGAAGGAGGTATTTTATATCTATTGTAGAGAAAAGGAAACTGAGACTGAGAGTTTGTCTTTGGTGCCACAACTCATAAAGATCAGAGACAGAATTTGAGCCCCAATTACTCCTGACTCAACTATTTCCGACTGACTCATTCACTCACTGAGAACTGAGAAGCTGTTACATACAACTATGCTTCTGGGAATATGAAAGTCAAGAACATGAGAGGCCTTGACTTTAGGCAATTTATAATCTAGTTGGAGAAAATAAGGTGATATGGCTGACATTAATAACTGAAGTGAGGTATACATTTACCATTGCCTCCATGTAATCAATTTGGAAGAGTATGAAGAGGTGAATTAGAAGGATGTGATAAAATGGAGCATTTTGCTTATGCTACTTCATTCATTTAGTTATTTCTTCATTCACTCACCAGCCATGTACTAAATACCTGCATTTTTTTTCAAGCTTCATGCTTATGACTTCCATAGGGATACAGAGAAAGACATTGATGAAATGTTCTTTTCTCTTGTCTCATCCTCTTACCCCAATACCAACAGTGCCTACCAATGATATATTGATCAAAATATTTCCTATTCATTAAAAGAAATAAATTCATAATAAATAAATATAATATGTAATTTAAATAATATATAATATAAATATAATAAATCAAATTAAATAATATATTAGCTTTTCTCATAGAACCCTTACTTTTTACTGTGTGATCTTGGAAAGCCGTAAGATAACATGTCCTTTGAAACATTTTAATAGGTAACCTCTTCTCCAATTCCAGACAGCCCTACCTTCAGCCATTCTGAATTAGTGAAGTTTGACTGAATATTTTCTCAAGGGTTTATCACCATGGCATCAGAGTTTCTATGGAAATGTGACAATTCTCAAAGGACAAATTTAGCAAGTCTGCCTTTTATTTTTCTTAAGATAATTATGGCTCCTTTGCCTAAAACAACCTGTTGACCTATTGCACTATGGCAGCTCTTATCTTTGATGACCCATTCTAGCCAATGCTTCCAGGACATGTCCTGCATAGAGGCTAATAAAATAGCTAATAAATAGCATTGATACAGCGTTTACCATGTGTCAGGCACTGTGGTAAGTGCTGTACAATTAACATCTCATTCGAAACTTAAAACACCTGGAATTGGGTGCTACTGTTATTATCATCTCCATTTTATAGATAAGGAAACTAAGGTAAACAGAGGCTTAGTGACTTTCTCAGGGTCACTGAGCTAGTAAGAGTCTGAGGCTAGATTTGAACTCAAATCATCCTAACTTTAGGCCTGGCACTCTATCCCCTGCAGCACTTTGCTGCCTAATCACTAGTCTCTTTGGCTGCTGCCCGCTTAGAGACAAAAACTATATTCCATTTCTTAGACATCAGACACATTACATGACTCTTGCAATCCAATATCAGTTTCATTTTCTCCCCCACAGGAACTTTGAAATATGTCCCGGAATCACTTTGGCCTCTGCTTTGTGAGCTTTCTCCTTATTTTACATAGAACCACTACTGCATTTCATTTCCTGGGTATTGAGTCTAAACCATGATCTGTTCCAAGCTCCCATTTTTATGTCATGTTCTCCTTGTTATAATGCAAACTCCTTGAAAGGAGGGACATTTTAATTTACTTGTATTTGTATCCCCAGTACTTAGCACAGTGCCTGGTATAATTGTTGTTAAGTTACTTCTGTCATGTCTGACTCTTCATGACCCTCTTTTTTGGGGAGTGGGTTTTCTTGGGAAAGATTCTTGAGTGGTGTGCTGTTTCCTTCTCCGGCTCATTTTCCATATGACAAAGTGAAGCAAACAGGGTTAAGTGACTTGCCCAGGGTCACACAGCTAGTAGATGTCTGAAGTCAGATTCAAACTCAGGAAAATGAGTCTTCTTGATTCCAAGCCAGGTGCTCTGTGGACTACACCACCTACCTACCCAACTGGTATAATATTGAGTATTTAGTAAATCTACCTAGCCTAATCCTTCACATCTTTTAAGACATAACTTAAGTCTTTCTTCATTTCTCCATGTTGGATTTCTGTCAAATTGAGAAAGGTGCTGAGAGAGTTAGAAATCAGGGATGACACCTAGGTTGTGAGCCTGCCTGGCATTTTCTTTAATGTGAAGTATTTTAATGCAAAGTAAAGGCAGGATAGATATTTAGAGCTGATGCTCCCCAATCTAACCAGATGGACTTTTACTTGGTGATTCCCAGATTGCTCAGGAAGTATGAACTGCCATTGCACTCTCTTCTCCAGACACACCATAGTGCCTTGGAGGTGGCCACACTGGAGATCTGTACATCATATAGGTGTCATCTTCAATTACCACCTGTATGTAGATCATTTTCAAATCTATATTTTCTTTTCTAGCCTGATCCTGTCCTTATAAATCTGGCAGATTTTAAACTGTTTGTTAGATATTTTTGTCTGGAAATTCTACCAGTACTTCAAAGTCAACAGATTACAATTTGAACTCTTCATCTTGCTTTTGAAACACAGTGTGCTACAAATGACAAAATGATTTACTGGGACCTCTGATGCTTTGCAGTTTTATGACCTTAAGCTAGTCACTTAAACCATGGGTGTCAAATTCAAACAGAAACAGATCACTGTTAACTGCATATTGATTTAGAAAACTACCAATTACTATAATTTTTGTTGTCTTTTTTATTTATTTTCTTGAACATTTCCTAATTACATTTTAATCAGGTTTGTGCCCAGAGATTTGTGTATATGCCTCCAGCTAGGCTTGAGCCATGACATCTTTCAATTAAACCTCTCTGGGTAATGATATCTGCAATACCGATCACATAGAGTTGTTGCGTGAAGCTAAAATGAGAAAATGTGTATGACCACTACAGAAAATCTGCCCTCATATATGCAAGGGGGGAAGAGGGAAAGAGAGGATAAAAGAGTAGGAATTCCCCAGAAAGCAGAACTCCCTGCCCAGTAACTGTATATGTTGTTGGGGAAGTTGGGTAGGCTTATCATTCTACCAGTTATAACATAGTTAAGAACTTCAAAGTTGTCTTTGTCCCACCCCTCTTCCTCATGTCCTATGTCTAATAAATTTTCAGCTTCCCTCAGTTCTTCATCTATAATATCTCATAAATCTATACCCTACACTGAACTAATAGTGTAGCCACTATTTGTTGTTGTTGTTTTTGAGTCATTTTCAGTTGTATCTAACATTTTGTGACCACATTTTGGGATTTTTTTGGTAAAGATACTGGAGTGGTTTGCCCTTTTCTTTTCCAGCCCATTTTACAGATGAGGAAAGTGAGGCAAACAGGGTTAAATGACTTGCCTAGGGTTAACAACTAGTAAGTGTCTGAGGCCAGCTTTGAACTCAGGAAAATGAGTTTACTTGACTTCAGGCCCAATGTTCAATCCTACCTGCCCCTACTTGCCCCTAACAGTCTCTTTCACTCAGGCCCTTGTATCAGCTTGCTTGGATCAAATTAATATTCCTATACCTGGTCTTCACGCCTCTATTCTTCACCTCTTTCTAATCCATTTTTTACCTTTCTGACTCCATAACCACTGTAATGTACATGCATATACTAATCAACAATCACTGATCATCCCCACCCTCCACCATTTCTTCACAAATAAAATCTAAGTTTCTCATCTTGGCTTTCTTGACCCTCCACCAGATCCTTTTCAATCAACCATGATCATTTCAGCAAATCTGTCAAATTGTCTATAATACTTGTCTTTCATTTCACTGCCTTTGGCTATGCAATACCTCTTGTCTGAAATGAATACCATGCTCCCAACTCTATCTCCATTTCTTGAAGTTCATTGATTCCTTTAAGGCACAAGTGGGCTGACATTACTCCATGAAAGCTTCCTTACCTATGAAATTGAAAAGGATCCATTACAATTTATAATAGCAGTTTATACAAGTCTTTACATTTAACTCATTTTGCTTCATAACATAACTAATAATCCTCTGTCTTCCCAACTTCGTCAGAATGATATCTATGTGATAGCTATCTTTGCATTCCCGGACTCTCAGAAATGTGCCTTGCCCATAAGAGTCCTTTAATAAATTTTAATAAATGTTTGTAGAATCATATTGAATATGTATATGCCCTCCAGCCTCTGTCCTTGGCCTTTTCTTCTTTCTTCTTTCTCCCTTGGTAATGTTGCATAGCTTCAAAGATCATTTCTTGGCAAATTACTTTTATATTTGTATCTTCACCCTAAATATCTCCCAGAGTTTATGTCACTCCCTATCTATCTATGCTATGAAATTATCACCTTCAAAAGTGAATGGGTCATCTCCTTCCCAGGATTTGACCTTTTTTCCAGCATCTCTTTATATTGAAGCAATTCTCATTCTCCCAGTTACAAAAGCTCAACATCTTGTCATCATCTTTTATTAATATGATATAGAATGAGAGATATAGAGCTAGAAAGGACCTTAGAGGCAATCTAGTCCAAGCTCTATATTTTATAGATAAGGAAATTGAGGCACAGAGTTTTAAGTGAATTTGCTGGAGTCATACTTCTCTCCTACACCCATATTCAATCTGTTTCCAAGAATTCCCATATTTCTCACTTCTCCCCATTCTCTCTACATATAAGGATGATTATTAAGGATTATCATCCTAATGCAGGTTGTCATTTCTTACCTGCTCAATTATATTCACAACCTAACTGGTCTGGCCAAAGTCCTCACAGGCAGCTGTCTCTGTAGCAGATTTTAAGATACATTGGAAAGGTCTCTCACTCCATAGCTTTATAAACATCTTAGGGAGTGGTACTGTAAAAGAGTGGATAGAGGAGTGAACTTGAAGTCAGGAAGATCTAGATGCAAATAATCAGAAACTTCCTGAATTGACCCTTTGCATGGTCTCTCTGCCTCATTTCTCCCTATTCCAATCTATCCTTCACTTTGCTCACAAATTGATTTTCTTAAAGCATAGATATGACTAGGTCATCCTTTTCTCAATCACTCTAGTGGCTCAGTATCACCTTCAAGATCAGATATAAAATCCTCTGTTTGGATTTCTTGCTCTTTCTTCCCTTTATCATCTTCTTCCACAATATATTCTCAGATCCAGTTATACTTGCTTTCTTGCTGCTAATTTTTTTTTTAATTTTCTTAAAGATGACACTCTATCTCCTGACTCTGGGCACTTTCAATGGATGTCCATCATGCCTGTAATGCTCTGCTCATCTCTGCCTCCTGGCTTCTGTGTTTTCCTTCTCAGAAAGGAAGTCAAATTTTAAAGCCATGTCCTGGGGGAAGTCTTTCCCAATCTCCTTTGACATTGGTGTTTCCTTCTAAGACCATCTTCAATGCATTCAGTATGTATCTTATTTGTACAGTTATTTGCATGTTGTCTCTTCCATTACAGCGTGTCTCCTTTTTTTAACTGTCAAGAAAATTATCTTTTCTCACTTCACATATACTATGCATTTCCATGGCATGACTAACCCTGAGGTCAAAGAAGGGTATGGTAAACTCATAGTGCAATGACATTGAAAAAGTAGATTGTTTCAGACAAACAAGTATTTCACTGGAACCCCTTATGGTACCTTCTGATTTTCCTAAAGACTTCTTTCATTCAGCATGCCCATCCTAGCACTATGCAACCACTTTCTTGAACCTGAGTTTGTTAGACACTCTGATTCCTCATATATAAAGACCTCTGTGCACCACTTTCATTGGGATCATAATTTGTACTCTGCCATTATTTCCTAAGGAGAGTATTTACTCTACTCTTTTGTGTTCTATTCAACTCTATTCTATTCTCAAATATTCCATTGTATTCCATTCTGTCCTACACTCTCCCGTCCATTGTTAAGCCATGCCATATCATGTCATGTTATGCTCTCTTATCCTATCATATCCTATCCTATCCTATCCTATGCTATCCTATCCTATCCTATCCTATCCTAACCTAACCTATCCTATCCTATCCTATCCTATCCTATCCTATCCTATCCTATCCTATCCTATCCTAACCTAACCCAGCCTAGCCTAGCCTAGCCTAGCCTAGCCTATCCCATCTTGCTTCATTCTCTTCTATTTTCAATATGGTCTTCCACATGCTGTGATTTACATCCAGTGAAAGAATTTGTCATGTACAACCTGAAGTGTTATATTTCTATGATTAGTATTAATAACAATTATCATTATTATTATTTATATTATACTTGCTGATCTACAAATCAATTTGAAGTGTTCTATAAACCTTTCTCTGCTAGACCTGAGCTCTTTTTCAGAGATGCAGAAAAATATTTCCTGAACTAAATTAATGATACTTAAGGTATCAAAATATCATCTTTGTATGTTATATATTTAGGTAATATCTTTGATTATTAACATCAGAACTTCTTGAAACATTATAGCTTTGGCTAAAGGGGAGAGAAAACAAAGAATTTTTGTATACTGCTGTGGGACAATGCAAGACATCCCTCCACCCCCAATTTAATGAAAAGTACTCAGGCGGCCAAATTATGCAATGTTCACATTCCCAATTCATCAATTACTTTTGTATATCATCTCTGTAACTTTTTCCTTCTTATTCCAGTCTCAAACTTTGTACAAATATGCCATTCTACATGTGAGACTTCTTGAAATGAATCAAGCCAAGTCTGCATTTATTAATTGTCTATGTTTCATGTACTGTGCTAAGGTCTGGGAATACAAAGAAAGACAATGACAAATCATTGCTCTCAAAAAGTTCAGTCTAATGGATGAAACAATATTAAAACAACAATTTATAAATGATGTATAATGAAAAAAATGGAGATGATCCCCAAGGAAGAAATTAAGATTAAGAATGGCTAGAAAAGGTTCCTTAGAGAAGGCAGTACTTTAGCTTAGACTTGAAATAAGGTAGAGAAATTAAGAGATAGAATTGATGATGAATACTGTTCTAGGCATGGGAGACAGCCAATGAAAATGCTTGGAGATTGGAGTTCGGTGTTGTGTGAGAGGAATAACAAGATAGCCAGTGTCACATGATCATAGAGTATGTGGAAAAGAGTAAGATATAGGCATGAAAATAAAAGTCAATAAAGAGATGAAAGCTAGACGATTCAATCTGAGAAAGATCTGTGTAGAGAGGGTAACTGAATCCATGGAAGTTGATGAGATTACCACAAAAAAAAGTGTAGAAGGAGGAGAGAAGACACTCCAGGACAAAACCTTAGGGGAAACCCAAGTTTAGCAGGTATAACTTGTATTACAAGCTGGTAAGAGAGACTGAGAAGGAATAGTCAAATATTTAAGAGGAGAGAACAGTGTCAGAGAAAAAAAAACTAAAAAAAGGTAATATCAAGGAGAAGAAGGCCATGAACCCTTTCAAATGCTGCAGAAAGATGAGGACTGAAAAAAGGACATTGGATTTGAAAATTAAGAGATCATTGATAATATTGGAGAGGGCAGATTCAGTTGCATGATGAAGCCAACAGGTAGAATCCAGAGACTGAAAAAAGAGAGTAAAAGGAACAGGATTAAAGACATCAAATATAGATGGCTTTCTCAAGGACTTTAGCCAAAAAAGGGAGAAGAGATATGAGATAATAATTAGGAATTGTGGGTAGATCGTGTGAGAGTTTTACGAGAATAGGGGAAATAGTAACATATTTGTCGGCAACTGGAAAGCAACCAGTATAGAAGGAGAGATTGAAGATATGTAAGAGATTGGTGATTATAAAGGAGTAATTTTCTGGAGAAAACAAGATGTAATGAATGTAGAAGAGTATTCTTTGGCAAGGAGAAGGGCTATATTTTTATATGAGAAAGAGATAAAGAGGAGATAGTAGCAGAAGGCTTTTGAACTGACATGGGATGTGGAAGAAGGGAGAAGAGAAAGGAATGATGTTTTCATTTTGTTGTGGTTGTTGGGGGGTTGTATATGAAATGATATTCTCAACAGAGACAGTAGAGTGGAAAATAGTGATGGAAGGCATGGTAAGCATTGAAAAGCTTTGGAAATCCACCTAGTTGAATAGGATAGTGAATAAACTAGAGAGTTATAACAATCAAAGCAATTGGAGTAAAAAGGGTGACTTGCTTGACCTCTCCCCCAAACCTCTCCAAATGCCTGTAAAAATGGCTCTAAACAAATTCTAGAGCAGCAGAAGCCACAAAAAGACTGGGTGAAAAAAATTTCCAGGCCAAGACAACTTGGATGGTTTAACAGTAAGGTCTATTGCTCTGGGCTGAGAGAGTAGCACAGTTCAGTGTGAGCCACAGAGGAAAAAAACAGGCCTCAGCAAAACCAAGAGCAGGCCTCAGTGGACTGAATCACAGTCAACTGTGGCAGTTTCCAGGCTTATTAACCCACAAACAGTAAATGCAACTTAGAAGGTCAATAGAAACATATGTCTCGCAGTGAGAGAGAAGTTGGTCCAGCCCCAGTCCTGGTGCAGGCCCAGGGTGGTGGCCAGTTCCTCACTCTTAGCCCTGAAATGCAGGGGGGATCAAGAGGCTGATCAGAGTGGGGTTGCAAGGATCTCTTTCATGGTGTTGAGGCAGGGTTCTCTTGCTTTGCTCATGGTTGGATCTGGGTTGCAGTTCTGGGTGGCAGTCCAAGGGTGAGAAGAAGCATTGTCTTGGAGGAGCTTGTGGTGGCAGTAGAGAAGTAATCCTCTTCACAGTTCCAAGGCACAAAACAATTCTTGCAGTCACTCATAGACCAGAGCACAGGCCAACAAAGGAGTAAATATCTCACCCTTGATAATACCACCTTGGAAGAACTGAAAATTTACAGGTCCCTAGAAGTATCTCTGAAAACAGCTGCACAAAACTCCCGAAGCTTGAGAAAGTACATTTTCCACACAGACCCCTACTTTAACAAAAAGTTTAAAACTGAAGTAATTGGCTGGGATCATGAGTACACCTCGCAAAAAAAGTCAAACACTTGAATCTTTCTTTGGTAACAAAGAAGATAAAAACATAAAACCAGAAGAAGACAACAAAGTCAAAGGTCTGCATCCAAAGACTCCAAGAAAAATACGAATTAGTCCCAGACCATGGAAGAGCTCAAAAAGGATTTTGAGAAGCAAGTAAGAGAACTAGAGGAAAAACTGGAAGAGAAATGAGTGATGCAAGAAAATCATGAAAAATGAGTCAACAGCTTGCTAAAGGAGACCCAAAAATATACACCTTAAAAAATAGTCTACTCCAAATTGCAGAAAAAAGGTCCTAAAAGCCAATGATAGGAAGGTCTTAAAAAGCAGAATTGGCCAGATGGAAAAGGAAATCCAAAAGCTCACTGAAGAAAACACTTCCTGAAAAATTAGAATGTAACAAATGGAAGCTAGTGACTTTACGGAAATCAAGACATTGTAAAACAAAACCAAAAAAAAAAAATAAAAATAGAAGACAGTGTGAAATATCTCATTGGAAAAATAGACGCAGGAGAGAGAATTTTAAAAATACCTGAAAGCTGTGATTAAAAAAAAAAAGAGCATAGACATCATCTTTCAAGAAAATATCAGGCAAAAGTGCCCTAATATTCTAAAAGCAGAGGGCAAAATAGAAATGGAAAGAATCCATCAATCTTTTCCAGGAACACCTCTGAAAGAAATTCCCAAAGGAAAACTCCTAGGAATATTATAACCAAATTCTAGAGTTCCCAGGTCAAGGAGAAAATATTGAAAGCAGCCGGAAAGAAACAATTCAAATATTGTGGAAACACAATCAGTATAACACAGCATTTAGCAGTTTCAACATTAAGGAACAGAAGGCTTAGAATATGATATTCCAGAGGTTGAAGGAGATAAGATTACAGCCAAGAATCACCTCCCCAGAAAAACTGAGTATAATCCTTCAGGGGAAAAATGGATATTCAGTGAAATAGAGGACTTTCATGCATTCTTGATGAAAAGACCAGAGCTGAATAGAAAATCTGACTTTCAAATAAAAGACTCAAGAGAAGCATGAAAGGTAAACAGGAAAGGAAAATCATAAGGGACTTATTAAAGTTGAACTGTTTACATTCATATATGGAAAGATGATATTTGTAACTCATGAGACCTTCGTCAGTATTAGGGTAGTTGGAGGGAAAAAATATAGATAGAGAGATAGATAGAGAGATAGAGAGATAGAGAGATAGAGATAGAGATAGATAGACAGATATAGATAGATAGATAGAGATAGATAGATAGATAGATAGATAGACAGATAGATAGACAATAGATAGAGGATATAAGGTGAATTGAAGATGAAGGGATGATAGCTGGATAATTAAATTAATGGGTGAGAGAGGATGATACTAGGAGAAGGAGAAAGGGAAAAGTAGAATGGGGTAAATTATTTCACATGAAAGAGACAAGATAAAGCTGTTACAATGGAGGCGAAATGGGGGAAGGTGAGAGGGAATGAATGTGTCTTATTCTCATTGGATTTGACTTAAGGAGAGAATAACATACATATTCAATTGGGTATGGAAATCTATCTTACCCTACAGGAAAATAGGGGGAAAGGGATAAGAATGTTGGGGGATGATAGAAGGGAGGGCATATTGGGGGAGGGGGTAATCAGATGCAAACATTTCTGAAGAGTGACAAGGTCAAAGGAGAGAATAGAATAAATGGAGGGCAGGATAGGATGAAGGGAAATATAGTTTTTCACAACATGAATACTATGTAAGTATTTTGCATGACTACACATGTATAACCTGTATCAAGTTGCTTGCCTTCTCAATGAAGGTGAGTGGAGAGGGAAGAAGGGAGAAAATTTGGAACCCAAAATTTTAAAAACAAAACTTTAAAAAAAATTGTTTTCCCATGAAACTGAGAAATAAGATATACAAGCAATGATGTATAGAAATCTATTCTGCCATACAGGAAAATAGAAGGGGAAGAGAATAAAAGAAGGGTGTGATGGTAGAAGGGGGAGTAGATTAGGGGAAGGGGTATTCAGAATGCACGCTGTCTTGTGGTGGGGTGAGATGGGAAGAAAATTCGGAACTAAAAATCTTGTGGGTGTGAATGTAAAAACTGAAACTAAAAAAAAATAACAAATGTTTAATATAAAAAAAATGCAATCCAAGCAATCCAAATATTCAGTGAGTACCTAATGTATGCTAAGTACATTGCTAGACACAACTGGTAATAGAGATTTCTTGCTTTCTTGGAGTTTTCTTTCTAACTGGTCAATGAAAAGGGACACATGAATCATGGATAGAGAGTAAATAACAAGATCTAGTTTTGTCAGATAGGTGGCATTTTTATATGCTTTCACCCTCAAAGAAAGACTGTGGGAAGGGAATATTTGAAAAGCTAGATGATTGTGTTGACCATAATTGGCCCCAGCCAACCTCTCTAGCTCATCTCATGGTTCTCCTCTACTCCACTTTCAAGGAAAATTGAACCATTAGCTCTCCCTCAAATTCAATATTCCATCTCTCAGCTCTGTACACTCACCTAAGTAATCCTCCATGCTTAGAACACATTCCATATTCATCCCCACTTCAAGGGTACTTATCTTCCTTCAAATCTTGACTCCTATACTACATCCTCTTAAGAGCTTTCTCTGATAACTCCCACTGTCCCACCACAGTTATTATTTCATTTTTTTCTGTGTATTAAATTTACCTAAAAAAATCTAAATTTCCTTGAACCATATTATCCTCTTCTGTCAAATTACAGGCTTGGAACATTGCATATATATATATATACACACACATATATATATATATATATATATATATATATATACACACACATATATATATATATATATATATATATATATATATATATATATAATCTGTGTGTGTGTGTGTATGTGTGTGTAATCTCTTAAGAACTAAATTTCAATATAACTGGTTTCTTTATAGCCCTATATATGCTACTTTATGCATTGAAGATATTCTTTTAGAAAGGAATGTATTTGTTAGTGTTCAATAATTTTTCAGGCATTTTACACTCTTTGTCACTTCATTTGGGGTTCTCTTGTAAAATATTCTGTCATGGTTTGCCATTTCCTTCTCCAGCTCTTTCTACAGATAAGGAAATGAGGCATGCAGGGAAAAATGGGTTACCCAGGATCACACAGCTAGTAAGTGTCTGAGGACAGATTTGAACTTGACCCATCTTTTCTCTCTCCTTCCCTCCTCCTCTCTCTCTCTCTCTCTCTCTCCTCTCTCTCTCTCACACACACACACACACACACACACACACACACACACAGAGAAGCATTTATGGTTTAGAATACTTGAAATGTGATGTAATTTAATTTCAACAAGCAGTTATCAAGTCTCTATCATGTGTCAGGTGCTATGTTAGTGTATGTACAAAAAACAAAATGAAAATGTTCTTTTCTTCAAAGAACATCAAACAAACACCAGACACCTTAATACCTCCATGATAAATTAGAAAACACTATGACATTCAAAGCCTTTCATAACTTAGCCCTCTGCTACCTCTTTGGTCTTCTTACGTTTTTCTCCCTTCCGTGGACTTTTTTATCCAATGACACTAGCCTTCCAGTTGACCCACGAGCACTCAATTCTGGGTATTTTCTCTGGCAGCCCCCCACATTTGGGACGTTCTTTTTCCTCATTTCTACCTACTGGCTTTCCTCTTCAAGTCCCAACTTGAATCCCACCTTCTAGAGGAAGCCTCCTGTTATTTTTGATTCCAGTGCATTCTCTAACTTACTCACTTTTTAAATTTTTTCTTGTCAGCTTGCTAGCACATACTTGTTTACTTGTTATATCCCCCACCATACTGTGAGTTTCTTGAGGTGAAGGGTAGTTATTGACTGACTGAATGAATGACTGAATGTCTGTACATATATAAGGAAATGAAAGGCAAGTTAAGAGAGAAGAAAAAGTGTCCTGTATAAAGCTACTTATAGTTAATGACAAATAAGTAGCAACAATGATATTCTACTTCGTTTCTCTTGAAAATTTGATGTTTAGGAAAATAACATCACAGGAGGCACTTGTTTCCATAAGGACAGCATGGATGTGTAATAAGCAATTTGGTACTAATGAGCAGAACAACACTAGGAGAATCGAAGCTTACTAGCAAAAGGTTATTGCTGCCCATGTAATTTTCTGAAAATCAGCTGAATATATATTAGGGTTTTTATATTTTTCTCATGAGGTTTGGTTATAATGTATTTCAAATTCAACAAACTATTCAACACTTGCTATGTTTAACAGCTTTGGCCATATAAAATGATTATTATTATTAATATTTTAGATGACATTTATATGATGCCTGGTGACACAAAAAATGTAGTTTTAGATATAGATATATGTAGATACAGATACAAATACAGATATAAGTATAGACAAGATAGAGATGTTGAGATAGATATAAATGGCTTATACACACACAAACACACATGCACACATACATTCCGTAACTTGATCCACACAACAATCCTGTGAGGTAGATGCTATTATTATCACGATTTTATAATGAGGATACAATTTCTTCAGTATCATATAGCCAATAAATTTCATGGGCATGATTTGAATCCTGACTCCTATGCTTGATCCATTATACCAGATCGTCTCCTCACATGTCCTTAAACCCAATCTAGGGAGCTTTATTATTTCTTATGTATTGAAAAACACAGTATGTTAATTGAGAGAAAATTAATAAGGGACACATGTCCATGAAAAAATAACTAATATTGCATTTGGAGAGGTACACAACAAAGACATCTAATGTACCATAGGGGCTGAGAGGATGGAAAGATTACTGTGGTTTCGGTCTATAGGATCATGAAATCAAAGATTTAAGAAATGTATAGGTTACTAGTCTACTGCCTTCATATTCAAAAAAGAAAACTGAAGGCTATAGAGATGCAATAGTTTATTCAAGATCACACTCCATATCAAGTATTCTTTCCCATAGAGTGTTTTGCCTTCATGGACATAGGGAAGATTACATAAAGGATCTGAACCTTGAGTCAGACCTTGAAGTCGGATTTAGTTAGGCAGAGGAGAGGATGATACTATTCCAGGAAGTGAGAATGCAGATGAAAAAGCATAGAATTTAAATTATGTGATTAATAGAGAGAGAACAGCTCACGGTGTCATAGATGTCAAGAAAGAAGGGACCTTCCTTAGAAGTCTATTAAATGAACACCTTACTTTAGACATGAGAAAACTGAGGACCCAAAAGAAGTGTCCATTTGCATATAAGGGCATCCAGGTAATAAGTGGTGTAACAGCCTTCAAACACACGTCCTCCAATTTCAAGTCTGGCATTTTTTTTCACCACTGAGAGCTATTTGACTAGAATCTCAGTGAGATCACATAGAAGAATAACAGAAAATAAGATTAGAAGGGTAAGGTTGAGCCTGACTGTAGAATGCATTTATTTCAATGCAAAGAAGTGTGAAATTCATTTGGAATTCGTGGGGGAAAATTGGAGGTGTTTCAGTGGGGAGGATAACTCCATACTGAATGGGATACTTTACAAAATCTAATTAGGAAGGAAAACAGGGAGATACAGAGGCTAGTTAAGAAACCTATGTTTTCTAAGGCAACCTAATCAAATGAGTTGCAATTTGATGACTTTGCATTTGGTTAATCCGAATATTCTGCTTCTTTTATCTTCTGGCTCTTGGGTAGACTTTTTCAGTCAATCTTTTTAAATTGTTTATTTTTATTTTACATATTTATTTATATATAAATAATATATATAATATATATTATATTAATTTTATTTTTTCCCATAAACATCCCTTAGTATTCCTAGTAGATAAGCTCATTTGTTGGTGCTTTTTCAATAGTATTTGTAAAATAATTTTACGGTAAAAATTTTACTTTCTTGTGTGTGACCCTCAAAACTGAAGAATGCCACCTACTTCTTCTATGCTAGAAACAGTGGGTTGTTTGGCTATTCAGATGGTATTGAAATCATTCACAGCAATCTCTCACCTGGACTATTTCAATACCCTCTTTCCTAAACAGTCTCCATATTTCAAGTTTCTCCCTGTTCCAATCTATCCCTTACTCAGATGCAAAAGTTATGTTCCTGAGGCACAAATCTGATCATATCACTACTATATTGATTAAACTTCTAGGACTTCCTCTATAATCAAACAAAACTTCTTTGTTTGGTGTTTAAAACTCTTCACGATTTGGTCATTTCCCATCTTTCCAAACTTCTTACCCACCACTCTTCCATTTCACATAATGTTCCCTCTCCTATCAGTTTCTGTGTATTTGTCCTGGTTATCTTCCATGCCTGGAATTTTCTTCATCTGCATCTTAAAATCGCTGGTTTCATTCCAGACAGCTCATATACCTCCTTACAATTATATATTAAGCATTTTTTTCACTTTTGTCAGGGAAAAAAAAGACCCATGCATAATGGATAAATAAGAACTGCTTCCCCCAGTGCATTCCCTTTTAGTCATAAAGCACATCATAGTTCTACCTTTTATTACACATCTCTCTTGCTATTTTTAAGGATGCTCTTGGTCTTTTACCTTTTGAAAACATGACTAATGATGGCAGTACATGCAATTTCCAGGCTATAAGCTAGCTAATGTTCAAATACTTTGTCAAATCTCTTTGTAATATTTGGATTAAGGGCAGGGAAATTGAAGGGATGGCAACGGTGAAGGGAATTTGCCAACTGTAAAACTAGGGCCTTGCAAATGCTAATCAGCTGTATAAGTTAATTGGATTTTGAAAAGAACCAAAATAGGAATGTCAAAAGCAGATTAAGTTCATACATAATCAGGCTAATATTAATTCTGATCAATTTCCCTAATAATTTAGTCTCTCTTTTTTATCCTGAGAAATGGCCCCCATGTACGTATGTGGGAAATCTTCAGGATGGCACAGCATATGTGAAGATATATTAATGCTAGAAAGCCACATCTGTGAATTAGAGCCACACCTTTATAGATTGAACAAGATCAAAGCTCAAACAGTAGCATTTGCTTCCCTGAACTGATGGGATAGCTCAGCTGGCTTAAGTGGGGGTCTGAGAACAGCGTTGTCGTTCATCACCTACCCAGCCCTCATTTTATATACCACTAAGGTAACTTTGGTGCCCACTCATATATCTATTTAAGAACTGACCTATGTCTGGCTGGGGGAAGGACATTTCCGCCATTGAAAAGAGGGTAGGAATTCTAGTCATCATAGAAACAAGAGTAAACTGAAAGCTGGTCCAGGGGAAGAACCCCATTGCCTCTGGAGAAAACAGATCAAAGGGCCTAATGTGAATAGAACACCATTTCTATGAAACTGGGGAGGTCAGGGAGAAGACATAGTGCCATCAAGCAAATTTTCAGACACAACTTGTTCTTTTTAATGTTTTGCCTCTTATGGAAGTTCTTTGCATTTCACTATCCCAACTCCTACCTTTCACTTTTGCGTCATCATCATCATCATCATCATCATCATATCATCATCATCATCAAGAACTTTCTCCATAATACCTGCTGATTTGGCCATGTAGATAACACTAGAGGCTTGGAGACTCATCTCTTTGTTGCCTCAGGCATCCAATGTCCTCATAATACAGTGTGGCTGTCTAATTTTCAACATTTTTATATCGCACTCTACAAGTGGCTGCCTACTTACCAACATGTAAGAATGGGTCTGCCTGAGAATTGTCTCAAATTTTATGAGGGAGGGAGTTGTTAAAGAAAAATACAATAGAAAAGACTAGGTTAATATTTTCCTAGCTTTTTAAAATCTATTCCTTTGGGAAGGAGAGGGAGAGAAAGAGAAAGAGAGAGAGAGAGAGAGAGACAGAGAGAGAAAGAGAGAGACAGAGACAGACAGACAGACAGACAGAGACAGAGAACAACCTGTCTTACTGGGAAAACAAACAAACAAAATTGGATTCTGAAGCCCTGGGTTGAATCTTGGCTTAGCTATTTATTATGTATATGACCTTGTCCAGGTCACTTTATTTCTTGATGGCTCAGATATAAAAAAAAGAGTTTCAACTAGATGATTTCTGAATCTAGCTCTAATATCAGCTCCAAATCTTAGTGAGTCATCACCAAACCTCCATTGTATATTGAGCTGCTAAGTGGCACAGTGGATAAAGTGCCTGGCCTGGAGTCAAGAAGACTTATTTTCATGAGTTCAAATCTGACCTTAGAATTACTAGCTGAGTGACCCTGGGCAAGTCACTTAACCCTGTTTGCCTCAGTTCCCCATCCGTAAAATGAACTGGAGAAGGAAATGGCAAACCACTCCACTATATTTGCCAAGGAACCCCAAGCGAATTCAGAATTAGGCCAAACTGAAAAAAATGACTTAACAGCAGCAAAATGGGGATAGAGAAAAGTCAAATGAGATTCCTTAGAGACAGAATAAAACAACTTCTATCTATGGGGTATGGCAGGTATGGAGGAAAATCTAAGAATTGTAGCTCAATTCAATACACATTCAATAAGTAACTGGCACATGCTGGTCACTGTTGTGGGTTCAAAAGACAAAGAAAACAGATGAAAACCAATCCTGCCATTGGATAGCTTAAAATCAATTTGGACTAAACAACATATGTAATTATAAGTAAATACAGAACATATAAAGAATAAACAGAAAATTGCAGTAACTGTTTTCTTTTAGGCAGTAAGTCCAAACAATAGTGGTATTAAAAATAATAGTGGAGCTGTGGGGAAGACCAGATAAAGTTGTTTTTTTTGTTTGTTTTTTTAATAGGAGGCAACATTTGAAATGATCCTTGAAATGAGCTGGGGGGACCATAAGGGGCAGAAATTAGGAAGGAAGGAGATAAATAATATTGGACTTTGTATGTCTTCTCATCTCAAAGTGCTATTGGGAATATGTGGATCCTAATCTTTTTGTGTTACTTCATGCACCCTGGAGTAAGGGTACTCTCAGAGTTTCTTTGATCTCTCCCTCTCTCTCTCTCTCTCTCTCTCACTCTCTCTCTCTCTCTCTCTCTCTCTCTCTCTCTCTCTCTCTCTCTCTCTCTCCATCTCTCTCCCCCTCTTCCTCTCCCTCTTCTTCTCCTTCTCTTTTGGCCTGAGACTGCCAACACAATGGCTCAGAAAATTATCCTTATTAATATCAGAAAAATTGCTGTGTCAGAATTCGACACTATCAGTCACATACCTGAAATGCCTTATTGGAAGCTCTCCTCTTTGCTAGGAAAAGAACTGTCTTGATATCTTTCAGAGTACCTGACTTTCTGTCATAATGGCAGGAGGTCTTCCTAGGGCCAACCTGAGAAATACAATCCCTCTTTCACATATCCATCATTGGCATATTTCATGACAGCTACCGCAGGACCCTCAATGTCTCTTTCCTAAGTCCAATATCCAAAATTTATCCAACAAATTTTCATACAGTGGGAATCAATATTCCTTCATAGTTATATCCGACTTTGTAATGTCAATATCCTTCTTAAAATGTTACCCGGTAATGAACACAAAACTCTATACTCCATCTATACTCCAGATGCAATTCAATAAATTCATGTGTGAATCACTTTTTTTGTTCTAGACCAAAAAAAAAAAAAAGGTAGCGTGTGTTGGAAAGTCAGATCAATCTGGAGTCAGAAGATCTGGTTCTTCTACTTACTACCTATATGACTATCAGGAAGCCATTTCATCTCTTTGAAAAATGAGAGATGATTATTTCTCTTCTATATTAACAATCAATTATTAAATTAAGATTAAGGTTTTCCTTTTCTATTTCCTCATTCAAAGCCCAATCTCTCAAGGACATTTTTGACCTCACACAAAAATTTACCCTCCCCGCAGGTCATCTTGTCTGGGTAGAATTCTTACCCCAGCATTGTTCACTGACAACATGGATTATTTTCTTTAGACTGCCTAAGGCAAGAATGGTCTGGCTTGAGATGAGTCTCTCTTTGTCCATCTATGAAATAATCAAGGTTACGTCCCCAGCCCTTTGTTAAAATAAGCTAATGTCTCATTATAATATTATTTTTTTCCCATCATTTTTAACTAATTAAAGTTAATTTCTGTCTTTTCGGAACACCTATTCTTCCAAGAACATATAGGCATTGATCAGCCTCCAAGATTCATCTTTGGTTTACAAGAGAAAGCCAAATGACCATAATTTTATTAATTAGCCAGAAATTGTGTCTCTCAGAATTTTCATATGTCACAAAACTCCATTTCGGAAGTACCCATGCCAATCATCATCTGTCTTCAAATCTGGCCCAACTCATGATATACCATAAACAAACCAACAAAAAATCTACTCTCTAGGAAGCTCTCATTATATTTTATACTTGGGAGGTTGATTTCTTGCACCTACAAGTAGTATTTTATATTTATTCCTTGCTTGCTCCTCATGCTGACAAGCCTTCAACCCTTTGGCCTCTTCCTGTCAATGTTGAGCTCCTCCTCACACTCATCCTAGGGAACACAAGTGCTAGCCATCATGCTTTCTTCAAACCTGGACTAGCCCACGGTACCCCAGACCAGATCTCTACCTTGATTGCCTTTCCCTTTCCTTCTCTCCCTCCTCTTCCTGGTTTTCAGGTCTCTTTTGTGTGTTGTATTCCCTCACTAGAATGTAATCTTTTGAGGCCAGAGTAGTCTTTATTTTTTCTTGTTTCTGTTTTCCCACCACTTAGCCCATCAGCTCGTACCCAATAAGTACTTAATAAGTCCTCTATCTCTCTATCCATCTATCTTTCTTGTCCACACTTTCTTCATTTGTAAATGAGGAGTTTTGACCAGATAACCTCCGAAATTCTCCCAACTCCTAATGTGCAATCCTGTAATACTATGATATCCCAGGACTTCTGTTTCATTTTTTATTAAATGAAGTGGTGGGACTCATTGATTGCTAAGGTCACTTTGTATATTAAGACTAGGATCATATAACCTCTCTGAGCTTACTTCCTCATCTGCAAAATGAAAAGTTTGAACTACATGACTTCTAAGATCCTTTCCAGGGGATCAAGTTCAAGATCAGAAAAAGAAAAAGTGCCATAGAAAAAGTTGCGTAGCATCCACCAGAAGAATTACAGAATCTTAGATGCCATCTACTCTAGCTTGTACATTAAAAAGGAATGTTTCTATAACCTACCAGATGAGGCTTCACATAAGATATAACATTGGAACTAAATTGTGAAAGAATATAATCTGACACAGAATTCTTCTATCAAGGAAGTTTGAATTCACATTTTGGCTACCCAGTTATACTCCTGACTAACACTGAAATGCTAACTACATAAAATTCTCTTCCCCACACCCTTACCATCTCATATTTCTCACCAAAATGAAATAAACAAACCAACAAAAAATCTACTCTCTAGGAAGCTGTCATTATATTTTATACTTGGGAGGTTGATTTCTTGCGCCTACAAGTAGTATTTTATATTTATTCCTATTTAGTATAATGATAAGATGGTAACGATGATGATGATACTAATGATTTTAAGCCAGTATTTGTATTGAACTTTTTAAGGTTTGCAAACTTCTTTACATATTATTTAATTTCAGTCTCACATCTCTGGGAGTTGGTATTACTATTTTTTTCTCATTTGTCTGAGGCAGGATTAAAACTCAGGTCTTTCTAACTATAAGTCCAACATTTTATCCACTACTCCCACATGCTGATAAAATGCACCTGTTTAGTGATGATGCTGAGAAAGGAAAGGCAATAGCTATTTTCAATAACATTAACAAGCATGCTACTTTTCTGTACACACTATCTTCTCAGAGGAAAAGAAAATGAAAATAAATACTTCATTCTCGGAAGATTTCCATCCAAAATTGCCAGATTTTAAAAGTATTGGTATTTAAAGTGGCAAATATCAATCATATGGAAATCCACCTATTTAATAAATGAGGTCACTGAGTACAGAAAATAAGTTTCCACTCTCACCCCAGGACTCTAGGAGAGGAAGGAACAGCAAGCAGAAAAGGAAATATCACAAAATGATTCAAATGTCATGTTTGCATGCTATTCTAGACTGAAGAGAGCTCTCATTCAGGACCCTGTGGTACTAAATGAGCACTCTCAGTCAATTCTAAATTGCAGCTCAACATAATGCTGCTGCCTCCTATATGTCAATTGCTCATTCTCTCTCTCCAGTACAGGGAGATTAAAATCGAGGTAAACCATTTCAGTTGAGACACTAGAAATCAATAGGGCATTGAAAGATATTAAGGTTTCTACATGTGCTGAAATTTCTGAGTATGGAATCGTAGAAGCTGAGAGGTATAACTGACCTGTAAGGTCTTAAAATGCCAGTGTCTTGTTATCTCCCTCTATGTTGTGGTCAGTAATCAATCACTTAACCATTGTAGCTTTATACAATGCAAATTTCAAGAGTTCTTAAGAGTGTGTGAATGGAATGAGATGTGATAAAGGAGCCAAATCATGCCACTAGGGAAATTGGTGGATTTTTTAAATATGTTCAATTTTACTTGCTTATATTCCAACTATTATTTTTAAAAAAAGAAAAAAATAATAATAATTTCACCTCCTGACAGAGGAGACCATCTATTCTCCACTTGAAGAGAAAACTTCTACCCACGTTAGCATTTTTTTTTTGTTTTGGGTTCTAGCTCCTGATCTAGCTTAAATATTTCTGTTTATACCTTCTTTCCATGGTTCTAAGATTTAGATTACATTCACTTTCCTCTTAAAAAAAGCAATAGACTGAAGTCAGGAGGACCTGAGTTCAAATCCAGCCTCAGACTAAACACTCGACACTTACTAACTGTGTGACCCTGGGAAGTCACTTAACCCCAATTGCTTAAATAAAAGCAATAGAAAAAAGCATACAGTAGAATGCGCAAGTGTGTGGTACAGATTCTGACTCTTGTAGAAGTTTGTAAGGAGAAGATCAAAGACAGTTATAGCACTTAATGAGACTGTCAGGATCCTGTGGCCTCTGACTGCCATTATCCTTTGACCTTTGAAAGCAAGGGGTCTGTTCCTGATACTACCATGAGAACTATGAAGAATTCAGATGGTGCTGGCAAGGATGCAGTTCATTCTGATTTCATGACAGAAATTCCCAACTGCTAAATCTTTTTAGGTATATTCTCCCTTTAAACTTCAAGTGGCCACTGAACAAGACTTTCCCCAGGGCTGTGCATAATGCAGGGAAATACAAATACAAACTAGGAAAAGCATGTGAGTGATCGCACTCACCGGAGCCATATTACACTCTCCATCACTCTTTGTGTGTGTGTGTGTGTGTGTGTGTGTGTGTGTGTGTGTGTGTGTGTGCATGCTTTCTTCTGACAGTACAGTCAGCACCATAACATGAAACCACCATATACAGCCTGCCAGCTCTCATCTCCTTTCCTTTTCATAGGCTGTCCCCTAAAACAGAAATGTTCTCCCTACTTTTCTAAATCTCTTGGATCGGCTTAGATTTTTAGAATCTAGCCACCTTTCAGATTCTTATAATCTAGCCAATAGCTTACTAATATTCAGATTTCTTAAGAGTCTGTCCAATATGACTGATGTTCTAATAAACTTTGTCTTTGACCAAAAGAAGGCTTGGGATGAATTCTTGTGGACAGGACTTGCATGTTGTGATTTTTGGGGTCCCAGCACCCCTAAACCTCAACGTTTTGGTGGCCCATACAGGGAAATTGCCTAACCCCAAATTCTTCTCCCCCAGACTGGAAGGTATGTAAGCCTCCCCCACCCCTTCTTTCTTGCTCTGCAGTTGGGGTTGCTCTCCAGACACCAAGGCTTGGAGGTGCTTTTCAGGCAGACAGTTATGAGGATGTCTTGTGCTCAGCCTGACACTCTCAGGATCTTGGTCCACTGGGTTGGTTTGAGGCCATGGACCTGGGTACACCTTCCTCAGTATACAGGACAAGGATGGATTCCCTATCTAAACGTGTATGCCCAATTCTGTCAGTTCTCTCAGCACTAGGAAATTGGGGAAAAAGGGAGTTGCTTTTTGGTTCCCTGAGGTTTACTTCCTCCCTTCCCTCTACACCTCTGAATCCTTCTTCATGGAGGTTACAGGGAAAAGTTAGAACAGCTGAAAATATCTTGGCAGATTCTTGACCTTGTGTGATTGATTATTAAGGATTTTTGAAACTCCTCCTTACAAGCCCGGTCACTCTTTTCTCTCACTCCCTTCCCTTGAGTCAAAAGGGCATCTGGTAACCCCTCTCATAGGAGAAGATAGTTTCACCCTTTGCCCCTCACTTTTTATTTCATCCTCCCCCACCTGGGAAAGGAAGGAGGGGGGAGAGGCAGCAGCTACTGCATGGACCACATTGGCAATGGCTTTGGGCCTTGGTGCAGCCTTTGCCTGGAAGCATCACCTGCTCAAGCACATCCTGATCAAGACAAAGAGGGTAGTCTCTGAACTTGGACTACAGGCCATTCACCTACAGCTGGTAGCAAACAGCAGGTACCAGCCAACGTTCCCCCCCGCCATCAGTCCTTGGATGCAGTCTTTGCTTGGTTCCAGTCAACCTCGTCTTTGGGACCCCTTGGAGGAAGGGGCAGCTCTATGCCCTTTGCCAGCAGGAAGCAGTTTCAGAAGCCAACAGCTTCGCCCTTTACCCCAAAATAATTTGGGTCCCATTTGTTTGAGGTTGGGAAGATGAGGATGGGAACTAGACCTCAAAAAGGAAAAACCCTGGGCTTTCCCACATGGCCAAATCTCTGGCATTCCCCTGAGGCTATAATCCCATCAACTGACCTTTCTTTGTGGCTACACCCAATCTCCCAATTCTGTTACCCTTAACCTAGCTTAGACCTCCCAATGTCCCCTGGCCACTTCCCACCGTTAATCCTATGTAGGCTCCATTATCCCTTGGCCACCCCTGGAGTTCTATTACCTCATAGAGTACTTGGCCACTCCTAGATCTCTCCCCTAGTCTTGCTGTATATAAGGTCCATCTTGTCTCTATTAAGATGCTGAGATTGTTATAATCTAGACACCTCTCAGATTTTTACAATCTAGCCAATAGCTCACAGATGCTCAGACTCTGGCTAATATGGTGGATCTTTAATAAACCTTGTCTTTGGCTGAAAAAAAATCTCTTGGATCTCTTTCTCCTTTTAAGGATCTACTTACAGCCTATCTCCTGCAAGAGTTTATTCTTTATTCCTCCATGTTAGAAATCCCCTTACTCATTATTTTGTTTTTATTTTTCATAGATTTTATATGTACTTACCTGTGTGAGGCAGCTAGGTAGTCCAATGAATGGTGAGGGCCTGGAGTCAAAAAAGATTAAATTTAAATCTAACCTCAGGAACTTAACTAGCTGTGAGACCCTGTATAAATCACTTAATCTCTGTCTGCATTAAATATCTCAACTGTAACATGGTGTAAAAATATACCCTACCTCCCAAAGTTGTGAAGATCAAACAGCATAATATTTGTAGAGTGCTTGTCACAGTACTTGCCACATATTAGGCACTTAATAAATACTTGTTTCTCCTCATGGACACGTAACTCTCCCTAGTAGAGTATAATTTTTACAATTCAAGTGAATATTTGGTGTTAGCCTTGTATCAAAACACCATTGCACTTTATCCTGTGTATCACGGGCACTTTGTAGGTGAAATCACTTTAATGAATTCAATTACAATGAGCCTTTTGGTTGTTTTCTTACTGTTTTCCTTGTTTGACTTATTACTGCCTTTGTTTGTTGTCCATTTCATGGGATGATGTTTCCATTCTGGTCTATGTCTCAGCTGCTGTCCTTTAAATGAATTTGGTTATTTGTTCTATGTTTCAGCTCATGCCAGCAGCTCTGCTTCCATGTTTGGGTCTTGGGCTTTTTTTTTCTAATCAGATAAATTATATTTTAATCCCTTTGTCTTATTCCTGACCTGCAGCCATGAGAACAGCACAGTTTTTTTTTTCAGTTTGAGCACGTCTTTTATTCACTAGTGATTTCTTCTTCAGAGCTGAACCTTATCCTTCACCTAAAGTTATACGCCAATGAGGGATTACCAGTAATATTGCTGAGTATGAATATATTTGAATTTTCTATGACAGGAATGAAATATTAATAGTAATTCACATTTTTAAAGCATCTAGGGGTTATAAAAAGTTTTCCTCACTGCCATGTTAGACAGGACTTATATCACTATTCTGTTTTACAGCTGATTTCATTGAAGTTCAGAAAGCCCATTTGAACCCAGGGTTATTAACTCTGAGTCTATTGTTGTAACACCATTCTGTTTCTTATGGGAGCAGAAAAGTACTGTCCATATTGTGCTAGATGATTCTGAAAATGAGAGTTAAATGACTCACAAAGGTGAAGGGGATAGAAGATAACGTAGACAGTCATTTTTGCCAAAGAATGATGCTACATCACATTCTTTCTCCTGTCACCATGTCTGCACACATGTTGAATCCAGTGTTTAGAATGTTCTCCTTCCTCACCTTTATCC
This sequence comes from Phascolarctos cinereus, assembly GCF_003287225.1. NCBI lineage: Eukaryota > Metazoa > Chordata > Mammalia > Diprotodontia > Phascolarctidae > Phascolarctos > Phascolarctos cinereus. The sequence continues at coordinate 28,590,762 of NW_027555625.1, read as the reverse complement.
CTTGGATCCCAGAGTTCCCTTCAAGGCTCAGCTAAAAGGGCTTTGTGACTGATTGACAAGAGGATTTTCCCACTACCTATTCCCAACCATACCCACTATAATCACTTTGCATATATTTTATATATACTTATTAGTGTACATGTTATCCCATTCCTACACCCAGAGGAATGAAAGCTTCTTGAGGACAGGAGCTATTTCAATTTTGTTTTAGTATTTTTAGGGCCTGCTACATAGTAGATACCTGATAAATTCCTGTTGAATGGCACAATGAATTGTAATTTACAGTATAAATTCATCTGATGCTTAAAATCACCAAGTAATATAAGTGTAAAAATTATGATCATATCTATTCTTGAAAGGAGGAAACTGAGGCTGAGTGGTAAAATGTTATGATTAATATGTACTGGAGCAAGAAATAGAATGAAGTTCCCTGACACAGACTACAGACCTCTCTTGAGCTGCAACAGGTTGATTTAGTACCTTTGAGTCTCTCTTATGAAAAAGCATCAATGCTTGGCTTTGCCCAACCTGATAATTAAAATTATTAAACATTGGGAAACCTAGGACTCTGTATCAGTCTCTCTAAGAAAACATCTGGCAACAACTTCTCATAGGACACAGAGTATCCTGAGATGTGAGCTTTATCTTTTTTCTTCTTCTTTTACATCTGATTATAAACCTCTATAATTCTAGGCTTCACTTTCAAAACAACCACAATGACCTAACTTATTGAAATGGCAGCAGACAGAAAAAAAGAAGCATTTCAGGTTTATAATATGCCCTGAAATGAAATTACTCTCCTCTCATGGCAGAGTCGATACTGTTAATGGATTAGAAACAAGACTGGTGAAAGGAGTGGATTGTCCACATTTGGCCAACACACAATAAAGAGTTCTCCAGTGATCTACAGCACCTGAAACTTGGCGATGGACCTAAAGGAAATACTATGGTTTGGCTGCATTAACTGCTGCAGTAAGCAAATGCTGAGAGACAGACAAAATCGAAATTGGCAAGAAAATGGGGAGATTTCTCTTCTACAGCTTGCTAAACATTTCCAACATGCCCCCAATTCATAGATTTCCCTGGTATAAATTAAAAAGGGATAATTACTGATGAGGATCCATCATATATAGGGAAAGAAGTCATTTGTTTTGCTTTGTTTTTCTCTCTGAACACAAAAACATCTCCCAAGTTTTCTCCCTACCTCATATACTAGTGGAAATCTTTCTATGTCATATAATTTGTTCTATCTGTCTCTGAATCCCTTGTAATCTGCTCTCTGATCAAGGACAGACATAAGGAGGGTATTGATCAACTGACTTTGATTAGTTGTCTTATAGGTGATAGAGATAATTCATGGTTCCTCCCACCCATCTAAAGGGCTTGGAACATAATATGGCTCATATCCCTTATGTGCTATTCATAGATTGTAGAGGAAATGTTAAAAAAAAAAAGTTCATACTTTATGGTTCCTTTAAGAGGTACAGAGAAATTCATTCATCAATCTTGATTAAAATGTAGGGAAATTAACTAGAGGCTGGTTGAAGAATCAATCACATCCATGTGGCCTTCAAAAATAAATTTAGCAATACTAGAGTCAATTAAGATAGAGGGATTATTGTCAGTCAAAAACAGTCAACTCCTAAGGGAAAAAAAAAACACCTGTTGAAAGTAAATCACTTTTATTTTTCCTTCACATCTCATCCAGAGTGTATCAAGGAAGTTGGGTGGTGGGTTACTTCTTCTCTGTCCTCCATCTCCATCACAAGTGGCATCTTGCAATAGAACAGATCACAAAGGAGGAGACACAAAACTCTTAAAACTAGCTGTGAAGTTAAATTAAGCTAGGTGTGTCAGTGAACAGAATACAATAGCAAATCCATCTAGGATGATGTGCTCGCCATGAGAAGAGAAAAGAAAGATTAGTCTTTTACACGTAAGAAAAGTGTTCTATAGTATTTGGTCCACGAATTACCTACAGCATATGTGTTCCTCACATTAGTGCCCCTCTAAAATTTTAAAGGGTGTCCTTACTCTTCTCTTTGGTACTGAGTTTATTTGTAGGAGAGTTTGCTACAGGATTATGAGGAGGAATTACTACACTTACTCCTACTCCCATTACTTTACTATTACTATTATCTCCTCTTCCTCCTCCTCTTACTACTACTGCTACTACTACTAGTACTACTACTACTACTGTTACAACGACCAACACCACCACTACTACTACTACCACTGTTGCTACTACTGCTTGTTCTATGCCATTTCATCACTTGCCCTTACTTTAAGCTAATTGAGTCAATTGAATGAGTATTTGAGGTGAATACACCAATAGGGGCTCTTAAGCTATTGTCCTAGGATAGTGAACACATAAAGAATCTTGAACCTTGATGGACAACCAGCAAGAAGACTCAAATTGGGAGCAGTAGCCTAGAGAAGACGCCATATTTAATATCACAAGGAGTTACAACTTTATCTTTGTTAGATCTCTGACAACAGACATCAATTCACATCCATTTTTAACTCGGGAATTAGAGGACTTAAGTAGAGATCCCTTTTATTTAAAATAATCAATGACCTTTTCTAATATTTTTATATTTATCATTATAGATATTTCTACTATGGATAGTATATGAAGTCCATCTCAGAATACGGATATATATGTGTGTATGTGTGTGTGTGTGTGTGTATGTGTGTGTATGTGTGTGCATGTATGTATGTATGTATATACATATATATATATATATATATGCACACACATACATACATATATATACATATATACATATATTATATATATAATATATATATTTACTATATCTGCTTAATAAAATCTCAGGACACAAAGTAAGCATCCATTATGTGTGTAGTGTATTAGAAAAGAATATTAGTGTCTAAGAATGCATACTGTTCCCCTAGCTTATTATATGCCTTTGGGTAAGACACTATCTCTGGGTCTTTAAAAAAGGGAAAACACAGCATGATGTACTGGGGAAAAACACTGAATTTTTAGCTCACACAATGGGCTTCAAATATTGGTTTGCAGGCCAGTAGTTTTATGATATTGGGCAAGTCACTTAACTCTTTCCTAGGAGGAAGAATCTGGATCTTACTAAGTTATAGCCACTTTTTATCCTAGGGAAGATGATGTCAACTCATAGGTACTTTCAGACATCAAAACTATTTAATATACATTGGAAAAAAAACTGATAATGTTGCTTAGTAACTCCTGATGAGGGTGAACTGAGTCAGCTATTTTTCAATAGAAGTCTTGTATTTTCCCAGAGAATGTATCCAAGATATGTTTTAAAAAATCTTCCAAAAACTTTTCAAAGGGGAAAAATTGCAATTTGCTTCTGATTATTTATATAGGAATAAAAGATAAAGCCAGACATAATCTAGAAAACATTATTGCTAAAGGTGATGCCTCATTATGCAAAAATTAAAGTCCTTAAGCACTCCAGCATAATGATCATCCAAAACAAAGGATTCAGCAGAGAAAGGTGGATTTGAAAACAAAAATATCAGGTCAAGAAGAATCTGATTGAGAAAGGTATTTGGATTTTTGGAGCATAAAAATGACATGCTTCAGGAAAGGGATGAAGTATAGATAAAAAAGTTTGTTTATATACTTACAAACATATGTAGTTACATACACATGGTTACATATATGTGTACATATACATGTGTGTGTATTATATCACATATGTGCATATAAATATGTGTGTGCAGTATATATGTCTACACATATACATACATACATACATACATACATCATATGTGTTGAATGGAATCTTATAAAACTAAAAAAAATTTTAGAATGAAAAGCAAGGGTGAAGGAGAAAATGGCCTAGGTTTACCTATCTAGAAAGATACCTTAGAGAGCAGAAATATTAACAGAAAAATAAAACAGACAGTGAGAATTTCATTAGGGCAGTGCAGGAGTAAAAAGGGAATAAGCATGTATTAAGCCCTACTATGTGCCAAGTACTCACTAAGCACTTTACAAATATTATCTACTTTGATTCTACAAGAGCCCCAAGGGATTATGTCCATTTTACAGTTGAGGTAGCTGAGTTAAAGAGAAGTAAAGTGACTTACTTAAGGTTAAGAAGCTAGTAGGTATTTGAGGCTGGATCTGAATTCAGATATTCCATTCTCCAAGCCCTATACTCCACCCACTGCACCATTTTGCTGTCTTACCAGAAACAAACTCCGAAAGAACTAAAAAAAAATTCCAATAACAAAACTCATACCTTTAGCTTACTATAAATATATGGACATCAGGGTATGTTATTCAAGATGCTCAGGTAATTGTAACACAAGAAGACAAATTTGATCACACAGATATCACTGAGACTTGGTAAAGTGAGGCTAATGATTGCAATATAGTTCAAGAAGTGTAGGCCTTCTTGCATTATCATAAACCAAATGAAGACTGAAACAATGACAGTGATAATAACAACAACAGGATATTTCAAAGAGGCAGGCAATTGAATATCATTGTATAGTAACAAAATATATTCATGTGAGCAGATCCAAAAGTCAAAGTCAGGAAAAACATTGGATAATATTTATGTGAAGATCAATAGAAGCAGAGACAGAGAAATATTTTCATTATAATATATTACAGAGCACCTGGACAGAAAGAGAAAATTGATGAGAACTTCAGGAAACATATTACAACTTGACAGAGAGGCAAGATATAGTAATGCAATTCATTTCAATTATCTGGATATCTTCTATAGCTTTCTATACACTAGGGAGGGAATTAGTAATATTTCAGATGGGCTTACTAATAATTTAATCTTTCAAAAGGTGAAGAAAGCAGTGGGGATAATTGCTATTCAGAAACTTAGTCTAACCAACAAGGAATAGCATATTGTTAAAGTAGGCATAACGGGAATTGGAGGAAAATGACTACATCATCTGAATATTTTTGGTATTTGACCAACATTCTAGGTCAGTGAGCCTATTTCAAAAGAGGATAGGAAGGATTCTTCGTGCTAAAATTATAAGGCAGAATTAAACCAAGAGGGAAAGAAAAATTCTCAAAAGTGAATTCTAAACACACAAAGAGTCACAATTTCAATGAAAGCTAACAGTAATTATCTAGGAAATATAGTGGTGATCATACCCGGCATGACTTTGTCAAGGTCAGGTCATACCAGATTAAACTTGTTTCTTTTTTGACAGTGTTGTTAGAACGTTAAATGAAGAAATGGTATAGATATATTACCTAGATTTTAGCCAAGTGGTTGACAAATTATCTCATGCTGCCTTTATGGAAAAAAGAAGAAATTTTGGACTTCATATGAGGACAAACAGATGAATTTAGAACTTTCTGAATGGCCAGGTTCAAATAGTAGTAGTAATATTAACAACTAGCCTTTATGGTTTGCAAAGTGTTGTATGATATTATCTCTTCTATCTTCACAACAATCTTGGGAGATAGGTGCTAAGTTCCCCCATATTGTAGATGAGGAAATTAAGGTAGACAGAAGTGAAAGGACTTGCCCAGGCTGACACAGCTTTGTAAAGTCTCAGGTAGTATTTGAGCTCAGTCTTTCCTGATCTTTATTCACTGGATTTATTCACTATTAAATCACAAGTTTATCATATACATACATACATATATATATATATATATATATATATATATATATATATATATATATATATATATATATATCGATGCCTCATTTATTCAGTATCATTTTTGTTGGTGTTCAGTCATTTCACTTACGTCTAACTCTTTTTGACACTACTTGGGTTTTCTTGACAAAAATACTGAAGTGGTTAGCTATTAATTTCTCTAGCTCATTTTACAGCTGAGGAAAGTGAAGTAAACAGTTAAGGTAATTTACCCTTTTTTCAGATAACTGGAGCTTTCTTCTCTAAGTGATGAAACATATTTTATGCATTTCTTTGGTATCTTTCTTGTATTTCATAGTTTTGTTTAAATATACATGTGTATATATACATATATGTGTGTATATATATATATATATATATGTCTCTGTGTATGTGTGTGTGTGTATGTATTTCTATCTGATTTGATGATTCTGAGTTTGTTCATGGCTTTGTCACTTAACAACCAGAAACATCGAACCATCCTTTCATTTCTCTGTGCCTCAGTTTTCTCACCTATCAAATTGGGATAATATTATCTGACCTTCATCAAAAACTTAGGAACTAAAAGAGATTTTAGAGAATATTTAATCTAACCTTCTCATTTGGCAGATGAGAAATTTGAGGTTCCGATACATTATCATTTTTTTTTAGCTATGGTGAATTAGTTAATGGTGCAGATTCAAGACCTCCTATCTTTCAGTCCAGTACTTTTTCCACTAAATAATCACAGAATTTCAGACTTGGAACGGATCTCTATGGCTGTCTAGGACAATATAAAATAAGTCTCAAAAATCCTCATCTAGGACAACCCCAAAAATAATGCTCACTACTCTGTACTGGGCAAGAAGTCTTTAAAGCATAAGGAGCCCACTATATCCTGAGCAGTCCATTTCATTTCAGAATATTGGGACACTTCAGGATATTAGGAATTTGGAAGATTTTCCCTTCCATCAACATGATTTTTTGTGACCCTCAATACTGCTCTTGGTCCTGTAAACTTTGGCCACTTAGAAAAATACTTATCCCTCCTCAACATGACACATTCAATAATATGTCCATATAATTTTATTGAATTTTTAATTGTGAACATAACAACAATCTTCAAGTCAATTCAATAAATATTTAAGTACCTACCACTTGTAAGGCACAAGGCTAAGCACTGGGGACACAAAAAGAGGCAAAAGTCACTGTCCTCAAGGACATTACATTCTAATAAGGGAGAAACATGCAAAGAAATGTAAACAAAACAAAATACAGAGAAAATGAGGAAACTACGGAGGTCAATAGAAAGAATGCAGGAAGGAGAGCATTTCAGGCATGGGGAACAGCTAGAGAAAATACCCAGAACCTAGTAATGGAATGTCTTGTTTGGGTCACAGCCAAGTGGCCATTGTCACTAGAAACAGGAGCATTTGTTTGGAAGTAAGGTAAAAGAAGACTGAAAAGGAAGGAGTTGGCTAGGTTCAACACACACATACACACACACACACACACACACAACAACAACAACAACAACAACAAGGTAGAGGATTATATATGAAACTGTATTTCTGCTGTGCATGTTTTGAAGGAAATATCTCTCTCCACATATTTCAACATACATTTTTACACATGTCTCTATATCTCTCTATAACATATGTATATATGTATACATATTTAATAATTCAATAAGTTAAATAAATATTAATAAATTAAATAAATAATTTGATGAAGTAATAACTGTTTTTCTTTATGTTACACTTCATTTATATGACCACATAATTTTTCCAGATAAACTTCTGTTAAATATTGTACTTATTTTTAAAGTCTAATTTAGAACCCATCGTATGATTATAAATTTATTCCTAGTAATTTCATATTGTGTTATTCAGCCCACTGTCTAACCTGTCAATATCTATGTCTATACATATATCACCTTTTGATATCTAGATCTATGTATATTATCTATCTATATCTATATCTACATATATCTATATATCTACATATATAGATATCCATATTATCTATCAATTTTTCTCTTTCTTATCTCTTTTTATCTGTAGTTGTTATCAGTCATCCATTTTCTTTCTAAATATCTATCAAATTTCTTTCTGTCTATCTATCTATCTATCTATCTATCTATCTATCTATCTATATCTATCTATCTATCTGTTTCCTGACTTTTTCATTCCATTCATTAGCTACCTTTTCCATTTTTATGAGATTTGCACATTTGGTAAGCATGACTCCCATAACATTATCCAAATAACTTATCAAAATTAAAAAAAAAGAAATGAAACAAAAAGAAATGGAGTCATCACTCCTTGAGACTCTCTACCAGTGAATTCTTTCCAAGTCCAGCTGAATTAAATTAAACAAGCTTGATTTAAAGATCCGTTACTAGGTGCAAGCATTCTGTGCTAAAGGAATTTACATTCTTCTGACAAGGAACAATTTTGAAATACAATACAAACTCATTTGGAGGAGGAACTATTTTTTTCTTGTCTTTATGTCTGCACCAATTGGCATCGTAAATAAAAATAATAATATTTATGGGATAATTATAAATATTAATAAATGGTAGCTGACAGAATTTTCCTTGAGTATGACCATTCAACCATGGTTTAGTTGCTCCAACTGTGCCATTACCTAGACCTCATCTCTCCCTCTTTTCCACAAAAGAAGAGTATGATATTTTCAAAGATAAATGGAATGACTATGGTGTGTCCTTCATTCTCAAAGAAGACCATGACACCAGGGGGATTATGATATGGCTTTCATTGAATTGGATTTGAGTGAGGAAGAGCTGTGAAAAGTTATTAACCATCTCACTTTCTCTTCCAGAGCCATCTGGGTTAATGGCTAGATATAGATCAGAATGACTGGAGATGGCTCATATGCAGTGGAAGGTCTTGGCCCTTGTTAGCTATTATCTTTCCTGGTTCTCATTTTGATTAAGGCAATGTCCGTTCAGTGAATAGGCCTGTTGAAGAAGTGAGTTAAAGCATGGCCATTTTAATTTAAAAAAAAAAAAAACTGGGAGGGGAATACCCACAGGCTTGTTGACCAAAAGAGAAACAATTATTATTTACATTTACTGAGTCAGGAAGGCCCAAAATGTAACCATTAAGTGGTGCTTGGGCAGGGATCTGTTGCCATCCAATCAAAGATTTCTTTCTCTTACCAACTCTGTAAACTATACATTACTAGAAGGATTGGCAGGAGAGAGGCTATCTAAAAGTCTGGCAGGAAAAAACAGATAATATGGCGATAAGACTTTGAACTATAATGGGAAGGCAAACAAATGGAAAAAAAATTGAGAAACATTTTAAAGGAAGCACTGATAAATCTTAGTGATATATTGGAAAGAGTTGTGATGTGGACCAAATGAGAAGAAATCTGGGAAAATTTCTTGAAGACCTAAAAATCTGCACAGATAGGGAATTAAACAAACATATTGCCTTTCATTTACTAGGTACAGCTCCTTATTTCACTTAACTTAGAGGTCTTTGAAGGTGGAAAAGTACAAGAATGTAAGGCATCCCCTGAAACTTGTTTTGTGCTACAGCTTTGGAACTAATCTCAGTCAGCATCACGGGGGATGTTCCTAGGGCATCACCTTGGCTTCAGAATATAATTGACCGAATGAAGAGAAATCTCAGTCTACAGAAGTTATGAGGTACTTTGATGTCTTTCTGAATGTTAGATGCTCTGTTGGTGATTAGAGATCTTTCCTTGGCTGATTTTGATCTCTTCAGGACACATGGTCCTTTTGCTCAGTCACCCACCCAGCAACATAGGGGCAGACATGATCAATCAACATACATTTAGGAAGTACCTACTATGTTCCAGGCACTGTGCTTGAGAAAGAGAGATAAATACAAAAATGAAAGTCCAGGCCCTCATGGAGCATATATTTCATCAGAAGTAACACATATATGTGTATATATTCATACATATATATATATATATATATATATATATATATATATATATATATATGAAAATAGAAAGATAAACAAATATAGATAGACAGATGATAGGTAGATAGATAGATAGATAGATAGATAGATAGATAGATAGATAGATAGATAGATATACACACATACCTCTTATAGATAAGTTTCCAAATTTGACTGTTTCTCTTATGGTTTGATGGAAAGCTATAGGGACTGTTATGCTTTCATTGGTGTCATGACATTATCATTTTCATTTAAATTTTTTGGCTATTGTTGCTTGTCCTTAGCTTTCAAAGAGAAACAATGACATCACAAGGTGATGTCTTGACTCATGCACATATTGAATTAAAGTGAGGCAGAATTGCACAGAGTTGTCACCCTGACTCTTTCTTCCAGAGTGGTCAAAGTCTAGTGGCAATACAAAAGTCAAGATGACTGGCCATGGCCCAGCATGCAGTGGACTACCTTGACATTTTCAATGCCTGACCAAGAACACTCCACACTACCTCCTTCAGCTGCCTTCATGACTGTTGGAACCAATATATAATTGGTTCCAACTCATTCTGTCAGGGAAGTTTTTACATGCGTAGGGTAAACATCCCCATGAGTCAATAACATGTTTGAGGTCTGTCAGTTACCCTTAACCTGGCTTAGTCCAGCTGCTAAGATGGTTTACTGGACTGTGGCCACTGAGCATGCTACAGCTTCTTGGAGCCACATGTGAGAGTTGAGTGCCAGGTAGACACCAAAGGTAGATTATCAGTCCTGAAAAGTGCTTGGGAAGCCCCCAAGCCCTCTTTGTATACTCCATAATACCCCAGTTTCTGGTTAGAAATAAAAGAGATTATTTTGTTAAGAAAGGGAAAAATAATTCACTCTGCCAACCTAAAAAAAAAGGCATGTTCAATTGTATATAACATATAGTTGTACAAATGCAAATCAGAATACCTTAATTACAAACTCAGAGTAGGAAGAAACCCCCAACAATTCTTACTCTAACATGTATGTGAAGAAAATTTTCCTCTATAATATTCCTAATAAGTTTTCAACTCATTCGACCTTTGCTTAAAGACTTCTAGTTTCAGGGTGGGAATAGAGATGTAATAAACAATTCCACAAGGTTTCAGAAGCTGTTACTGTTAGAAAGTTTTACTTTTCCTTATATCAAGTAGAATTGACTTCTTTGCAACATTTGTTGTTGTTCAGTGGTTGCATTCCCATCCAACTCTTCATGACTCCATGGACCTCTGTCCTTTGAACTTCTCCTGGTAAAGACACTGGTGCAGTTTGCTGTTTCCTTCATCAGTGGCACATAGAAGCTAAGTGACTTGCCTAAGATTACATAGCTAGGAAGTATCTAAGGATGGATTTGAACTCAGGTCTTCCTGAATCCAAGCCCAGTTCTCTACCTACTGTACCACCTAGCAGCTTTCTTTGTAATAATTGAGGACAAAGGGTGACAACTAATCATTTGAGATGCAAAACTGAATGTCAAGAGTTAAATCTTGGTATAATTTCAATCTCACTCTTATTTAGGTTCATTTCATTGTATTCCATCTTTTCTTGACATTGAGGAAAGCTACTAGTCATGCTCAAAAACAAAAATATTGACTGAATCTATTATTGTTGTTTTGGGGCTGTCCCAAAATCTTAGGCTGAAAATTGCACTAAGATTTTTAGAATATTGTTTTCTTGTCACTTTGCTTAACCTCGGAGGTAGTACATATAAGAATAATGTGAATGCGGTGGTAAGCCCAGGAACAGCTCTACAATGAACTTCACAAATACTTGCATCTTTTATACTGAATAAATACATGGAATATTGAAAGGCAGACTTTCTGAGCTAAATAAAGTGTTTTTCTTCCTCTTTCTCTGACTTTGAATCAACCATTTTTCAGGTTTACTGTCCATTTATTAGAATGAATTGGAATTACTTATTGGAATATCACAGGGCCATTTTATAACCCAAACTAACAGGTGTAATTGCATTTGGGAGATCAATTTATCTCTAGTGCTGCTTTCTTGAAGACTGGTATTTACCAAGTAACTGCAATGAGTGTAGTTAGTTAATTATACCAAGTGAATTTGGGTGCAGAGATGAGAAAGATCAATTCAAAGAGAAATAATAAATCTTTGTAGTTGAACAGTCTGTCCAATTAAGTAGATTTCCTCCTCCTGAAGTTGCATTTCAAATTAATGCTTGTACATTAAATAGCTCTACTGCTGGCTGATAGGATCTTATCAACAGTTAACGTCAACATTATTAAGATTCTACCAAAGCAAAAATGCTGGGAAGGGCAGACATGACTGAGAATTTAGCATTAGTCCTAATGACAATGTTTCCATAGCAGGATTCAGTTTCCTATTACTTTCTTTTCATTTCTACAGGTAAAGACCACAAATACTCATCAATCAGCAACATGCACATCTGCTGTTATTTCTCAACATTCTTTTATCATTTAGATGAGAAAGTGACCATTATTTTCTTCTCTTCTCTTAAACAAATGGAAAAATGTATCATTTGGAAGCTTTTTAAGGTTCAAGATGACTTTTGATAGTCTATCTTTGATACTAGTGTCAAGTAAGGTTTTATGATGAAATGTGGCTTACTCTGTAGTAGTCACTGCGGTGGAGGAAGAAGACAGAGTTGGAACGCTGGGGCCTTCAACTTTGAGTGTACCTTCTAAAAAGAAAACCATGACTTTGGAATCTTGAGTAATATGATCATTGATTTTCAAAGGCAGCATGATAGAAAACCTCATTAGCAGAAATGGGAACAGTACTAAGACTTATTCAGAGGGTTGTTATAAGGATCAAATGAATGCTTCATAATCTTTAAAGTGCTATGCTAATTTTACTTATTATTATTACATAAGTATCTCCTGTGATCCTTTAGGGCAAGAAATGTTTCCACTTTGTCTATGATTCCCCAGCATTTTTTTTTACACTGTTTGGCACATTGGCATTTAATAAATGCTTATTGGTGATTGATAGATTTAAAGGAAGTTATCAATTATAGAACTCTATTCTGAAGTATAGCTCTTTCCCTCAACCCCTAACTTTGGGTTTATCAACATCATTCAACTTAATTCAATAATTAAATAAAATCTACACTATGCAAGGTAAGGAGATGCAAAGAAGAAATAAAGTGGGAAACAATAGTGGTCCTTGAGGAATTCACAGTTTACACAGCTCATGCACTAATCATATAGTTAAAATATATCATTCTTTGAAAACAGTGTACCATGGTATAAAAGGCACTGGACATTCACCCAACAGTGTTATGTTCAAGTTTCAGCTCTACTGTGCACCCAGGGGCAAATCACTTCACCTCTCAAGATTTCTCTATTTATCACCTTTTTATCACCTTCATGAAGATCATTTTAAGCTCCCTACCAGCTCTTATTCATAAGAAAGCCATGATATATTTTCATAAACATATATACAATGAATATTACAATTATTAAGTATGGATAATGAAATATATGGTGAATATGTTTATTCTTCTCAGTGCCTGAATTGGGAATATATATATATATACACATACATACATACATACATACATACATACATACACCTTTCCTGATGAAATGTCATTGCAGCATCACTGCAGATTATCATTAGAAAATGGGGAATCATTGAACTACAGTATTAGAGGTAGAGGAGGGTTTAGGAGTTATCCAGCCCAGCACACTCATTTTATATTTAAGGAAACAGAATTGCAAATCAATTTAGTGATGTGCTGAACATCACACAGCTAATAAACACCAGAGTAATGATTCAAAACAAGCTTCATTACAAATCCTCCATTCTCCACTTGAGCATGATGGTAGTCACTCTTTATCAAAGGGCAGGGAGTTGGGTATAGGGGGAAAGGGGTTGGTGTGAAAACCAGAAACCAACAAAATAATTATAATTGTCAAAAGAATTTCTCATTGGTCAAGTAAGATATCAAGATTGCTCCATCTTCACTGAAAGGTTAGCTTCCAGTGATACTTGTTTACTTCTACATTACCATCTGAAACTAGAAATCATTAATTTCAATGGCTCTCTTCAGTGGATGATTGAAGAAGGGAAAGTAATTGACAGACCCAAGTCAACTTGCGAATGAGATCAGATAAGTCAAGGCTTGAAGTCTACGATAGGTGGCCTTCATGCACTGAATTTCTAAATGTACAGAGTCACCAAATATCAGAGTTTGAAGGATCCTCAAAGCCCATGCAGTCCCACTCACAACCAAATCTAAAGTTCCTCAAAATAATGTCCTCAAAGTGGTGATCCAACTTACCCTTGAAGACTTCCTGAAAGGAGAATCTTCAGCCTCCAAAAACAGCCCATGCCCATTTATAAGACTATAATCATTATAATTCTTTTTCCTTTTAATGTTGCCAAAAATATATGATTAAAATTTGTCATCCATTCCTCTCTAGGTCCAAGTGGAACAAAGTCATTCCCTTTTCCATGTAATAGCTCTTCATAAACTCAAAGGCAGATATTATGTTCCACTCACTACTTCAAATCCATCATTCCCAGGTCTTTCAAATCATTGGCAGCTAGATGGAGCTACATCATAGAGTTGATTGAATACTGAACCTGGAGGCAGAAAGACTGAAGTTCAAATCCAGCCTTTAATATTTACTAGCTGTGTGACCTTAAGAAAGTCACTTAGCCTTCTCTCTGACTCACTTTTCTCATCTATAGAGTAGAGATAATGATGGTACCTAATTCTCAGATTTGTTATAAGGATGAAATTGGTAAAGTGCTTCATAAACCTAAAAGCACGCTATAATTAAATTTATTGTTTTACTTTTGTTATTAGGCAGCTAGGTGGCTCAGTGGATTGGGTGCTAGGCCTGGAGTCAGGAGGATCTGATTTCAAATACAGCCTCAGACACTTACCAGTTGTGTGGCTCTGGGCAACTCACTTAACTTCTGTTTGCCTTTATCTACTGGAGGAGGAAACGGCAAACGAGTCTAGTATCTTTGCCAAGGGAACTGCATGGGGCATGAAGAGTAAGATATGACTGAATGACAAAACAACACATTATTATTATAATTATTAGATTAATTCAAACATGAAATCGTTTCTAGTCCTTTCACCACCTTGGTTTTCGTCCTCTGCGTACTTTCCAGTTTTGAGTGATGTAGAATCACATATTTAGAGCTTAAAGGGTCCAAAGAGATCAACTAATCTACTTTTTTTTTACAGATTTGGAAACTGAGGCTGAGCAAGTTTAAATGATCTGCTTAATGTCAAACAATGTCATGGACAAATGGCATATCTGAACCCTGTCCTTTGACTCAAAATTCAGTGCAGATTTCATCACTGTCTTCCCTAGAATATAAATTTCAGAAAAGAACAATACTGCAGAAGTGATATGACCCAAGCAGAATATGGTAGGAATATTCCTCCCTTAGTTCTAGATTATGCCTCTCTAAATGCAAGTCAAGATTGAATTAGTCTTCTTGCCTTACTGAGCAGGGAAGAAATCATTGTGCTTAAAGTCCTCAAAACATGAGATACTAATAAAAGCTGCAGCTCTCTATCACCATTGAACCTTGTCTCATCTTCTTCTCTTCCTGTCTTCTGGTTTCAAGAAAGACTGAGGACTATATCATCTGTCCTTTTAAGATCTGACACACTGTTCTAACAAAATGCCTGTCATGGGAGAGCAGGGAAATTGCTAGAAATCACCTATTCTGCAGAATTTGAAATCCACCAGCCTGGATGGCTAGAGGAAATAAAGCCATTTTACTGGAACATCCTCTATGTCAAGTTTATTGTGTGCTTACAGAGAAGGGCCTTTTTTTGTTGTTGTTTTCTCAGAAATCTAAGCTCTCTTCTCCTTCTAATGCATGGAATAATTATGTTTTAGACCTAAAAGGGACTGTATATATGATCTGGTTCATGACCTTCATCTTCCAGAAAAGCAGATTGATACAGAACACAGCTAAAGTACTGGTTAAGGTCAATGTACCCAGTATCATAGGTATGGAGCTGGCAGGTATCTTAAATGCCAATTAATGAAACACTCTCCCTTTATAGATGAGGAAAATGAGGAATAGGACAGTGATCCCACACGTAATGAGTCAAAGGGGAACTTAAAAGTCAAGTGCTCTGACACAGAACCAATATTATATTCATTGTTCTTTGGTGACTGCCCATGATAATATAGCAAAACCAGGCCTGAAACCCACTTTAGCCACCAGAGAAATGGATTTTCCACTTTAACTTACTATATTTACGCATGAAATAGCTAAATCAACTAATGAACACGACGGTCAAAGATGGTGTGAAACCAACCACATTTGATATCTCCAACATATTAGTTCACTGCTCCTTATCTACATATTACTTTGATGTGCCATGCTAAATGTCTGTTAAAGTAATGGATGCAGAGCAAAGCCAAGATAATGGAGAAAAGCTAGGAAGTTGCCTGAGCTCTCCCCAGTTTGCTTTAGAAATAATGTTAAATCAATCCTCTAAACAGATTCTAGTGTGATAGAACCTATGAAAAGGTAGAGTGAAACAATTTTCCACTTCAAGGTAACTTAGACTTCAGGAAAGGTTTGTCTCACTTGGGTAAAGGGGAGTGCATTCCAGAGCAGAGGGTGTCCAAGAAAGCCAGTGGGAGGTTTTTAGCTACAACAAATATAAGAATTAAGGCCTATTGTCCTTACTCAGCAGGCCAGTGGCACAGCAAACCAGCTGTGAGGCCTCTAGCCCCAATGCAGAAGTCAAATTGCCAGCCCCAGAGCTCCCAGCACAAAGATATGAGTAGGCTGGACCACCCCAGCACAGTGGCCAACCTACCATCACCTGAGGCTCTGGAACAGAAAGCCAGTGACTAGGCCCTAGGCCCCCAGCACAAGAAGCTTGGACAATTGCCTCCTGTGCCCAGGAACAGATCTCCAATTTAAAGTCATGGAATAAGCCTAAAATGAGTAACAAACACAAAAGAATCCTGACCATAGAAAGGTATTATGGTGACAAAGAAGATCAAAACACAGACTCAGAAGAGGAAAACAATGTCAAAATACCTATCTGTGAAGCCTCAATGGGGAATATGAACTCTTTTCATGCCCAGAACATCTTCTTGGAAAAGTTCAAAAAGGATTTTTAAAATCAAGTAAGAGAAGTAGAAGAAATATTTGAAAAAGACATGAGGGTTATGCAGAAGAACTATGAAAAAAAATCAACATTCTGGGAAAGGAAGCAAAAAAATCAACTGAAGAAAACAATTCCTTAAAAAATAGAATTAAAATTGGGGGAGGGGGAATCCACTGAAGAAAACAACTCTTTTAAAAATAGAATTGGACAAGTGGGGAAAAAATCACTGAAGAAAATAACTCCTTTAAAAACAGGCACAAAAGCTAACTGAAGAAAATAAATCCTTAAAAATTAGAATTGGGCAAGTAGAGGCTAATGATTCTATGAGATATCAAGAATCAGTGAAACAAAATAGAAGAAAGTATAAATTATCCCATTGGAAAAATAACTGACCTGAAAAATATATCCAGGAGAGATAATTTAAGAATTACTTGAGTTCCTGAAAGACATGATAAAAATAATAATAAAAAAGACCAATGACAGCATCTTTCAAGAAATCATCAAGGAAAACTGCCCTGATATATTAGAACCAGAGGGTAAAATAGTTGTTGAAAGAATCCAACAATCACCTCCTAAAAGAGATTCCAAAATGAAAACTCCAAGAAATATTGTAGCCAAATTAGAGAAGTATCAGGTCAAAGATTAAATAATGCAAGCAGCCAAAAAGGAACAATTCAAATATTAAGGAGCCATAGACAAGGTTACATAGGACTTAGCAGCTTCTGCCTTAAAGGGTCAGATGACTTGACATATGGTATTCCAGAAGGCAAAAGAGCTTGGGTTACAACAAGGAAGCAACTACCCAGCTAAATTGAATGTAATTTTTCAGAAGAAAATATAGACATTCAATGAAATAGGGGACTTGCAAAATTTCCTGATGAAAAGACCAGAACTGAACAGAAAATTTGATCTTCAAATACAAAACTCAAGAGAAACACAAGGGGAAGCTAGGTGGCACAGGGGATAGAGCACTGACTCTGGATTCAGGAGGACCTGAGTTCAAATCTGGCCTCAGACACATAACACTTACTAGCTGTGTGACCCTGGGCAAATCACTTAATCCCATTGCCTAACCAAAACCAACCAAACAAACAACACCACCAAAAAGAAAAGAAAAGAAAAAAGAAAAAGAAAAAAATGGAGAAGTACAAAAAGACAAACAGAAAAGGAAACAAACGTGTTTCAATAAGATTAAACTGTTTACATACCTACATGGCAAAAGGATACTTGTAACTCTTGAGAACCATATCTGTATTAGGGGAGTTAGGATAATATATAGAAAGAGGGTGTAGGTATAAATTGACATTGAGGTGCTTATATAAAAAAGGATAAAAAAAAAGGATTGTGCTGAAAGAAGAGGTAATGGAGAGACAGAATAGGGTGAATTACATCACATGAAGAGGTGCAAAAGATGCATTACAGTAGAAGGAATGAGAAGAGGGGGTGAGCATTTTTTGAATCTTATTCTCATTAGATTTGGCTCAAAGAAGGAATAACATACACACTCAGTATGGTATAAAAATTTATCTCACCCTAAAGGGAAGTATGAGGGGGGAGGGGAAAGAAAACAGAGGGGGCTGGTACAAGGGACAGCAGAAGTAGAAGCAAAGGGAGAGGGCACTGGTAGAACAGAGAGCAGATTGAGGGAAGTAGTGGTCAGAAGGAAAACACTGGTGAGGAGAGACAGGGGAAGGAGAGAGAAAAAAAGTATACACAAGGAAAATAGGATGGAGGGAAATACATAGTAATCATAACTTTGAATGTGAAGAACTCTGTCATCAAATGGAAGTAGATAAGAATGGATTGAAAAACAAAATCCTACAATATATTGTTTGCAAGAAACTCATTTGAAGCAGAAAGGCATACACAGAGAAAAGGTGAAAGGCCAGAGAAGAACATGCTATGCTTCAGTTAAAGTAAAAAAACAAAACAAAACAAAACAAAACAAACAAAACAAACAAAAAAAAAACAGAGGCAGCAATCCTGAGCTCAGATAAAGCAAAAGTAAAAAGTAAAAATAGATTTAATTGAAAGAGATAAGGAAGGAAACTATATACTGTTACAACATACTATAAATAATAAAGTAATATTATTACAAAACATATGTTTACCAAGTGGCATTGCATCTAAATTCTTAGAGGAAAAGTTAAGTAAGTTACAGAAAAAAAAATAGACAGTAAAACTATATTAATGCAGGAACTCAACCTCTCCTTCTCGGGACTAGACAAATGAAACCAAAAAATAAATAACAAAGAAGTTAAAGAGATGAAGAGAATTTTAGAAAAGTTACATATGATAGACCTTTACAGAAAATTGAGTGGGGAAAGAAAGGAATATACATTTTTCTGAGTAATACATGGCAATTACACAAAAATTGACTATCTATTAGCTTATAAAAACCTCACAATCAAAAGCAGAAAGGCAAAAATATTAGATGCAACCTTTTAAGATGGTGAGGCAAAAAAATTATATGTAATGAATGACTATAGAAAGAGATTAAAAATTAATTGGAAAATATATAATCTAATCCCAAAAAAGTGGGTCAAACAACAAATTATAGTAACAATCAATAATTTCTTGAAAGAGAAGACAATAATGAGATAAGATACCAAAATTGATGGGATGGAGCCAAAGCAGTACTTAGGGAAATTTTTATATCTGTAAATACTTCTGTGAATAAAATAGAGAAAGAGGAGATCAGTGAATTGGGCATGCAACTAAAAAAGCTAGAAAAAGAACAAATTTAAAGTCCCCAATTATATAAAAAATTAGATAGGAGAGATTAATAAAATTGAAAGTAAGAAAACAAACTAAAAATAATTATTTACAGCATTATGTTATATACAATTATCTATAGGATATTATATGATACATGAAATATTTAATATAAATATTTAAAATGTAATTTAATATATTATGATACATTGTACATAATAAACATCATAAATAATATGAATATTTAAATTTAAAATAAATATTTTAAATATTTAATTAAAAAGTATAAAATAATGTAAATTTTCATTATATTATACTGTACATACTTGATAAGTATAACTAAGAGCTGTTTTATGAAAAAAATATTACTCTTTGTTTAATGTGATTTAAAAAAAAAGAAAGAAGAAACCTAAATAACCATTATCAAAAATGAAAAGGGTGAATTACCCATCAGATGAATAGGATATTAAAGCAATAATTAGGAGCTATTTTACCCAACTACATGTCAATAAATCTGACAATCTACTTGAAATAGAAGAATACTTACAAAAATATAAATTTCCCAGATTATCAGAAGAGGAAACAAAACACTTAAATAATATGAATTAAAAAATAAAAAAGAAAGAAAGAAATGTAAGAAGGAATCAATAAACTCCCTAAGGAAAAAAAAAATCTCAGGGCCAGATGGATTGACAAGTGAATTCTACTAAATATTTAAGAAACAATGAATGGCAATAGTGTATAAACTGTTTGGAAAAAAAGGTGAAGAAGAAGTCTTACCAAATTCCTGATATGCAGAAAAAGCTTTGGAATAAATACAATACCCATTCCTATTAAAAACACTGGAAAGGATAGGAATAAATAGAGCTTTTCTTAAAATCATAAGTAGTATCTATCTAAAACTATGAGCAAGAATTTTATGTAATGGGGATAAACTGGAAGCATTGCCTAAAAAATCAGAGGTTGAACTAGGATGCCCATGATGACCACTATTATTCAATATTGTACTAGAAACGTTAGCTTTAGCAATAAGAGGAGAAAAAAGAAATTGAAAGAATTTGAATAGGAAATGAAAAAACAAAACTATTACTCTTTGCAGACGATATGATGGTATACTTAAAGAATCCTATGGAATCAATTAAAAAAATACTTGAAAAAATTAGCAACTTTGGCAAAGTTACAATTTGTAAATTAAACCCACATAAATAATCAGCATTTCTATATACGACCATAAAAGCCTAGCAGCAGAAGACAGATATAAATTTCATTTAAAATAACTATGGACAACATAAAATATTTGGGAGTCCACCTGCCAAGATAAACCCAGGAAACACATGAACACAATTACAGAACACTATTGACACAAAAAATTCAAATCTGAATAATTGAAAAGACATCAGTAGTTGTTGGGTAGGCCAAGCTAATATAATAAAAATGATAATTCTATCTAAATTAATTCATTTATTCATATCTAGATACCTAGATCAGAATCTCCTCTCTAACCTGTGAAACCAAAGGCCATGCATGTTTTCTGTAGGCCAATCAGTGAAAAAGAACAATTTTCAATTAGTTAATTTTGTTAGGAATTTGTTGTTTCTTACAAGTCTATGACTCTTTAAGGAGAACTAGCACCTGTCGTGTGAGGACTTGCTGATCTCTTTTCAGGGGTGCTTATCCACCTTTGGTGTCCACTGCTCACCAACTCTCATTTGTGGCTCTGAGAAGCAGTAGCGTATGTACTGCCACAGTTTGGTAAACCATCTCAGCCTATGGGCTAAACCAGGTTGAGGATAACTGACAGGCCTCAAACCCATCAATGAGTTTGAGGGATGTCTACCCCA
The DNA here is from genome assembly GCF_003287225.1 of Phascolarctos cinereus. Classification (NCBI taxonomy): domain Eukaryota; kingdom Metazoa; phylum Chordata; class Mammalia; order Diprotodontia; family Phascolarctidae; genus Phascolarctos; species Phascolarctos cinereus. The sequence goes on along the minus strand of NW_027555625.1, from coordinate 28,569,523 downwards.
AGCATGGGAAGACTTTCCGCACAAAATGGGCACATAAGAACAATTGTCCCAATAATCATGAAGGCAGCTGAAGCAGATGCTGTGGAATAGTTAGAAGAACTTGGTCAGACATTAAAGATGCCAAGGTCATCCACTACATCCTGGACTATTACCAGTCATCTTGACTTTTGTCCTGCCTTTAGACTTTGGTGACTCAGAAAAAGGTTCATGACTTTGTACAACTCTGCCAATTCATATATAAATTGATATGCACTTGCAAACTGTGTGAACTTAAGCAACTCATTTCACCTCTTCCAGCCTCTATTTGCTCATCTGTAATGAACTAAATTAATATACATACATAAATTGATTTACAATTCATGTAGAAGTCAAGACATAACCCTCTAATGTCACTGTTTCTCTTTCAAATGAAGGACAGGATGGACAAGTATAAGTCTTCAGAAAGCTTATAGCTCTTCCCTTTCAGACTCTTATCATCCAGCCCACAATGTGAGTGCCCTTTCCCCTACATTATAATGACATATATGAATACCACTGCGCCCACAATTTTCCCGGTGCTATATTAAATATATTCAGAGTGTGTTCCCAGGAAGAGCCTGGTAAGGGACTCAAGAATCATGGGCATGTTTCTTAACAAGTTTTTAAAAGATATTATTTAAAAAAAAAAGGATTGGTTACTTTGATAAGACACGAAGTTACCTTGCCCTGTTTATTAAAGATAATTTATTCATTTGCCACTAGCCAGTTGTCAATTTTGCCCTCTCCAATCATTGTGGAATTAGTCTGATTCTGTCCTGTACCAACCCAGGATGTAGTGGATGATCTTGGTGTCTTCCCTGTCTGATCAAGTTCTTCCAAATGAATTGTTGTAAATGAGCAAAACCATCCCTGTGGTTGCATTTTTCACAAGGCTTTGGTGCATGACAAGACCACTGTGGAGAAATTCAAGTGTGAGACACCAGGTATCTAATCTTGGGACAAGATTTCTAAGGCGTGTAATAGATTAATTAGACCCCTATTTTATTCCAATCTGTATTAATTAGTTGAATATGATTCCATAGTTGTAGTGATTATGAGTTCTGATAGCAGGCCGCAGAGCTGTGAATTGCAGATTGTAAATTCACTTGCTTAATCATAGGAAGCTAACTAGAGGCTCTCCACTCTTTTTTTTTCTTTGTTATAGTGACCCAGCCCAACATGCTGTAGGTGACTCAATTACATAAATAGTCCTCCAGCTATTTTTGTTGCCTCTTTGTTCCTTGTCATCCCTCTATTCTCCAACATGAGGAGAGGACCATGAGCACTTGGACAACAAGTGGCCCTGCTTTCTGGCTGTGACTTGTCTGTCAACTGGCCCTTCAGCCTATGAAGATGTTTTGTCAATCTGTTTATCAGAGCATCCTGTGGGTCTCCTCATTGGCTTGGTAAGATTTCCTAAAGGAAAAGGTCAAGATCAGTCTGCCAAGGTCTATTCATTAGTCCATTTGTCAAACAATGACATTCTGTGTTATGTATAGACCTTCATGGAGGGTCAAGGGCAAAATCTATCAGCCGATGAGATTCTGTATTTTTGGTTTTCTTCATCTGTATTGTCTGGATATCAAGAAGTGTAAAACTAAGGTCTTGGAGGAAGGGTGTATCTCAGATGGTGAGGAAAATCTGTGGTTCACTTGACTAGAGGGGACTATGTACCCTTTAGTAAAGTTCCATTGACTCAGACTTCTGCCTCTTTTTTTTTTCTATTGTAGGTTGGACAATTATGGACCCTATAGGGTACAGAGTCTTTCCATTATCTGCATAGCCAGAACTTTCTTCATGCCTCCATCTTTTAAGATATTAAAATACCAGACTAGAACTTTTTCTCTCTGTCTCTGTCTCTGTTTCTCTCTCTCTATGTCTCTCTGTCTCTGTCTCTGTCTCTCTCTCTCTCTCTCTCTCTCTCTCTCTCTCTCTCTCAGCATCCAGACATGAAGTTCTTATTCCCCCCCAGTATAGGATTGTCTTCTTCAGTTGTAGATACAGGAAATAGAGCTACAGATATGGGAGCTCGAGCTATAGTCAACTGGGCATCAGGACTCCAGGCCAAAAAATGTTGCTAGCCCAACAGGGAAGCCCTGAAGAGCCAAGGTGTCAGGAGGTCATTGGGATATGCAAGGAGGTAGTATTTGAAAAATTTGGCGAGGCTAGGATATACAGGAACTGAGTTAAGCAATGATATGAGTCCCTTCTGTCCTCTCCAGAGACTGAAGTGATAGTGTAAAGGGGAATATACACCCCCGACACCAGGTATGAGGTTGAATAGAATATTTGTATTCTTGGCTTTGCTATACCTTTGAGGTTAATACTCCTTTTGTAAACACCAATTTGTCTGTTAAGTAGTTAACTAGCACTGTTGTACTTGGAAGCCTAGAATTGGAAGGAACAAATGAAAAGGGGCTTGAGCAAGTGGCAGAGATGTGAATCACCATCCCCACCTGTCCTTCACGTAGTGGCAAGCAAGCATTCCATTGCTACACATCTATTAAGCAATAATGTATGATCTCAACATATTTCTGGGAGACCTTGCTGGAGGAGAAAGAACCTTTAAGAATTCACACTTCTCTGCATAAACAAACACTTTCATGGCAATAAAAATAAATACAATTCAATGCAGTGAAGATATTAATCACCTACTCCCTGTAAGGTGCTGTGTCAGGCAATGAGAGTACAACATTGCAATGAAAACAAGGGTTACCCCTTTGAAGACCTTATATCCCACTTAGTAGGCTCAGTCTTGGAAGGAACACAACATGCATACAAAGAAAGATAATTTCAAGTAATTTGAGGAAGAAAAGGGTACCAACATTGAGGCAGCTTCTGCAAATGCCGGAAGCTTGGAGCTGAAGAGTTGGATTTGGAGGACAACTGGTAATCTTATTTGTCTGGAAGAGAGTTCATGAAGGAGAATGTAAAATTAAGTGAACAGAAGCCATGTTGTTAGGTAGAGAGTGTTTAAATATCAGGATGAGACAAGTGTGTGACTCCAAGGGATGTGGGTAAAAAAAAAAAAAAGATTGATATAATCATCCTGCTTCCTTCTCATGTTTTTATCCAGGATGTCCTTAATACTATTTCAGGTTATTTTCACAAAGCTTTTCTAGAGACAGGAAAGCAGGAATATTCATCAGCAGTTACTGATGAAATATCAATTGTGTTTTCTTTTGTGTTTGTTTTGTTTTCTTTTGGAAGTGGGAGTACAATCCACATCACATCACCACTCTCTTGCCAAACCTTCTCTTACTGTTTCTTGCTATCTATTCTTTGTTCCTATGAAACAGTTCAGTTCTTTGTATCCTGAATATTCCCTTTACTATCCAACCTCCAACTATGAACATTGTCTTATATTTCCATTATGTTGTTGCCCAATCCTAGAATATTTTCTTTCACCTTTCCCTCTTGAATTCCTGATCCCTCATTCAAACCTAACTAAAACACCATCTTCCTTAAGAAATTTTCCCTTATCTCTCTTCTTGATCTCCATCCTTTTTCCCATTTACCTTTGAAAATTTCAAACAATTCTTTATTTTCCACTTTTCTAATATTCTTGCAATGTATTAGTATTTATCATATTTACCGTGTATTTGTTTTTCTCTGAACGAGACAAGCTCTTTCAGTTTAAACTCATGTTTTTACACCATTGTATTACAGATCTCAAATAGATCTGTAATCTTATCATCAATGTGGTTGTTCTTTTCTATCTTGTAGAGAGCAACACTTTCACAACCATCCATTTGTGTGACTTTTGATTAGGTCTTCCCATAAACTGACCACTGTAAGTGTACCAATGTTTCCCATGGATTGTTGTGTCATTAGGCTTGCTCTTGCAGCAAAAGTAGTCCATCTTCATTTTACTCACAAATGTATTTGATGGCATCCTTAATACCAGTCTTACTTTGAAATTCCTTGAGTTCCTTATGTTTCAGCCTGCCTCCTACTGGGCTTTAGGTGATTTTCATTTACACTTCGTTGAAAATTGTGGCATTCTATGATTTAAAATTGACATTGCCATATCCAGCTAAGTATCTCTCTGAGGGCTTAAGTTTGGTTCAATACAGAATCAGTGCAAAATAAATAGTGGGGTGGACTTTTCAACTTATAAAGAAAAAGAGTTCAGCCAATTGATCTGTTTGATGTTTCTTCTACATGACATTCTACATCTTTCCACTGCTGTCCTCCATGACAGAACACTCTCTTTTTATACCACTTCTTAGAATCCCTGTCTTCCTGTAAGACTCAGGGAGGAAAAAAATAAACACTACTTTCTGCAGAAGGCCTTTTCAGTACATTCTCCCGCCCTTTGCTAGTGTTTTCATTCTGAAATCACCTTTCTTGTATATATCTTGTTATGTATATACCTAGTTATTTACATTGCTCTATTATATTGTATGTTTTTGAAGGGCAGGAATTCTTTTGGCTTTTCTTTGAATTCCGAATGCCAAGCCCAATGCTTGATTCAAAGAAAGTATTTAGTAACTATTCAGAGAGAGATTGATTCTTTTTTTTCACATTTATTTTACTTTTAATTTATGGAATAAGACAAGCATTCCCATAACATAATATAATAAAAAAACAAGATGATGTACACAAAACTGTGAATCTGTTGTGTAAAACTTGCTATTTCTTTTAAATACCTAATAAAGTTATAATGATTTTTTTTATTGATTCTTTTTCAACTGTGATTTGGACCAGATGGTTGCTTAAGTAACTTCCATCACTGAGGTCCTGTGGCTGAGTAAAATATTTATTGAATTTAATTGACTGGTTTTAATTTTTCTATCAGTCAATTGTCCAGAAAGACTAACTGATTGACTAGTAAGTTTCTTTCATATTGTGGTCACCAAAAAAACAGAAAATGAGTTTAAGGAGACCGAAAAAACTCTCTCTCAGATAAAATTCACTAAGAAACTCAACACCATTCAATAGATCTTAGGAGCTCTCACTTGCTCCACTGAGAGTATTTTTTTTAATTTCTATGAAACAGATCAAAAACTTCAATTATTCAAATCATTTAATCAACCATTGAGCCAATCTTGCATTCAAATTGAACACTCTTTTGCCTAAGAAGTGCCCTTTCTGAATGAATGGAGAAATCAAGACATGGCACATAGGATGTACAAGCTAAGTCACAATCTTTGTTGGATTTCTTTTAGACAATTGGCCTGTGATTTTGAAAAAATCACTATTTTTGAGCATGGACAAAACCTGAAAGAGGATAATTCTGTTCCTGACACTAATTTAACAGTGTTCTATTCATTCATTCAACGAATTTATCAAGGGCCTACTCTGGGTTAGACAGAATGGCCCATTATCCTAGGTAATGAGTAAGACAAGCAAATCTTTAAAATGTCACTATTAAGCTAATCATGAAGATGAACCACAAAAAATAGAGGCAAAAAGATTGTGAATGTAAATTAACGTATGACATGAGTGAGGTTGGGTTACACAGAAGTCTAAGAACAAGCCTCAGAGATAGGAAGACCTAGCTTTAATTCCTACTTCTAAATAATCCTGGATTCATGACCCTGGGCACATGTTCCAGGGAACTCTGTAAGATTACAAATCAGAAAGAATCTGTCCACCTGTTTTGATAAAGACCTTCTTCATCTAAAAGTGAATGAAATCACATATCCAATCCCTATAATAGGTTTTACACACACACACACACACACACACACACACACACACACACACACACAAGCACATATACATATTATATATAATATGTATGTATCTATGCACAGATAAACACATATGTGACAATATGCACATATAGAGCATATATGTTTATGTTCAAATATAGCATGGAACATATCTATGGATACGATACTAGGGTCCATGAAAATTAAGTGACAGACATAATTTAAAATGTACAGTTATTGTTTTCATGGTTATTATATTAAGAAGACAGGAATTTTCCCCAGGGCACTGCTTTGAAAGGTTACTAAAATACTGCAATCTTTCCTTAATAGTAATAATAGATCTCAGCAGCTATTTAACAAGAACAAATTCATTGAAAATCAGAAACCACCAGACAGCTAGTGGCCTTACAGCCACACCCCAGAGGATGTCCTCCTTGCTCTGACTGAAAATACTGAATCAAAAACCACTTTGATATGTACCAGTGATTGGAACATACCTGGAAGATGCCTGTAGAGGTTGGCCAGTGGGTCAAATGCTGAATTTCCCTCTCTACTTCTGGCTACTTATAGAGGAGTTGTCAATGAAGGGCTTCTCAAATTTGAATCACAAAGTCATGCTATTGATCACTATGATGGTAAAAAGTGGTAGGTCTCTATTGAGAAGAATAGACTGTGGGACAGGAAGAGCTACCTATTCATTTGACTTTAAAAAGGAGAGATAGCTTCTGCTTTATCTTTCTCTTCTTCCTGTCTTTGTACTAGTTCTAAAGTGTGAATCTCCCTCCCTTTTCTTCCCATGAGGTAACCCCTTCCCTACAACAGTAGATACGGCTGAGTGCTTCTACATGGCATGTAATACATGATCTTACCTAGGTCAACTTTAGATTGAATCTCTAAGTTCCTAACTTACTGTCCTGTTTACACTTCTTTACCTAAGCATAATGGAACCAATAGCAATCCCAAGATGGGTATGACTGAGCTTTGAATTATGCTCATAAGTTGGACAGATGAGGAGGTATTGGTTCAGCAACATACTAGGTACATTTAAGAAGGAGTTCCAATTACTACCGTGCTTTACAAAGTAATCAAAACCAAGAAGGTAATCCCTATCCCTAGGCCAGCTTTCCAGAAAATGTGGACTTTGACATAGACGTTGTAGAAATGACCTGAAGTTAAAGTGGTAATTCAGCCACTTTATAAATAATGTTTATTTTGATGTTTTGAGTACCAATTTCTTGGAAAAATATGATAGCTATCAATTATAGCAGTTATTGTTATTTAGTGATTCAGTCACATTTGACTCTTCATGAGCTGGTCTAGGCTTTTCTTGGCAAATATACTAGAGTAGTTTACTGTCCAATGGATCAGACTAACAGAGGTTAAGTGACGCCTAGAGTCACATCACTGGTGAGTGTCTGAGAGTGGTTTTGATTTCATGTCTTCCTGACTCCAGGCCCAACATTCTATCCACTGAGGGATCGAGCTGTATTAGCAGTATATGAGCACAAATACTTATATAACTACTTCAAATTTGTATTATAATTAATATTAATAATAATAATACATAATATTTCTATAATGTCTACTATGTGCCAGGCACTACACCAAGTCCTTTTTCACAAATGTTGTCATTTGATCTCCACAACAACTCTGGGATGTAGGTGCTATTATTATCTACATTTTACAGACAAGGAAACTAAGTCAAGCAGAGTTTAAATAGCTTGCCCAGGGTCACAGAACTAGTAAATGTCTAAGGTCTTCATGACTTTAAGCCTAGAGCTCTAGCCACTATGCTACCCAGCTCTTCCTTCTATTTGTGTAAGTCTTTGTGAATGAGTGACTTTGAGTCTGTCTTGTTAAATATTTCTTTTGTTAAGAGCAAAGAAATAACTGTTTTGTACCTGATTTAATTCCAATATTGCTTTTGGCAAGGTGCTGCATGTGAGCATAAGAATATTCCCTGTGAGTTTATACTAAGGTCAGAGAGTTACAGAGCAAGAATCTGACAGACATAGAGCAAAATGCTCTGCACACAGTAGAGGCTTAATAAATGTTTATTATTGACTGACTGACCTCTTGTCTCTTCAAATACTAGGCTCCCCTGGATAAAATATAATCTGCAAGTCCAGGACCAGAGAAGCAGAAGCTTTGGTGAAGGAGGGAGAGCCTTCTGGCCCCCAAATATGGGTTTTCATGGTTCATCTGATTCTACATGTTTATATCAATAATTATGTGGTCATAGTGGCAAAGATTTAAAGCTGGAAGGAATATGAAAGGCTGAGTAATTGAACCACCTCATTGTAGGCACAAGGAATCTGACATGCAGAGTTATTGAATGACTTGGCCAAAGTCACTTACATAATAAACATCAGGGGCAGGATTTGAAGCCAATTTTGGATTTCATGTGTGTGTGTATATGTGTGTGTGTGTGTGTGTGTGTGTGTGTGTGTGAGCACACACTGTGTGTCATGTGACCCTGGATAAGTCATGTATCCTCTGTCTGACTTGGTTTCCTTAACTCTAAAATGAAGCTAATGATAGCTCTTTCCTTCTAAGGTTGTTGTGAAGACTACGTGATGTAATATTTGTGAAGCACTTAACACAGTGACTGGTACATAGTAGGCACTTAATAAATGCTTGATCCCTTATGCCCTAGGCACCAGGGACAGTATTTGAAGCCAGTTCTTCTAACTCCAGAACCAGTGTGCTTTCCACCTTTTCACTAACTCTTAGTGTAAGTTCTTCCTAAGTTTGTGTGTGTTTATAAACATAAATACAAATATTCATATATATGTATATTTATTTATATATATATATATATGTACATATATACATGCATTGAAACATACATATAAACACATTCTTAAGTATAGAGATTGGTATACTCACATGTATGCATATCCCTCTCAATATAGATAGATAGATAGATAGATAGATAGATAGATAGATAGATAGATAGATGGAGATGTACACATGGATGTATGTATACTAACATACATATATTTATAAATACATATGTATGTATATGTGTATATATGTATATGTGTACACACACACACGCACACACATACATACATTCAAATAGAAGTTTAAAAATTAAGCATTGAATTAAGGTGATCAGTTTTCCTGTGGAAATTCCTCAAATCACAGAGGAGAAGGAAGTGGTAGAATTAGAAAGAATTATAGAAATTATTACCCTTGTCTTGCATATTGGGAATATGAGTCCCAGAAAGCATTATTGACTTTCCCAGAGTCATACAACTACTTATTGCCACAATCACTACTAAAATCTGGATCTCCCAAACCTAAATATAAAGTTTTGATTTTTCCCACTTTCTTTTGTGCCAATTCTTTCTCTGGCTCCAACTATCACAGTGAATTGATTATTGGAAAGAAGGCTAAACTGCTTTCTCCAAAAGAGATCTACAAAAGTAAGGACAGTTATACATCCTTCTAAAGTAAATCATTGGTATTTCTACTTCAGTGCAGGTGATGGGCCCAAGTGGTGAGTGCAGTTTCAGCCGACTCATCTACTAAAAGTAAATCACCCATGTCTTCCCTGATGAATATCCTGAATCTCTGAGCATAACATTTCCACCGAAGAATTTTTTATATAAAATCTTTCAGCACAGATATGCTTAATATTTTCTCATTTGAAATGATAAAATAGAAAGAAAATCCCAGTAATTAGATTGTTCTTAACCACAACTTTACTATAAACAAATAATGCTTGTTACAGAATGTAATTAGAGAAGTCCATGACTCTGGCATGTACTAATTTCCTAAATGAACAAAGCGGGGAACACAATCATTTCCCTGGTGTGTAAATATAGTTTTCTGATGTGAGAAAATTTATGAATTAGACAGAGAAAAGGGAGAAGACAAAATAAACTTCAAATGAAAAAAATCATAATAAGTCTTGCCAAAGGAAACATCATTTCTAAAGGCAACTCCAAAGGGAGAAGACAAAATGGCCTATTCCAGAGACATATTTAATGGAAGGAAGAGTGGGGGGCAGAGCAAAAGCCCAAACCACCAATAGAACAAACATTCAAGCCCATTTGGACACATATGAAGAAATAAAACATTGAGTGTGAAAAAATGATAGCTGAACGCATGAATTAATAGATAGAGAAAGATGAAATAGATGGGAAAATAGATGGAAATAGAGATGGATAGATAGGTGTTAGATGGAAAGATGGTAGATAGAAAGATGGAGATATAGATGATAGAAAGCTAGATGATACAGTGAAGCATTGAAGGATGGATAGACAGAGAGACAGGCAGATGAACATATCAACAGATGGACATTCAGAGAAGAAACTGCTTAAGTCAGGAAATAATTGTCAAGGACAATAAATTTTTCTACAAACAGTGAATTATTTTATTGATTCTGAAGGTGTCTTCATGGTTCCCTATATTATCTACTACATTTCCTGCCTAGAAAAGCAAAAAAAAAAATCAGGCAAAAACAGTTTTCAATTCAGATTGAAGTTAGATCCCCAGAGCATCACAGTTTAGTATAGCATGCCTACAAAGCCATAATGAAAATCAGCAAGAATGACCAGGTCAGACTGCAGGGACTACAACCTTTCACATGGTATTTTTGGTGCCCTCACCTCCCTCTCTGATGATATTCATGCAGACCATTGCTTTCTGCTATTTATGGAGTACTTAGTAAGTAAGAAGAAAACTTGCTATCTTGGACACTTAATGGCTATGGAGCCTTGGGAAAATTTACTTCATTTCTTTGAATCTTGGTTTCTTTAGCTGCAAAATGGAAGTAATACTACTTACTGCAAAGAGATATCAAAAGGAAAGTGCTTTAAAATATGAGTTTTTGGTAATATTTGCCGACAAACATTCAGCCTTAAGCTCATAGCATTCTCACCACATAAGTTGAAGCCTACTCTATCTTTCCTAGTAAAGTTATTTCTCTCTCTTTAGGAACAAGATGATGGAGGAGACCACAGGAACTATGGGTTCCCTAGCTGGTTCAGAGGACAAAAATAGTGAGCAAATAAACACAATGACTATTCATTCAGTAGGAATCCTGGAGAGGATATTTGAGACTCATGCATTCTAAAGTCATTGCTATCTCCTAGGTCCAAGGTTTCATTGATGATGCTTTTCTTATTTTCTTCCTGCCTAGAGATAAGGGGATACATGCTTGATCATGTCATGTCCTATTTACCAAAGAGTACTAAATCTATTTGGTGAGACAAAGCATATAAAAATGGTAATATTATAAGTGTTAACACTTATGCAAAGTACTCACTTTACAACAATCATCTTGTGAGGCTGATTGTGGAAAGGTCGTCTCCACTCAAAAGGCAAAGAAACAGAGGCACCAAGAATCAAAACAACTTTCCCAAGCTCACATAACTAGTAAGTGACAAACATAGTCACTGAACTCATGACTTCTGACTCTAATTTGAATTAAGTAATAATTCAGCATGGGTTTATTAAATACGATGCTAGGAACCAGGGGTAACATGACCTCCCAAAAAACTTAAACAGCAACTGCCTTCAAAGATATTCTTACATTCTCCTTGGGGTTTGGGGTATACAGGCAATAAAAAACAAATGGTTGGGGAAGCATTAAGAAACATAGGAATAAGGAAAGAACTCTTACCAAAGATGCTACTTGAGCTCAACTTTAAAGAAAGCTAGAGATTCTAAGAGGTGGAGATGAGTACAGAGCAGTGCTCATTCCATGATATTTATTATAAAGCTGCTCGAGAAACCAGCACTATACAGTAATAGACAAGTTATAATCCAAACTTAATTTTCTTAAGCTGCAGATAACAGGTTAGAGAAAAGAAGGAGATTGATGAGGACTGCAATAGTCTACAAAACCTTCATGGTAGAGAAGAGATTTAAACAAATAAGTATCTTGGGGGAAAATAAACAGTAACCAAAAAACAGTGGAATTGGCTTTCCAGACAAATCAAATATCACGTGAACTCATGGTGGCAAACATAGCGGTGTTGAAGGAGGTGTCCATAAAGGGACTGGCTTGACTACAATAGAGAAAAAAAAATAATCCATAAATATTTATTAAGTGCCTACTAGGAGGGAAGAACTGTGCTAGCCTATTGGGAAAGAAAACAACAAACATTAAAGGTCCCTTCTTACAAAGAAGTGACTTAGGTTTTGTAGCTAGGAAACAACATGGAGATATATATATATATCTATATATATAGATATATATATATAGATATATATATATATATAGATATATAGATATATATATATAGATATATATATAGAGATATATATATAGATATATATAGAGAGATATATCTATATATATATATCTCTATATATATATCTATCTATATATATATATATGGAAATGGATTAGGCCTATGTTTCCTTGGTAACGGGAATGCCTAGATGCGTAAATTGCCACAACCAATGCAGGGTAGGAACTTTCTTGAAACTTGTAAAAATCATTTTTTTGTTTTGTTTTGTTTTATTTTTGTTTGGGTTTTTGTTTTTGTTGGGGCGGGGATAAAAAGGCCCAAAGTCAGAATTAGATGTTAAGAGCTAGCATGCAACATGGAGATCACAACTTCCATCAATCAATAATATGAGTTATCATATGTACAGAGCTTTGTAAACCTTATTCTATAAGTGCTAGTTGTTATTATCAATCATTCAACTAGTATGTAATAACAATGCTACCAATCAAAATGGTATAAACTAGTATTCATATAGCACATGAGTCTTGCAAACAGCTTTGTTTCTGTTACTTGCTATTCATTCGGATGCCTCATTTGGTCCTCACACCAACTCTGTGAGTTAGACGCTAATATCAGCTCTGTTTTACACATTGAAAAATTGAGGTAGGGAAAGTTGAAGAGACTTTTTTATGTTCCAAAGCCAGTAAGGACCTAAAGGCAAGATTGGAATTCAGGTGTTCCTGACTTCAAGCCCAGCTCCCTCTCCACTGTACTACTAACTGCCTATTATGTATCAGACACTGTACTAGGCACTGAGGACAGAAGTACAAAGAATGATACAATCCCTACTTATAAGAATCTTATATTCTAAGCACTTATTATAAGAGGCACAGTAGTGTAATGGAAAGAACAATGTGCTAGGAGTCAGGAGACCCCAGTTCAAATTCCACCTCTGATATTAATTATGTGATATTAAGCAAAACTCTCTGAGCTTCAGTTTTCTTATCTATAAAAATGTGTCAATAATGTTTCTACAACCTACATTAAAGGGTTCTTATTAAGAAAGCATTTTAAACTACTATCTATGTGTGAGTTAATATTCTTGAGGCACCATGATAAAATGCTAGGGAGGCAGAGATGAATAAAGCATTCCCCTTATTCTTCGGCACATTACATAATCTAGCCAAGGAAATAAATCATGTATAAAAATAAACTTAGCATGAATTCGAGTATGGTAAATGGATTAAAAAAAAAACATTAAGTGTTATGAGATTAGTGGGATGAGAGATCACATTAGCTATAGTCCCCAGTGATGTGAAGCCATAGAAGAAGAGTCTAGAGCGCAGAAAGAGACCACTCAAAGGCACAGACAAGATGGTGAAGAAAAGGCAATGGCTCACCTGAGCTCTCCACAAAACCCCTCAGAACAACTTAAAAAGTTCAGCAAACCAATTACTAAAGCAGAAAAACTCAAAAAAAGGACAGGGTGAAATAATTTTCCAGCCAAAGACAACTTAGAAGATCATCAGGAAAGATCTGTCATACCTTGGTAAGAGTTGAGCATAGTCCAGGTGAGGTCAAACCAGTACAGGGAAGGCCCCAGAAAACCAGAAGCAGATCTTGGGAGTCATTGAATCAGCAGTGGCAATGGCTACTTCCAGAGGTTTTAGCCCACAGACAATAAGGCAGTTGAAGAACTCATCAGAAGGAGATTATAGGAGTCTCTTTGCGGGCATTAGGGGCAGGACTCTGTTGCTCTGCCAATACTTGAATCTGGGTCACAGTCCTGCATGGCAGTCCCAGGGCAAGGAGGATCAGTAACATGCCAGAACTTTCAGCCACAGTGAAAGAAGGACACCCCACACAGATCCAGGGCAGAAAAGAGTGTTTGTGTTCTCTCACAGAACAGAGCACAGGCCAGGAGAGTATTAAACACACTTCTCCATAGATCTTATTACCTTGGAAAAACTGAAAACCTACAGATATCTAGAAGTATCTATGAAAACAGCTGAACAAATCTCCTGAAGCTTGGGACAGTGCTCCCTCCACCCTGGAAGCAGAGCCCCACTTTAACAAAAAGTTGAAGGTCAAGAAATAGGCTGCAAAATGAGCAAAGAAAACAAAAACCTGACCATAGAAGGTCAATATGGAAACAAACAGGATAAAACATAAACTCAGAAGAAAATAATAAAATCATAGATCCTGCAGCTAAATCCTCCAAGAAAAATGTGAATTGGTCTCAGGCGATGGAAGAGCTCAAATAGGATTTTGAAAACCAAGAGGGGCAGAAGAAAAATTGGGAAGATAAATGACAGTGATAAAAGAAAATCATGAAAAAAAAAAAAAGAAAGAGTCAATAGCTTGGTAAAGGAGACACCAAAAATACTGAAGAAAATAAGACCTTAAAAAACAGACTAGACCAAATGGTAAAAGAGGTATAAAAAGACAATAAGGAGAAGAATGTCTTTGAAAATAGACCTATCCAAATGGAAAAAGAGACACAAAAATTCACTGAAGGAAAACAAACAAACAAACAACTCCTTAAAAAGTTAAATTGGCCAAATGTTAAGGGAGGCACAAAAAGTCACTGAAGAAAATAATTCCCCCAACTTCTGGGATAAGAACTCACTATTTGACAAAAACTGCCAGGCAAACTAGAAAAAAATATGGCAAAAACTAGGCATAGGACAAAATCTTACACCATATGCCAAAATAAAGTCAAAATGAACACACAATTTAGATATAAAGGCTGATATTATAGGTAAATTGGGAGAGCAAGGAATAATTTACCTGTCAGATTTATGGAGAACAGAAGAATTTGTGACCAAACAAGAGTTAGAGAACACTATGAAATGAAAAATGGATAATTTTGATTACATTAAATTGAAAGGGTTTTGCACAAGCAAGTATAATGCAACCAGGATTGGGAAGGAAGCATAAAACTGGGAAATACTTTTTACAACCAATGTCTCTGATAAGGGCTGCATTTCTGGAATGCATAGAGAACTGGGTCAATGTTATAAGAGTGGAAGTCATTCCCCAATTGATAAATGGTTGAGAGATATGAACAGGCAGTTTTCAGAAGAAGAAATTATAACTGTCTATAGTGATAGGAAAAAAATGCTATAAATCATTACTAATTAGAGAAACTCAAAAAAATGCTGAGGTATCTCATCACACCTATCAAATTGGCTAACATGACAAAACAGAAGGGTGATGGATGTTGGAGAAGATGTGGGAGAATTGGAACACTAGTACATTGTTAGTGGAGTTGTGAATTAATCCAACCATTTTGGACAGCAAAGGGCTATGGAAATGTGTATACCCTTTGACCCAGCAACACCACTCCTGGGTCTGTATCCCAAGGAGATCATAGGAATGGGAAAAGAACTCACATGCACAAAAATGATTATAGCAACTCTTTCTGTGGTGGCAAAGAGTTGGAAATTGAAGGGATGCTCTTAATTGGGAAATGGCTGAAACAAGTTGTGGCATATGAATGTAATGGAATAGTTTTGTGCTATAAGAAGTGATGAGCAAACAAACTTCAGAAAAACCTGAAAAGATTTATATGGACTGATGCTGAGTGAGGTGAGCAGACCTGGGAGAATGTTGTACACAGTGGCAGCCACATGGTGCAATGACTGACTTTGATAGACAGCTCTTCTCAGCAATGCAAAGATCTAAGACATCTCCAGGGGTCTCATAATAGAAAATGCTGTCCACATCCAGAGAGAGAATTATAGAGTTCAAGTGCAGATTGAAGCATATTGTTTGATCTTTTTTTCTTCTTCTGTTTTGTTTTGTCTCTTCTTTCTTGTGATTCCTCCTATGTGTTCTGGTTCTTCTTTGCAACATGATTAATGTGAAAATATGTTTAGTGGGAATGTACGTGTAGAATTTATACTGGATTTCATGTCATCTTGGAAAGGGAAGTGGGGAGGGAGGGGGAGAGAATTTAAAATTAAAAAGCTTTTGTAAGTGATTCTTGAAAACTGGTAATAAATAATTTAATTTTAAAGAATAACAATTCCTTAAAAATTAGAATTGAGCAAAAGGAAGCAAATGACTTCATGCGAAATCAAGAAGCAGTAAAATAAAAACAAAAGATTGAAAAAAATTGAAAATGTGAAATGTATCCTTGAAAAAACAACTGACCTGGAAAAACAGATCCAGGAGAGATAATTTTTAAAAAATGGACTATCTGAAAGCCATGATAAAAAAAAAAGAGCCTAAACATCATCTTTCAAGAAATTATCAAAGAAAACTGCCCTGATATTCTAGAAACAGAAGGTAAAGTAGATACTGAAATAATTCACCAATTACCTCCTGAAAGAGATCCTAAAGTGAAAACTCTCAGGAATATTATAGTCAAATTCCAGAACTCCCAGGAGAAGGAAAGAACATTGCAAGAAGCCAGAAAGAAACAATTCAAGCATTGTGAAGCCACAGACAGGACAACATAAGATTTAGCATCTTCTACACTAATGAACCAGAGGGCTTGGAATATAAAATTTTGGAGGGCAGAGGAGAAGATTACAATCAAGAATCACCTACCCAGCAAAGTTGACATTCAATGAAATGGAGTACTTTTAAGCCTTATTGATGAAAGAACCAGAGCTAAACAGAAAATTTGACTTTCAAATATAAGACTGAAGGGAAGTATAAAAAAGAAAACAGAAAAGGGAAGTTATAAGAGACTTAATAAGGTTAAACTGTTTACATTTCTATATGGGAAGATGATACTTATGATAACTCATAAGAACTTTCTCATTATTACAGAAGTTAGAAGGAGTATATATAGACAGAGGGCACAGGTGTGAATTTAATATAAGGGACGATATGAAAAATTAAAATTAAAGGGTAAGAAAGAGGAATGCAGTGTGAAAAAGGGAGGGGTAGAATGGTGCAACTTGTCTCACATAAAGAGGCAAGAAAAAAGCTTTTATTGTTGAAGAGAAGATAGGGAAAGTTGGGGAGAGTAAGTGAACCTTTCTTCAGAATTAGCTCAAAGAAGGAATAAGATTCACACTCAATTGGGTATAGAAATCTCTCTTACCATACTGGAAAGTAGAAGAGGAAGGGGATAAGAGAAGTGGTAGGTTGATAGAAGGGAGGGCAGATTGGAAGAGTTGGTGTGGTCAGAAGCAAAACACTTTTAAGGAGGGACAGGGTGAAAGGAGAGAGGCAATGGAATAAACAAGGGGGGAAATTGGATGGAGAGAAATACATTTGGCAATCATAACTGAAAAAAAAATGAAGTGAATTTCTCAGGTAAAGGTCTCCTTTCTCAAACACACAAAGAACTGAGTCAAATTTATATATGAAGAAAGGAGCTTTCCACAACTGATGAAATGAGCAAGAGATTTCAACAGTTTTTCAGATGAAATAATCAAAGCTCTGAATCACTATTTGTTGGAGCAAAGCAAATTGAAACAATTCTGAGGTACTATCTCATACCAATTAGATTGGCTAATAGGACAGCAAAAAAGAATGACAAATGTTGGAAGGGATGTGGGAAAAATGGGATTTCAATGCACTGTTGGTGGAGTTGTGAACTAATTTCAACGATTCTTTAGAGCAATTTGGAACTATACCCAAAGGTCTATAAAACCATTCATACCCTCTAATCTAGTAGTGTTACTACTAGGAATGTACCCAAAAATAGATAAAAAGGGAAAGGGACCTATATGTACAGAAAAAATTATAGCAGCTCATTTCTGGTAGCGGGAAACTGGAAATTTGGAGAATGCCCATAAAATGGGCAATGGCTGAAGAAATTATGCTGCGTGATTGTGATATAATATTATTGTGCTTAAATGATGAGCAGGATGCTCTCAGAAAAACCTGGAAAGGCTTACATGAGCTGAGGCAGGGTGAAATATTTTGTGTACAAAGTAACAGCAATATTTAAGATGACCAGCTGTGAATGACTTAACTATTTTCAGCAATACAATAATCCAAGGCAAGTCTGAAGGACTTAAAATGAAAAACGTTATCCATCCCCAGAAAAAAGAACTGATGATGTCTGAGTACAGATTGAAGCATGCTTTTTTTAATGTATTTGTTTTTCTTGAGGTTTTCTACTTGTTTATGTTTTCTTTCACAACATGACTAATATGGAAATAAATGTGCATGACTACTCATGTATAACCTATGTTGAATTGCTTGCCTTCTCAATGAGAGGGTTGGGAGGGAGGAAGGAAGAGAATTTGGAACCTGAAGTTTAAAAATGAATGTTAAAATTGTTTTTACATATAATTGGGGCAAGTAACATAGCTAAACAAATTTTTTAAAGAGGACATCCTGACGAGTTATTATTTGCCCTGACAGATGTCAATTCTATCAGATATAGAGACATCCAGTAGATTCCTAATTGCCTCAAGTCTCTAGCTCTCTCCTTCAAATTCTACAAGGGCCCTGCTTAGATATAAAGAAGCCTTAGAGATGCGAAGATCAATATTCATGAATGACTTATAATGTTAAAAAAGCCAACAACTGAAGGCAGAATCTCCTACTTCCAAGAGCTTTCAAGAAATTATTTTTTATCCTTTCCATGGGTATCTACTTAACCTTCTTTTATCAAAGAAATGTGGTATTGCTATTTTTCCAAGCAAATTTCAGACTGTTTAACTAAAATGTATTTTCTAATGTCTATAGAAAGTTTCGGGGTGAACTCTATCACAAGAGATTAAGAGAGAATGTTAGAGTAAAATCATTCAAGGTGATATTATACTATAAATGTAAAATTCCGGAGCAATGAAGGTGTGAACAAGTGAACACTGTTAAGAAAAAAAGAGAGAGTAAGATCATTGACAAGAAGCATCTGAGTTATGGAGAACAGTAATAAGCTAAGGAAGAGTATCATCAATTGAAGAAGTACATATAATAGCAAATGGGTTATATTAAAACAAAACCATATACATATATCTGATTAAGAGAAAATGGAGCATGAGAACTATTCGGAACATTGTAAATATGGCAAGGCAGCTCTCCAAGGTCATAGATTATAGAATAAGTGTTGATGTGCTATTGGTAGAGGGAGTTTCCTCACTGGAAAGTTTTTACATCAGTGACATTAAAGATTCACACCCTTCCCAAAAATGATACAGCAAAAGCTCAGTTTCAAGGATTCAAGGGTCAGGGAGTTGTGTCATGCTAGTTGAAACAGAGAAAGTCAAAGATTATTATTTTAGAGCATATTCAGAGGTCATCTATTCCAACCCATACCTGCATGAAAACACAATCTACAAAATAACCAACTGAGTAACCATAAAGTTGCTTCTTCACTCCTTTCAATTATGAGGGAACACATCACATTCAGACTAACTATTCCTTTCTCCATGTGATAGTACATCAAATACATGGTGACAGCTACCCCATCCCTGATATGTCCCTTCTCTTTTTCAAGATGAATGCCCTCTGTCCTCCAGTTTCCTTCATATGACATGAATTCAAGCTCCTTCATCATCCTCAAAGTCATTCTCTGCATGCTCTAGAGAGGCTTATCAAAGTCCTTGGAAGGTGGTGCCCAGAGGAGTAAAACATCACTTCAAATGCAAAAAAAAAAAAAAACCATGCATGAAACAGTTTCTTTTAGAAACCTGGCTGCAAAGGATCATATACATTTCTATAATGTTCAAGGCTACCGACCATAATTTAAACTTTTTTCCTGATGACTCATCATTATGAATATCCATTAGTACACTATGTGTTAGGAATAGAGTGACATATCCCCTTTGCAAGTTCTCCACTCCTTCCATCAGTGTTATGAAGTCAGCTGTCATTTAAAACAAATCCTGCTCTTACTATTCCTATCACTAATAATGTTCCTCTCACAGACACATCTAACGAGCTGCTTACTTGTTTTGGTGCCATGGGCTGAGGAATAAGTCATTTACCTTAGTTAAAAATGAGAATTTGTTATAACCCATAGAGTTTTCAGCAAAGGCCTAGGGGATAAAGTGTGTGTCTTTAGTGACTAGACTTTGTTATAGCTACAGAGGAGGTAAAGAGGTTGGGAGGGATGACTTATCAACTTGTTCAGGGCTTTTTTGGGTAAGGTTCAATCAGAAAGTTTGACTACCAAGGACATGAGAGTTTACACAAATCCATCCTCTATACAAATATACAGATATATTTTCTCTAATATGCAGCTCAAACAATGCTACCATCTTACTGTAACATCATTTGCTCAGTACTACTACTACTACTACTACTACTACTACTACTACTACTACTATCTACAATTTATATAGTGTTTACTATGTGCCAAACAATGTTAAGAGTTTTACAAATATTATCTTATTTAAACCACATAACAGGCCTGTAAAGTAGATGCTAGTATTCTTCCCATTTTACAACTAAGGAAACTGAGGCAGACAGTGGTTAAGTGATTTACCCAAGGGTCTCACAACTAGTAAATATCTGAAAATAGATTTGAGCTCAGGTCTTCCTGACTTGGCCCAGCAGTCTTTCTTCCAAACCGTTTAGATGCCTTTTTGCATCTAGACTCAAACATGAACTCATTTGTTTGATATTTAAATCTCTTCAGAGAGGCAGCTGGTGGTGCAGTAGAGGAAATGCAGGTCCTTGTCAGGAAGACCTGAGTTCAAATCCAGCCTCATATATTTACTAGTTGTGTGACACTGGACAAGTTGCTTAACCCCTTGTTGCCTCAGTTTCTCCAACCATAATATGCATATAATAATAACATTTACCTCTCTGATTTGTTGAGAGGATCAAATAAGATAATATTTGGAAAGCACTTAGCATAATGCCTGGCACACAGTAGGTGTTATATAAATGCTAATTCCCTTCCCGTATTTGTAAAGCACTTAGCACATGTACATATTTTATATGTGCTTATTTTCATATGAAATGTTTACCTCATAGTCTGCATGAGGTCAGAAACACGCATGCACACAGATACGTGAACATAAATATGTAGACTTGTGAGTATAGATACTAGCACCAGATATGCCACAAAATATATGCATGCTAAATGTTTGTTGGTTGATTGATTGATTGGGAATAATCATTCACAATGTGAGATGTGAGAGTATGAGACACCTCCATCTGAGCGATGATTATAATCTTATAGATTTGCCTTAGTTTTGATGATCGTTGAAAAAGGGGGAATCCATAGTTATCTGTAAATTTATAAATTACACCCTCAAATGGAAACAAATGACATACCATCAAATGTATCCAGTGTTGGAGCCAAGAAGACCTGAGTTTGAATCCCATCTTAGAAGCTTACAAACTGAGTGACTCTGTTCAAGTTATTTAATTTTTTTAAGCTTTGGTCAACTGTGAAATGGAGATAATAATAGTACCTACCTTATAGGGTTGTTCAGAGAATTGCATGAGAAAAAAAATACGTAAATTGCTTTCAAACTTTAAAATGTTATATCTTAGCCATATTTAATATTATTAGTAGTATCTTTCCAACCACCCAGGCTCATGACCTCGGTATCAACCTTGAATTCTCACTCTCACCTCACTTATCCAACCAATTTCTAAATCTTGTCATTTCTACCTTTACAAAAGCTCTTGTATATTTCCTCTGCCTTCGATTCACACAACAACTATGATATTTTAGGCTCTTACCTAATCATCTCCCACCTACAGTACTGAAATGGCCTTTTAGGTAGCCTTCCTGACTCATCTCTTCCCATTATAATCCATCCACCTCTCAGCTACCAAACTTGATGTTCCTGAAACATAGGTCTTGCAGTATTACCCTCCAGCCCCAGAGTGAGCTCTAGGGAGTCCCTATTGCCTGCAGGATCAAATATAAAGTCTCCTGACACTATTTATTACTTATACACCTATATACCCTTCTCTCTTCTACCACACTACATTCCAGGTACATTGGTCTGCTTGAAGTTCTTGGAAAATGATACTCGCCTCATCTCTTTCAATCACTGATTGCTCTCCACACCTCAAGTCTAGTTTTTCTCTTCCATATCTTAATTCCCAAGGCTTTTTTCAAGACTTAACTCCTTTCTTTTACAGAAAACCTTTATGGGAGCTCCTAGCCCAGGGATGGGGAACAGCAGCCTCGAGGCCACATGTGACCTTCTAGGTGTCCAAGTACAGCCCTTTTGACTGAATGAGTCAAACAACTAGCTCAGCAAAGGACTTCACTTGAGGACCAAGAGGGTCACATATGGCCTTAAAGCTGCAGGTTCCCCATCACTGCCCTAACCATTTCCCCTTTCAGATGATCTGCTTTTGATTTTCCTTTATAATGTATATACCCAGTTATCTCTCTGCTTTCCCCCTCAGTAAAATGAGAGTTCCTCAGGACTGTGGCCATTTTTTGTTTTCTCGGTATCCACAGTATTTAACACAGTAAGTGACACACAGTAGGTGCTTAATAAATGTTTATTGATTAATTTTCCCACACTGATGCTACTTGTTGATATGTTGATAATCCTTCAAAATCTCATGTTAACCAAATGTCATACAGGAATATAGAGTTCCCTGCCTTTGGGGATCTTACAGATAGAATATAGAAGACTCCCCCAAAATATGTGTTTCTATACATAATTTAAATAAAAACCATGGCAAATTATGTATTACTTAAACAGAAATCAGCCTTTTGGCAAATTCAATCACCCAGAACAGAAATACGACTTGGATTATCAGGCAAAAAAAATGTCCCTAAGTTTTGAGGAAAGTAGATGTCAGAAAGTCTATGTTCTTTATGGGATAGAAGGGTCATTGAGCTGCCTTCAGGCTCAAAATTGTTTACTTAAAATGGTGTATAAAATTGAGATAACCGATTTCACAGTCTTCTTTCTTTGGATTCCTTTAGCAGCTTTTGGAACTTTGTATGTTTAAGGAAACAGCATATTATAAGTCAAGAAGGCAGGGAGCTTTTAAAGACTGATCTCCTGAGAATTGACAGCCGACGCCAGGGAAATTGTCAGCAACTAGGAAATTCCAGTAGTGCAGGGTTAATTGTTGTGGAGCTCAGTGACTCTGCACAATTCCATAGCATTGCTCAAGTCTATTACAATTATGACACAACGGATGCTCCTAATGATGGCCCTGAGTCATGAAGAGAAGGGTAAAGTATATTAAATATGCTTTCTTTCCTAAGGCAAGTCACAGACCTAATCTGAGAGGTGGAAGGGTGTTGGGGATCTTTAAGGATGTAGAGGGCCACAGGCTGTTTATGAGGTCTCACTGATGGGTGGAGGCCCCTCTCAGGTGACTGATGCATGAACAAAGTTCACCTGGTTTGGTGCTCCATTCTAATCTTTAACTCCCCTAGTTATTGTATGGTCATTAGCAGTTTATCTGGTATTGGAGTCAGGTAAGTGCACAGGATGTGCATGCACTATCCTTAGCACAGCATGAGCTCTACCTTATCATAACTTGAGAAGAAGTTCCTGTTACTTTACTACTTAAGAGAATGCTTTGTTAAAATTAAACGGAGTTGCTTCCATCTTGTCTTCCGCCTCATCAATGCACATTCAAGGTAGAAGGTTAAGCTGGCCTTATCCCTTAAGTGTTAGTATAGGATCCTTGCTCTTGTGGTGAGCTGAGCCAGTCGCGGGACAGAAGCACCAAGAGCAGCATGTACGCTAATCCTTTTACAAAAAGAAACACCATTCTACCATACCCAACAAATGGCCATTCAGTCACTGCTGGAAGATTTCCATTGCAGGGTGCCTCAATACCTCTTATGGAAGCCCATTCCACTTGTGACCAGGTATCATTGTTAGATAAGTTCATAAGGTTTTTTTTTTTTAGTTTTGTTTTGTTTTCACATGGCTTCAAGTCTGTTTGCCCATTTGAAACAGCATTAACAAGGTCCTTAGATTCCATCAAATCTCTCCTTATTTTTTTTTTGTTCGTTTTGTTTTCCCTAAATGAAGAAGGTAGACAGAATGTAAATGTCTTGTCCACAATCACACAGCTAGTTAGGGTCTGAGGCCAGATTCAAACTCAGGTCCAACATTCTATTCACTATATCACATTTTCTCCAGCTTTTTTTTTTTTAATATATCCTTAGAAGTTAAATATAATGAAATACCTCTTCTACATAAAGTTCTTCAAATAGTTAAAAACAGCTTTCATGACACTCTAACTCTCTTCCTTTCCTGGCTAAATATTCCTTCAAACAATCCTCATATAATATGGACTCAAAGTCCTTCACAAATCTCGTTGTCATTCTCTGTGCACTCTCCAACTTACCTATGACCTTTGTAAATCACATTTCTCAGAACTGAATATAACGCTCCAGTTGAGATCTCACGGGCACAATGTCTAGTGAAACAATAGCTTCCCTATTCCTGGAAGAAATAATCACACTCACTTTTTGTCTGCCACACCATATTTCTGACTCATGTTTAGCTGGCAATATACTAATACGTGTTCAAGTCACTTAACCCTGTTTGCCTCAGTTTCCTCATCTGTAAAATGAGCCAGAGAAGGCAATGGGAAACCACTCCAATATTTTTGCCAAGAAAACCTCAAATGGGGTCACAAAGAGTTGGACATGACTGAACAACATCAATGACACTAATACCCCAGTTCTTTCTCAGGGCAACTATGGATAATTTCTAATAACTTCTCATGTCAGAGGTGTATGTATTATTATTCCCGTTTTATAGATGAGAAAACTAAGGCTTGGTAAGGTTATATAATGTACTGTTGTTCACATACATATTAAGTGTCAGAAGTGGAATTCAAAAGCAAGTTTTGTGATTACATATCCATGACCCCACCATTTCATGCATATATATACACACACACATGCATGCATCCATGTTTGTGTGTATACATATACACACACATATGCATATATGTATGTTTGTATACATGCATATGTACACCTGTATTTGTGTATGTACATATAAACATGTATACATATGTGTAAATATGTGTGTATGTATATAAACATTTCCCATCATGTATGTACATTATATATATATAATTAATATAGGTATGTATGTGTATACATATTTACAGACAAATATGTAGGTATTTCTGCATATACATTCACAGGGTACATTTTTATTACTGGGAATTTTCACTTATGTGGATCACTCTTGAAAGTATGGGACTGGATGGCCTAAGGTGTCTACCAGTACTCAATCTATGATTCTGTGAACCCTTTTCCCCAATAACTTCAGATTAATAAGAAATTGCCATACCCAACAGATCCTCACTATAATTGCCATAGAGACTATCAACTATGTGGAACCCACTCAAGGAAGATGAAGAGAAGGAGACAGAGGAAAAGCATGATGGTGGTGGTGGTAGTGATGATGATTAAGTTATACAATGCCCTAAATTTTCAGTTTCTTGCATGCATTATCTCACACATCAAACAGCCCTGAACATTAGGTTGTAGAATTATTATCATTACGTCCTTGTTCACCATTGAGAAAACTAAGCTTCAAAAAATTATATAATTCATCTAAATTTACTGTGATCATAATTGTCCAAGCTGGGACTAAGATTCACTTCTTCGGATTGCAATACAGAGTTCTTTCTACTCTACCCTACTTCCTTCTAAGAGGTAGCTGCTGAAACAATCTCATGAAAGAAATTAGTTTTATACCAGTCAGTCTCCCATGTACACCAAATTATCAAATATTACCAAAATGTCAAATTATCTTGAAGTTCTGCTACAAAACATACATATGTACGTGTATACATATATACATACACACATGTATATATGCATATGTGTATATAATACTTTTAAAAGCTTACAATATTTTTGCAATGCTGTTAAATGGCTGTGAATCATGGAATACTAGTGTCAAAAGAAGTGAAGTTGATGCTAACCCAAATGACAATGAAGTGTTATATATGCCATCATATATGAGCAAGGGGTGAGATATTACCAATTGGAAATTGCACACAGGAATGGAATAAAGGAAATAACTCAGTGAATAGAGCACTGGGCTGGGAATTAAAGATTACTGGATTCAAATTTAGCCTCAACCATTTATTAACTGTGTGACCCTAAACAGGCCTATTAACCTTCTTGTGCCTCAGTTTCCTCAAATGTAAAACAGGGATAACAACAGTCCCTAGTGTACTGGGTTGTTTTGAAGATGAAATGTGATCTTTGTGAAGGGCTTAGCACAGTTCCTGGTTCTGGTGCTTAGTAGGTGCTGTATAAATGCATATTCTCTTTCTCCTTCCAAATCACATAATTATGATAATGGGATCATATACTAAGACTAAGAAGAGACCTTAGAATTCGCCTAAATCTAGTCCCCTCATTTTACAAAGGAAGAAACTGAAGCCTGGAGGAATTAAGCAGCATGTCAAGAGTCACACGGGTAATGTCATCCTGCCTTAAAGTCCACTTCTCTATCCATTAAGACATTGACCTGTGCCTGTCTTATACTGCTGCAGAGAGTGCAGTCAGAGACATGACCCAGATGGGCCCACCACAAATACTGCTCCATAACCATGCAAAGAGTAGGTCAGTAATCTAAGTAAATAAAATTGGATTAAATAACCCCCACAAGGCTCTCATTTGTAGCTCCCTGCCTAGTATAACTGTTTTGAATTTTCTCCTTCTGTGTGTGTGTGTTTGTATACACGTACATACGTATGTATATATGTGCATATATATACACGTGCGTGTGTGTGTGTATGTGTGTGTGTGTGTGTGTGTGTGTGTGTGTGTGTGTACCTCCCTCCTACTCCTCAAAAGAGCCTGGGTGGCATCCCTTTTATTCCTTTCTCTACCTTCTTTATTCTTCTCTGGGCAATTTCTTGGATTATAGAATCACCCATTTAGAGCTGAAAGAGACTTGAGGCACCATTTACTGCAACTGCCTCATTTTAACAATGAGGAAGCTGTTGAGGTTCAGGAAGTTAATGCAGTTGCCCAGAATGACTCAAGTGGAAAGTGGCCAAGCCAGAATGACTTTGTGTTTTCCTGACTCCAAGTCTTGGGCAATGTGATGTAGCCCACTGTCTCTCACCCTTTTCTAATGCTTTAATCTTGAGAATGCCCCAAGGACATCCTACTCTTCTCTAGCTTTTCCAAGTACTTTGCCTCCTCTGTGCTTTGCTTATTATGTTTCTCACACCTGGAATTCCCACCCCATTTTTCTCTACCTGCTAATTCTTGAGCCATCCCTGAAAGCTCTCCATACCTCCTCCAGTGAGTTCCCCAAATCCCACCTCCACATTGCAAAAGTCAGTAATGTCCACTCTTGCCTCTGACCTCAGATTTGTTTATACTTGTAATAAATGCATGAATTCTTCATTAGTTTTCCTTCAAAATCAAATATACATCCTGAAGAAATGCAAACATGGGATTGTGTTGGGGGAATGGGTAAAACCTTGTGATGTTATCAGTGTATGAAATAGACTACTCTATTGAAATACTTTACACAAATTCAAATTGGCAACTTATTCCAGATAGGGGTCTGGAAACTGATAGATTAAGAGAATTCTTCATGATTGCCCAGCCAGTATATGTTCAAGGAGGTACCTGAACTCATGGTTTCTGACTCTAAAGAAGGACCTTTATTCAACACTCTATTCTCCATCTAACAAGAGGGAAGTTACAAGGCTTAACAGAACTAGATGAAGTGAAGAGAGAAAATAAAATGGGTAAAATTATGATTAATAAATGGGATTAATATCTGCCTAAAGGTCATGACAGGGTCCAGGAAGCACAAAGCTATGACCTACCATTACTTTACCCACAGCAAGTACCATACACTGAATCTGGAATAATTGGTGGAGAAATCTCTGTATGGCAGGAGTATACGGGGATAGAGACCCTGAAACAATGACTTGAAGACAGTGATGTTTAGTTAACATTAGGTGAAAGTTTTTTGATTTAGAAATAGAGGACCTCATCCATACTTGACCTCTCGTAGCTTTCATTAGCTAATTAATGTTGCTGACTAGATTGAAGATATATTGTTTCTGTTGCTTCCAGAATGTGAGTTGTTATTGTTTTTCAGTCATGTCTGACTCTTTGTGAGCTCTGTCTGAGGTTTCCTTGGAAAAGTTTCTGGTGTGGTTTGCCATTTCCTTCTCCATTTCACTTTGTGGATGAGGAAACCGAGGCAAACAGTGTTAAGTGACTTGCCCAGAGTCACACAGCTCCTAAGTGTCTGAGGTGGGATTTGAAGCCAGGAAAATGAGTCTTCCTGATTCCAAGCACAGGGCTCTATCTAATGTACCACCTAGCTGTTCAGGAATATGAGTAGTGCCCTCTAAATTTGATCTTGGATAATTTACCATGTGTCCTCAACCTAATTTAGATGATTGTACGGAAAATTAGGCAGAAGAAAAAAAACTACAGGGGAAAAAATGTTGTCAAGAGTCAATATTTTTATAAACCTGCTTCTCAATACAAAAAACACCCAGACATGCTGAGTAATTGAAACAGTTCTTTTGGCCCTTTCAGAAATTTGGAGATCAACTTACACATTGGTAGCAGTTGCTGTTCCTTTTTCATGTTACCCAGCATTGCCAACTTTTATAATTTCTTTTTCAGGTTTGGACTGTGGTGTCCAGGAACTGATTGGACAAACTTAAGAAGTCAGTGCAATTGAGAAATAAGTATTCTCTTCCCCAACATCATCCCCCAATCAACAACACAAGGCTTCCCTCTAATTTATTTGAAGACCTATTTAAATGAACTCTTTTCTTGGCACATCCATTGGGCACTGCAATCTTTAAAATCATTGACTCAAATAATAAAGATAGTTTAGAGAAAAGGACTTGGCTGAGAGTCAAGAAGTACCAAACTACTGTTCTTCCCTGATAATCCAGCCTCCTGCTGGGTTGCTCTCCAAGCTCACTTTAAAATTTACATAATAAATAAAATAATAATAATTCAGCTAAAGAAAGTTTACCTTCAGTCAACTGAAATGAAATTCCAAGCCCCAAAGCAAAACTGTGTAAGGCATCAACTTAGAACCCTTTTCTTTGGGTTCCTCAAGTTTCTTCACTTTCAATTTATTCCATAGATCAATGGCCTAAAAATCTTCTCAAAACGTTACTTCAATAAGACTGTTCCTGACTTAAGTACCCTCAACGCTCCCTGTTACTTATTTGTATCATTCTCAAAATCTTCTGCTTTTAAAGCTATCTATCATCTACTCCATGGCTCCTGTCCAACCTCATCGCCCATAAGTTCTGATTTACACTCTGTACTCCAATTTGTGGTCTTTTCTATATGTTCATTCTCACTTCCTTACCTTCACTTATGCCCATTCCTCTGCCTAGCAAGCTGTTTTCTTCTTTTCTCTTTCTATAAATACTATTCATCTTTCAAACTTTGTTTAAAAAAAAAACTCATGTTAGTGCAGTGGAAATTTTGCTGAATTTCAAGGAAGAAGACTTGGCTTTGAATTGTGGCTTTGCAGCTTAATCCTTGTATAACCTCTGTTAAATTGTTGTTCAGTAATTTGGTTGTGTCCAACTCTTCATGACCTCATTGAAGATAGCACACCAGGCCCTTCTATTCTCCATTGTCTCTCAAAGTGTCTCCAAATTCATGTTATTGTTTTCATGATAATATCTATCCACATCATACTCTATGGTCCCCTTTTCCTTTCACCTTCAATCTTTCCCAACATCAAGGGCTCTTACAATGGGTCCTATCTTCTCATTATGGGGAAAAAGTAAACCAGTCTCAACTTCAGCATTTGACCATCCAGGGAATCAATTTAGCAAACATAGTAAATGTCTACAGTGTGTCAGCAAATATATTAGATACTGAGTATACAAAAAAATGGAAACAATTATTTTCCTTAAGGGATTTGATGAACTAGATTGAGTATGCTTGACATGAAGTTTAGAAGAACTTAGTTTGAATTCTGCTTCAGGCACTCATTAGTTTTGTGACCTTGGTCACATTCTTTACCTTTGCAAGCTCAGTTTTTCTCTTTTCTGCAATGGGAATAGTAGTAGTAGTATCTACCTCACAAAGTTGTTGTGTAGTTCAACTGAGATAATATAAATAAAGCAGTTGGCAACCCTAAAAGTACCTTCTAATTGTAAATGTTTATTACTTATAATATTATGGAAAATGTATGTAGGTGAGTTTATATAAATATATGAAGAGGTGCTAGATAGATAGACAGATGGATGGATGGATGGAGAGATAGATAGATGGGTAGACAACCAACACTGAGTGTTCTGTGATCACCAATAAGTGGAGGAATCAGGTAAAGCATGTTATTGAGGATGGCACATGAACTGAGTCTTAAAGAGGCCTAGAGTTCCCAAGAAGCTGAGGAAATGATTTTGGATAAGCTAATCTCTGTGAGATTATAGAAAGAGATAGATGCCACAGATGTTGAAGTAAAGCTGATGTTGTGGTGACAGAATCAGAGAAATACCCTGAAGCTGTTTCCTTCTCTGTAAAATAAAGTCATTGTTCTAAGCAGACCTCTAGGGTCCCTTTCCACTCTATATTATATAATCTACCTGTTAACTTTCCTCTTTCCTTGTATTACTGAATGTGTTTTTTCTTATGATCTAGCAATCTGAAATTTGACTTGAGGGATGAGTTAAATTATACATAATTTAATTGAAGATAATTTTAACTTCTATAAACTATAAAATACTGTAATCTAAATCTTATACATGAATATATATAGAAAGGGCAACTGAAAGGATAGTAGATTTAATTAAAAATAAATAATATTAATATTTTATTGTATATAATGCAAATTCATATATGCTACCTGAAATGTATTACATATGTGGTCATATAATATATTACATACAATTTATAATAGTATGTATGACATATATACATATATACACTTGCCTATTCCATACTTTTTAAGGGGATTATTTCTCCGTAAATTCTTTAAAAAAGCAGTGCTTGGGACAGTTAGGTGGCACAGTGGACAAAGCACTGGCCCTGGAGTCAGGAGGACCTGAGTTCAAATCTGGTCAGAGTCCTGTGAACACTCACCAAAACCCCTGACATGAGTTTGCCTAAGAAGAGACTTAATTGAGAAACAATAACATACTAAAATTTAGCCAAAGAAAAGGCATTATCCAGGTCATAGGGGTCACTGATCTGATAATATCTAGGTCATCTTGATCATCTTTTTGCTTTATAGTATAGTTAAATATAAAATAACTTACAGTAATGCTCCATTCATTGATATATTTCCAGGTGGACACACAGCAAAGAGGAACACATATCTATCCATAACCATAAAGTCTCCCAGGTAACCAGACACCTGGCTCTTCAGTGTTGTGCGATGATGAGGACTTATCCGAAAGACATTGAGGAAGTAACATTTGTGATCCCACATGTCAGAATGTTCACAGATATTTATGGCTTTAAGTTACCACTAGTATATAAAGAAAGAATCAGGACATTTCTTGGCACTGATAATTGGTAAAAAACTTATGGGTAGGAAACTGCCCTCTTGCAAAAGAAGGTGGACATAGGTAGAGTTAGAGTGATCAGAGTGGAGTGACTCATAGAAAAGAAGGCAAAAAAAGATTGCTCTAATTGTGTAGATGCTAAGACAGTGTGAGTGTGTGTATGTGTGTGTGTGTGTGTGTGTGTGTGTTCAGGTGTAGTTATTCAAGCAGTCTGAAGCTGTGTGAGGTGCAGATAGTTTTATGCATGTTTAGATTCAGATGTTATTCTGCTTGGACAAATCTCACTTTAGGGGATGTTGAGATAGTAAGAATTAAGCATCATGGACATACAGATGCCTTAAGTCTCTTAATTCACTTGGTGAGACTGAATGTGCAATGGTCCTAATTTTTTAGTATGTCTAGAATTTGGAGATAGTGATGGAATTTCTAATACATACTTTAATGTAGTGGTAATGATAACAATGACAGCAAACAACAAGAACAACAATAGTAACTAACACATACAGTGCTTTAAGATTTGCAAAGCATTTTATAAAAATTGTTGCATTTTGTTCTCACAACAACATTAGGAAGTAGTTCTTACTATCCCCAGAGGCAGGTAGGTGGCTCAATGGATAAAACACTAGGCCTGGAGTTAGGAAGACCTGAGTCCATAATCTAATCTCAGGCACTTATCAGCTGTGTGACCCTGGGCAAGTCACTTAACCTCTATTTGCCTTCAGTCCCCCTAGACAAGGAAATGGCAAACCACTCTAGTATCTTTGCCAAGAAAACCTCATGGACAGCAAGCATTGGCATGCTATGGTCTACAGGGTCACAAAGAGTGAAATACAACTCAGTGACTGAACAATAACAACTACTACCTCCATTTAACAGATGAGAAGATAAAGGGATAAGGATGTTAAATGATTTCAAGGATCACATGGCTAGCAAATGAATGATCTCAGGTTTGCTTGAGTTCAGGTGGGAACACTTGCCCCCCCCACACACACACAGAGTCAGTTCTACAGCAAGAGTAGAAGGGACAGTTTCAGAACATCAGCCAAGAGACCAGGAGTCTCCCTTCTTTAGAAGGGGCTTGTGTACACACTTAGAGTGCTAGAGAGGCCAGTGCTTTCCTTGGAATTTGTGGCCACAGTGCCTTCCTTTCCACTCTCACAGCTCAACTGCCCCTCCTCCCCTGTATCTGTAACATGGAGACCAAATGATGAAAACTTGGCCGGGAATGATAGGTGATAGAAAGGTTGACAGGGTTGTTTTTTTCTCTAATGTCTCCACATAAAAGGCATCATTTCCAATGCAGAGACTATACACCTCTAGCATTAAATATATTTAAGACTATACTTAGTAGCTTTTGGCACAGTAAAAAAAGTCATTTAAAAAGGCCCTCCTATTTACTCTTTATAGAGTCTGCCCCAAGTAATATCAATACATCCTGAAATATGGTGAAGAAAGTACAGTTTGACTAATCCAAAAAAAAGAAAATGGCTCACCTTTGGAAATGATTTTCATAGATCATTGGTTGTAAAACCTTTTTTAACTCTCCTTTTTTTTTTGCCTGCAGATTTTGTATCCATCTCACTCATAACTTCCAGTGTCATACCAATCCCAGGTGATCTCCCCAAACTCTTTTGCTTCTCTACATTTCAGTGGGTAAAGGTTATAATTTTATGGCAACACAATATTTATGGATTCCTTCCTCAAGCAGGGATACCATGGAAACATTAACATATATGTCAAAACTAAAGGCAGAGTACTCTGAAAAATTTAATCCACACAATAGGAAAGGAAAAAAATCAATGAAACAAATTATTTAACCGAAGCAACTTTTATATCATCCAAATGACCAATCTAGTACTTCTGTCAGGAGATAGCCAGATGGTGGATCACAACATTGGAGAAGCCTATAGTTGAAAGAGGACTGAAAGACATTCTAATCTAATTATCCATTTTAGAAAAGACAAAAATGACCCAGAAATAAAAGGTGAATTGCCAAAACTTAATCAGCTAGAACATAATATCTAACACTACAATGCACATCTAGCTTTGGACTAAAGGTCAACATTGTCTTGTTCCCTGGTCAGTCTTATCTTAAGTATTGTGTTCAGTTCGATACTCCACCTTTTTTTGGAGAAAGACCATTAATAAGCAGGATCATGCTTAAGAAAGGATTTCCAAATTAAGGAGACTAGAGAACATGCCATATTGAGAGAGCCATTTGAAGACCTGAGTTTATAAGAGGTATATATTAATGAAATTTCACTATTTGAAGAACTGTGGTGTGAAAAGGGATCTGAATAATTTTCTTTGTGCCCAGAGGGCAGAACAAGGAGCAAGGCACCAAAGTTGCACAGAGGTAGATTTGGGTTCAGTACATCTAAACAGAAAACAACAATATTACAGGGGGAAAAAAAATAACAAACACACACACACAAATAAACAAATAAGCAAACAAAAAGCTCAAGACGTTTCTTAATTAATAAGCTGTGAAAAAGTGGAATGAGCTGCCTTGGAAGGTATTCAAGTGAAGACTGAGTCACCCAATTGCTTGGGATATTGCAGTGTAGATTAAACTGTCATCCCACTGTGATTTTTTTTTACAGTATAAATGTATTTTTTAAACATTGCATACATATATTCTCCAGAACCCTGGCTATAGAAAACTCATATATATTGTCACACATGCAGACACACACTGATATGCATGCATATGTAGGTATCTGTTTATCAGACTCTTACACACAGTTGCATACATTGTATATGTATGTTATGTATTATGATATGAATAAATATAAATGGAAACAAATATATGTGAATATAAATTAAATATAATATAATGCTATATGTGATATATTATATAATTGATATATTGAATATAACTATGTATATATGTGTGTGTATTCAGATCCTATAGACAAGACATGTTTATGGTGTTTTGTGGAGGCAGCTAGATGGCTCAGTGGATAGAGTGCAGGGTCTTGGAATCAGGAAGATATGAGTGCAAATCCACCCTCAGACACTCACTTGCTAGCTATGTGACCCTGCTTGAGTCACTTAACCTCTGTTTTCCTTGATCCACTGGTTAAAGAAATGGTAAACTTCTTCAATTTATTTGCCAAGAAAATCTGATGGACAGTATGGTCCACAGGGTCATGAAGAGTTAAATATAATTAAACAACAGCAACCCAGTGTTTTTTTTTATCATGTTTGCTATGAAATGCAGTGAATACGCATGTACCCAGAAGGAACCAGAACCTGGAGGGCATACATGCCATACCAATGATAACACACGACTTAGGTCTCCTACTCTCCAATACATTGCTCTTTCAGTATCTTGAAGGATTTATAGAAAAGTAGCAGGACTTACTGAACAGAGAGATGGAATCAGAGTCAGGAAAACCTAGATTCAAGTCCCACCTAAGACACCTACTGGTTGTGTGCTCTAGGAAACTACATAAGACTGTAAGTTACTGCTACCACTACCAATACTACTACTACCCCTGCTGCTGCTACAGCTACTACTACTAGCTAGCTAGGTAGCTAGTGTGAGAGATCTTTCAGAAGTGAAGCCTTCTCAAAGTGTCAGTAGTTCTTGTTAATAGTCCTTGTACTGTTTTCAAAACCCTCCCATGCTCAGACCCTGTTTTTTTCAAGCAAGCAAAAATAATTGCCCTACTCCCAAGCTGAACTGCTTGCTCTTGCAAAATTTCCTTCCTTTCCTTGTCTCCAGGCAAGTTTGTGAAACTGTTTTTGTTCTCTGTTGCTGGGTAGATTTCTGTGAATACGTTGTGCCCTCAAGGCTTGTACCAATGAGCTGAGAGGAAGGGGGTTAGGGAGGGGGAGTCATAGTAAGGGGTCTATATAATCTTTCTTTGCTGAGCATACCCTTGCATTCTTCCACCAGAGCCATTTTAGGCAGACTGAGGGTGTCCTTTCTAGAAAAAGCTAATAAAGAAATCTTTCTCTTTGCTATGTCTGAGTCTCCAGAAGTTATTGGTAAGGGTCTTCATGTCCCACATACTAGCATTTATATATATCACATAGATGTTTACAAAGCAATTTACAGATATTATTTCATTTGATGCTCACAATAACCCTGAATATTACTATCCTGATTTTGCAGATGAGGAGCCTGAGGCAGCGAGAAGTTAAATAACTTGCCTAGGGTCACACAGCTAGTATATATTTGAAATAGTATTTGAATTCAGCTCTTCCCAAACGCATGTCCGGCACTCAATCTGCTTTGCCAAGTTGATGCTGACCTGCATTGGTAGAAAGAGCTTTTTCCACTGGGAAGGTCCCTAAACCAGTGATATAATATGTCCTGTCATCATCAATCCTATTCATACGTTTACTGCTAGGACTGTAATTATGATTATTATTTGTTGTTATTGTTTTTGTTAGTTTTAAGTTATTTCAGTCTTGTCTGAGTCTTCACAGCCCTTTGGGGGTTTTCTTGTCAAAGATACTAGGGTGGTTTGCCAGTTCCTTCTCCAACTCATTTTACAGGTGACAAAACTGAGGCAAACAGTGTTAAGTGCCTTGACCAGGGTCGCACAGTGAATAAGTTACCTGAGGCTGGATTTGAAATGAGATTCTCCTTACTCCAGGGCTCTCACTATCCACCATGATGTCTTGCTGCCTTTCTGTAATTACATATTAGGTATTTGTTTTGTTTTGTTTTGTTTTGGCTTTTAAACGTATCTGAAAGGTAAAAAAAAAAAGAAATTTTGTTGCTACTGTTGTTAAAATAGTTTCCATATAGCGATAGATTGGGAATCATGTGATGACAGTGGCAACCACTATAATCATATTTATATCTATATCTACATATACACACATACATGCATATATATATACACACATGAGGAGAGAAAAAGAGACAGAGACAGAGAAACAGATAGAAAAGGAAAAGTGAGGAAGATAGACAGAGACAGAAAAGAAAGCCACAGAGAGAAACACTGAGAAAGAAAGACCCAGAGACAGAGAGACAGACAGAAAGAGAGAGCAGAAAAAGAGAGGGAAAAAGACAGAGAGAAAAGAGAGACAGAGAAATAAAGGAAAAAGAAAATAGAATGAGAGCCCAGAGACAAACAGGCAGACAGATAGAGACAGAGAGACAGAGAAGATATAAGGGAATTTGGTTATTTATACAGGGGATACTATGTAGAAGTGACC
This sequence comes from Phascolarctos cinereus, assembly GCF_003287225.1. Taxonomy (NCBI): domain Eukaryota; kingdom Metazoa; phylum Chordata; class Mammalia; order Diprotodontia; family Phascolarctidae; genus Phascolarctos; species Phascolarctos cinereus. The sequence continues at coordinate 28,533,111 of NW_027555625.1, read as the reverse complement.
ATTGGGGTTGATTTTTAAAGGAAATCTGACACAACTATCTTCGTCATTTCTAACTTTCAGAAAATACAGATGTAAGGGAGTGTATCTCATACATGAGGAACAACCTTTGCAAAGACATGGAGATTAGAGGTGGAATGCTTTGTGTAAAGTATAGCAAGAAGGCTGCTCTCGCTGAACTTTAGAGTACCTGAGATGGAATGATGTATAATTAGCCTGGAAATGTAAGATGAAACCAGATAAACCAAGTTATGAATGTGTTTAAGTGCCTAAGAGAGGAGTTTGTATTTGGTTCCAAAATTAACAGATAACCATTGACATTTATTGAGTAGAAGCATGACATGAGTAAAGCTGTGGTTTAGGAAAATCACATTGGCAACTGCATGTTCCACCTCCCAGCCTTCAACTCGGTAGAGTTAATAAGAAAGGAACAAATGCAAATGTTGGGGAAGCTGTGAGTAAATCAATTCTTTCTTGGTGGAGCCGTGAGCTGTTCCATCTGTTTTGCAAAACAGTTTGGAACTGTGCCCCCAAATCAATTAAATTGTACTTACTCTTTGACAGAACGATACAAGCACTAGATGTACCCCCAAAGAAATAACAGAAAAAGGAAAAGGACTCATATGTGTAAAAATATATTTTGTACAAAAATAGCAGCTCTATTTATAATACCAAAGAACTTATAAATCTGATGCAAAAACTGATTGCAGTATAAGAAATTATGAAGAAGATAGTTTCAGAGAAACCTCAGAGTACTGGTATGAACTAACACAGAGTTAATTGCATAGAACCAGGCAAATAATATAATAAAAATTTTGTAAAGACAATCATCTTTTAAAGATTTAGCATCTCTCATCACCACAATTACCAACCCTGATTCTAGAGGACTCATGATACGTGTTACCCACTTTGTGATAGAGAGGTGCTGGATTCAGAGTACAGAATGACACATATTATTGTTAACAATTTTGGATATGGCCAATAAGGGAATCTATTTTATTTAACTATACATATTTCTAAGAAAGCTTTTGCTTTTCTTACTTTCTCATTTGGGGGCCTGTGGGAGGTGGGAAGAAGAGGAGACAGATCTTTGTTAGGAAAACTAAATTTTAAAGAAAAAATAGCTTTGGCAGCTCTGTGGAAGATGGATTGGAAAGGTGAGAGCCTTGAGTCAGGGAGATCAATTGGAAAGCTGTCACAATAGCCAAGGTCATAGATGAGGAGAACCTGAACTACTTCGGTTGACCCTTGCTAGAGAAGGTGAAATATGAGTTACTGCAGAGGTAGAATTTACAAGACTTATCAACTAGTTGGATATGTGACATCAGTTGAGAGTGATGAGTCATGGCTAACAGGGAGGTTGTGAACTTCAGCAACTGGATGGTTTTTTGGTGACCTGGAAAGAAATAGGAAGTTCAAAAGGGGAGGTGAGTCAATTTTTCCTTTTTTTTCCTTTTCTTTTTTTCTTCTTTTTCTCTCACTTTCTTCCTTCTCTCCTCTATTCCTCCCTCCCTCTTTCATTCTTTTCTTCCTACCTTCGTTCCTTTCTTCCTTCCTTTGTTCCTCTTTCTTTCTTTATTGGAAGGAGATAATGAGTTCTGTTTTTGACATGCTGAATTTGAGGTGCTTACAGCTTAAATGTCTGATAGGGAGTTGGTAATATAAGATTGAAGCTCAGTAAAGTGAAAGGATGAATCTTTAAACTTGGTAGTCATCTGTATAGAGACCATGATCAGAACCAAATGAAGCTGTGAGATAAATAAGAACGTAGAAGGAAAAGGTATAAGCATCCAAGGCAGATCTTTGTGTTATCTTTACAATTAAAGGGGCTAGGTTGGAAAATTCTCCAGCAGTTTGGATTGGGAAGAAATGGTCATACAAGTGCCTGAAGATAAAGGAGAAAATGGTGTTATGAAAAGCCAGAGGAGAGACTTTCCAAAAGGAAATGTTTGTAAACTAAGAAGTTAGGCTGATATTGCGAGAACGATGAGAACTGAGAAAAGGCAATCAATTTGTCAAACAGATCATTGGTGACTGTAGAGACCAGTTGCCGTTAAGTTTTAAGGCTACAAAACATATTGCATAAAAGTGAAAAGTCAATGAGAGGAGAAGTGAAAGCAGTGGGTGCAGATAACATTTTTTTTTCTTTCCCCCAGGATTTTATTTATGAAAAATAGGAGAAATTTCTCTATCTTGAGGAACTGATAGAGTCAAATTACAGACTTTTTATTTTATTTTCATTTTAAGCATCTCGGTCTTGTATTGCTTCTAATTCTGTGTGCCTTAACCCCCAAGGCCTTGTAACTCTGGAGTAACTGGAGCCTTTTCTCTATTCCTCCTTCCTGAAAAACAAAGATCTTCATTCCTCATGTACACAAATCCAAAGGAGGAGCTTTGGGTAATGCCCTGGCTTCTTCCTTCAGCCCAGAGATAATGTGGACTGGAGACAAGACAGAGCCTGATGGATGGAGGGAAAGACATCATAAGAATGGACACGATGGAAATTTTGAGGGATGAGCAAAATAGAAAGAATTCTAGACTGTCAAAAGACTTGGATTGGGGTCCTAGTTAGGATTCTAACTGAGTGAATGACCTTTAATAATTCTTACCCCACAATGACCTTGTTTCATTTTCTGTAAAATTAGGTAGCTGAATTCTATTATATTTCTGTTATATCAAATATCCTTCCCAGTGCTAAGATTTTGTGAAAAATGGACTGTCCTCAGGGCTCTAAATATAGTAAAACTACAAAGAGAATCTCTTTCTCTCTCTCTCTCTCTCTCTCTCTCTCTTCTCTCTCTCTCTCTCTCTCTCTCTCTCTCTCTCTTTCTTTCATCAGAAGCCATGGCATAGGGGCAGATAGGTTGCACAGTGGATAGAGCACTGGCCCTTGAAGTCTGGAGGACCTGAGTTCAAATCTGGCCTCAGACCACATACCTGACACTTACTAGCTGTGTGACCCTGGGCAAGTCACTTAACCCCAATTGTCTAAAAGGAAAAAAAAAAAGGAACAGAAGCCATGGCAGTATCACCTCACAGGGGAAATAGTCCCAATAAAATTTTCAAAAGACTTAGTTTGACCTCTATGTCCTTTTATGGTTTTAAATACTATGATTCTAAAAGTGGTAATGTGGTAACATGACACTGAGCAGTCCCCAAGAAGGGGAACAGCTGGATTTTAGACTTGGTACTTGAGTAGGAGGATGCTTGGGAACCTCCTTGGTGAATCCTTGTCTAATTTGGTTTCCTTATGTGGACTCTAGTCAGGTTAAGGTTGGGGAAGAAGTCAAGCTAAATGTATGGAAAAGAGAGATTCTGTTTCAACTTCTTCACATGCTATACCAGGTTAGCAATATTAGCGGGAGAAGAACACCTGAAATTAGCATATACATACAAGTTCTAAGGGGTGAGTGACACCTACATTATTGGTGCTCATGTTCAGGGGCACTGCTTGGAAGGGAGCATCTGGGTCCCCTAGGGAGCCAATGCAACTTGTTCCCTTGGGTTCTGACTTTCATTACGGAGGCCCCAGAGAGGGCAGACACTGAGGCTGGGACAAGAGGAGATGGGAGCTATGCTAGGGGCATCACCACATCTGGAATTATGGCAGGATAGGATGTGGACAGATATCCTCAACTACATGCATTTAGCAATTACCCCCAATATCTGTATGTGACTGGAAGTACCCTGAATTACAAGGAAGGGCAAGAGAGGGCAGGAACTCTGCTCAGATAGGAGGGGGAAGGTAGCTTGGAGCCTGACGTGGTTCCTAACACTCCTTCCTGGGTTGAGGTACCCTGAAGGAGGAAGCTGGATTGAAGAGATTAGAGTCACACTGTGAGGAAGAAGAGTAGAGGAGAGAAATAGGTGTCACATGAATCCCCAAAGACCCCTTTTGTGACTTGGAAAGAGTGTTTAGTGGCCAAGATACATACTCTTCAGAGGAAGAAGAACAAGAAAAGGAGGAAGATATCAGATCTATAGAGAACAGAAGAATTCATGACCAAACAAGTGATAGAGAACATTATGAAAAGCAAAATGGAAAATTTTGTTATTAAATTGAAAAATTTTTGCACAAACAAAGCCAATGCAGCTAAGATTAGAAGGAAGGTAGAAGATTGGGAAAAAATTTTTACAACCAGTCTCTCTGAGAAAGGCCTCATTTCTAAAATATATAGAGAATTAAGACAAATTTATAAGAACACAAGCCATTCCCCAATTGATAAATGGTCAAAGGATATGAACAGACAGTTCTCAGATGAAGAAATTAATGCATCTATAGTCATATGAAAAAATGTTCTAAATTGTTATTGATTAGAGAAAGGCAAATCAAAAGAACTCTGAGGTACCACACCACACCTATCACATTGGTCCACCATGACAAAACAGGAAAATGATAAATGTTAGAGAAGATGTGGGAAAATTGGAACACTAATATATTGTTAGTGGAATCGTGAAATGATCCAAACATTTTGGAGAACAATTTGGAACTATGCCCAAAGAGCTACAAAAATGTGCATACCCTTTAATTCAGCAATAGCATTTCTAGGGCTATATCCCAAAGAGATCAAACAAATGGGAAAAGGACCCACATATACAAAAATATTCATAGCAGCTCTTTTTGCGGTGGCAAAGAATTGGAAATTGTGAGGATGCCCATCAGTTGGGGAATGGCTGAGAAAGTTGTGGTATATGAATGTAATAGAATACTATTGTGCTGTAAGAAATGATGAACAGGCTGACTTCAGGAAAACCTGGAAAAACTTATATGGTCTGATGCTGAGTGAAGTGAGCAGAACCAAGAGGACTTTGTACATGTTATGCAATGACTAATATTGTTAAACTGAACCCTTCTCAGCATTGCAAGGATCTAAGACATCTCCAGAGGCCTCAGGATGGAAAAAGCTGCTCACATCCAAAGAAAGAACTATGGAAGTTACATTGCTATCACTTATTTTTACCTTCTGTTGAATTCTGTTTCCTCTTTCTGATGGTTCCTCCTATTGATTTTGATTTTTACTTACAACTTCACTAATGTGAAAATATGTTTAATGGGTATGTAACTGTAAAGCCTATATAAGATTGTGCACCATCTTGGAGAGGGTGGGGGAGAGGAGGGGGGAGAAAAATTTTCAACTCAAAAGTATATGGAAGTGATTGTTGATAAATCAAAAAAAAATTAATAAAACTAAAAAAAAGTAAGGAGGAAGAAGAGGGTGGCTGAGAGGACAGGGGCCCTTCTGGAATATCCCCACCAGGGAATCAATACTGAGTCACTGGCTAGGTTAGGGGGCCAGTAGAGCCAACCATAAAGGACAGAAGGGGTCAGGTGTTTAGCAAAGTCATCCTCCTGGCTACATCTGTCCTCACAATAGGCCACAATAAAACTATATTTTTGCAACTAAGGGCTTTAGGAGAGATCTGGCTCACCATCTACTGCTCAGAAATTCCTCTTGGTCTGTGAGCACCTCATGGTCCTTGGGCATACTTTGGAAGCATCAATTGGAGGAGAGGTTGTGCTGGATGGACACCTAGTTTTCACAGTCTTCCTTGAAGAAGAACAGAACTTGAACCAGTCAACACTGTGGACCAGTACAAACCTCCAGGCCAGGGCATTCTGAATCTCTGAGGCTGTCATGGAAGGCAGGTGTAGTGAGGCTTATTAGACCAGAAGTGTTCCTTCTTGCCCTTTTTCTTCGGTGGGATGGGGGAGGTGCTATGGCCCCAGATCTGGCTTTGACTGGGTATGGGGGAGGGGAAGGGAAAGACATGGAACTGGAAAAGAGGTCCTTAGTCCTTGTTCATCTAGGAAATTCTGACCTAAGATCAGGGCTTCAGGCCTGAGCATAAGGCAGACAAATGAGAGGTTTTTAAGAATGGAAGGTCACTTGGATATATTTTTCTAGGCAACTGGGAACCATTCAGTAGATAGGAAGGAGTTGAATGCTGGGCAGACAGAGGGGATGATTTTAAGTCTAATATAACAGAAGAGATAAGAAAAGAGAGGAGAGTACTCTGAAGTTTGCAAAGGAGTTTACATACATACATATATATATATATATATATATATATATATATATATATATATATAAATCTTATGTAAATGATACTGTACCTTTCATTTATCACCATTATAACAATCTCTCTTCATTAGAAGGAAGAAGCCAGGAGTTTCAGACCTCCTTTCTTCCTCTTTCATTACATGTTATGTAGTTGAATGGTGATATTTACTTAAACCTATTAGTTTTTTACTCATTGTTTTATTTATTCATTTTTTATTTGTTTATTTAATTTATTTAACTTTATTTATTTTATTTTACTTATTTATTTCATTTATTTAATCATTTGTTTGTGTATTTGTTTGTTTGTATATTTATTTGTTTATTTATTGTGGAATGAACAAGATTCAGAAGTCATCTAACTCATCCAGGACCTGGATAGGAATCTCCTCTACTGCACCCCCCAGCAAATGCAAATCCATTCACCTCCTGTTTATCTGCAGTAAAGGGCAACTCACTAGTGACTAAGATAATTAATTCCTGAACAGATGAATCCTTTTACATTAGAGGCCTTCATCTACCTGAAGACAATTATGATATTCCTTCCAACTCCTGCAACTAAATATTTTCTTCAACAGGATAAATGTCTTTATTTCCCTTAACTAATTCTCACGTAAGATTACAGTGTAGCACCTTCTGGGACCACTCCCCAACTTCAAACTCTTAGGAGTAGCTTAGAAACTTCAGAGGGGTTACTGGGATTCAGAATTAAGTTGACTATAATTTAGCACCTAAATCTTGAGGGTTTAAATCTCTAGTGCTCTTTCTCAAGGGTCCCCGGTGGTGTGCTTCTAATTTGTCAGCTGCTATTTGACAGACTTAGGTTTTAGGAAATGAATGTATTGATAGAAAATAGATGTTTTAAGACACTCACCCTAACTCTCCCATGTCTAGGTCATGTTTTACCACAGATACACGCAAGCACAGAACAACAGTAGGCTCAAACTTAGCACACTATGGCAATCACATACACATTTAGAATACATGAGTGGCAGTATGCTAAATCAAAACTTCTTCTATTTCATAATCTAGAAGACCTTCGTTACTTACTGACTAAGTTACTTAGTTACCTCATGGTAAAGTTGTAAGGAATTTCCTTAAACCTTAACTACAACTGTTGACGGATTGAGTCATTCACTTGAGATGTCTAAGACATTTTTAGATTCAGTTTGTTGTTCAGTCATTTTTCAGTTGTATCTGACTCTTTATGAACCCATTTTGTATTTCCTTAGCAAAAATACTGGAGTGGTTTGCCATTTCCTTTTCCAGGTCATTTTACAGATGAGGAAACTGACATAAACAGGGTTAAGTGACTTACCCAGGGTCATGAAGCTAGTAAGGGTCTAGGGCTAGATTTTTAACTTAAACTCCAGACCTGAGAGTCTATTCACTGCACCACTTAGGAACATAGATTTAGAGCTTTATAACATGTTAGATAGAGATCATCTAGTCCAATTGTTCCTTTGATACCTGAGGAAATTGTGTCCTGCAGAGGTTAAATGATTTGTTCTAGGTCACATAGCCAATATGAAAAGGCAAAGCTAAGAATTACATCTGTACCTTCTAACTCAAAACCTGGTGTCTTTTCCATTGTTCTCCTTTCTCCCATATGGCATCATCTAAGTCCTCTTATCAGTAGAACAACACTACTAAACCTTACTGATTTTGTCTCCAGGACTCTGCTGAAGGTGAAGGACTAAAGCATATGATTTCTTAAAGTACTCTGCATTTTTGACAGCTAGGATTCTGTTATTACATCCATAACCCTCAGTGAATATTACATTCACAAGATTCTATCAACTGCCCATCCCACTCTTCCTTCCTCAGTTTTTCCTTCCAGTCCTAATCATCTTTTCCCTCTTTATGTTGAGGTAAAATGAAGAAAATATGTATCTTGCTTTCTTATGAAAATCATTTCTATCCTTCATGAAGATGGGGAAAGCAGAGGCTAATGTAGAACAGAAACCAGGTAAATGTGCTGTATGCCATCTCTGTCCCCATGCTTTATGTTGTATCATGATGTCTCCTTTGCCTCTAGGAAAATTGCCCTTACCAATATTTACTCCAAGTTTCAGAGATGCTGTCTAGGTTGAGATAATCATTCATAAAGGGCTTTGATGTCCTGAATAGAAAAATGCTTTATATAAAGATTCTCACATCAAAAGCCTTTTCATGTTTGCTGTTGAATGACTGGGATACTTCAGAACTGTAGTCAATTTTGTTTTTAATATTATTTCAGAGCATAATCATATTGGTCAGAAATCCTTTCTTTGCTTAGGATTCTGCATGGAGGCCTACCTCTGAAACTTCTGCTATATTATGAATACACTTTTTAAAAAATGAGATTGCTTTGAATTTTTTTTCTAGCACCAAATATGGCCCCTCCATAAGATCAGAGGATTTAGAAATTGAAGGGACTGTTGAGATCATTTCATCTGAAACAGCCTGATCAGACTAGGTAACCTCCCAAAAGTGGGGCCAAGGGATGACACTTATGGACAAAAACAAATAGAGTGACTGATAAATAATCCACATATGTATAAATTGAGCACCAAAGGTACTGTGCTAACCTCCCGGGTAACTTTTTGTGACTTATTCACTGTGAAATTATTTGAAAGTATGTGGGATCTGCTCCTACCATAGAGTCACAGGTGTAAAAGGAACCAAATCCCTGTGTCCTTCTGATTCTAAACCACTCTAAGGAGCAACATTCAGAAGCCACTTTGAGCATTTGGCCATCTTCATCCATATGACTAGCCCCAGAATATAATCCATTTGTTCTATGGCATGTCCCAAAATAGGATAAAAGATACTCTTAAGACTATGGTACAGAATGGAATATGTCTGTGGTTTTAATTTCAAAAGGAATTACTTGTAGCTAGGTAACTTCCCCATAAGAGTAATCTATTTATTTGTCCTCAAATCTAGAGGCAAAATTCTAGAGCCTTCATTCTTCATTTTGTAGATAAATAAATAGAAGCATCAAGAAGGTAACTGACTTACTGAAGGTAAAACAAGCAATACATTGCAAAGACAGTTTCTCTGATTAAAAAAAAGGAAAACAAAAAAAACTCTTCTTAATAGAAAACTGTGTTTTTCTGGACTTTAATACTGACTGGTGTTTTACAGAATCCTAGGTAGGTATCATATAAGCTAAAGAAGGCTAAGTATTTGTCTTCCAAAGAGTGACCAGAATGGTGGTAATGAGATCTGAGACCATGACACACAAGGCTCAGTCAATAAAATTTGACATATTAGATCGGAAAATAAAGTCATAGAGGAGATAGACCATGCTAGTTACATTCAAGTACTTGAAGGTCTGTCATATGGAAGAAGGATTAGACTTGTTCTCTTTGTCCCCACACGGCAAAAATAGGACCCAAGGTGTTTGTGGGGTGTTGAAGTGAGGTAGATTTTTGGAATGAGCTATCTTGCATTGTAGTGAATCTGTTCAATTACCATGTTCAAGCAAAAGACAAATGGCCTCTTTTCCAGAATAATGGAGGGAATGCTCATTGAGATATTGTTTCTGATTGATTCAATAAACATTCATGGTTTATAAGATGAGCAATGCCTACAAGGCGAAACACACCAAATAATTCTTGCTTTCAAGGAGATTATGATCTACTGGAATATCCAGCAAGCATTTCAATTAAATTTACTTAAAATGGTTTATTAAGGATCTATCATGTTACAGATATACTGCTAGGAACTATAGATATGAAGAAAAAAGTAATGAAATAGTAGCTGACATAAAGATATTTGGATTATACTGGGCTAAATATAGATATAGATATAGTTATGTATGTATTATATAATATATAGTCATATATGTATATAAACTCATATATAAACATGCACGCATATACATATCACAAGGTGGTATATGTGTGTGCATATATTACATATATATGTATGTATACACACACAAATATATAATTTAATATATTGTGTTATATAAAGTATATGTATATATATGAAGATATATAGTTAATATATTACATATCTATATCTGCACCTATATATTTATATATGCATATTGTATCCATATAAATATGCTAATTTTGAAAGACAGAGAACAGCACTCAAGAGGTTCATGCAGATAATAAATGTAAAAATACTTTGGGAAGTCTAAAACCCTATTAAGATTGATTAATTGACTCTGACATTCTGAGATTCCAGTATTCCAAATCCAATGGTTGGGTTACTGCATGTACAACATTATCTCTAGTCATATCACTGGGACATTGCCTGGAGCCTTACCTAAGCATCAACCACTATGTGAACCATTTCATGATCCTGCTGCTAGCATGCCATATGCCTATATACCTTGACATCCATTTTACATTTTAATTGATTTATTTATTTTTAGTTTTTAACATTCACTTCCATAATCTTTTGAGTTTTCAGTTCTCTCCCCTTCCCTCCCCAATTCCCTTCCCAAGATGGCATGCAATCTGACATAGACTCTATATATGGGTTCATATTAAACATATTATCACATTAGTCATATTTCAAAGAAGTATTAGAAACAATGGGAGGAATTGCAAGAAAGAAGAAACAAAACAAAACAACAAAAGCAAAAAAAAAGAGATCAAATAGTATGCTTCAATCTATATTTAAACTCCATAGTTCTTCCTCCAGATGTGGAAAGCATTTTTCCATCATGAGTTTTTTGGAGTTGTCTTAGATCCTGGTATTGCTGAGAAGGACAAAGTCTTTGAAAGCTAGTTATTACACAATGTGGCTGCTACCGTGTACAATGTTCTTCTCGTTTTGCTCATTCCACTCAACATAAGTTCATATCAGTGTTTCCAGATTTTTCTGAAGTCTGCCTACTCATCATTGCTTATAGCATAATAATATTCCCATTGAATTCATATACTACAACTTGTTTAGTCATTCCCCAATTGATGGGCATCCCCTCAATTTCAGTTCTTGGCTACCACAAAAAGAGCTACTATAAACATTTTTGTACATGTGGGTCCTTTTCCCTCTTTTATGATCTCTTTGGAGTACAGATTTAGAAGTGATGTTGCTGGGTCAAGGGATATGCACAGTATTATAGCTCTTTGGATAAAGTTCCAAATTGATCTCCAGAATGGTTAGATCAGTTCACAATTACATCAACAATGCTTTAGTGTTCAAATTTCCCCACATTTTCTCCAACATTTATCATTTTCCTGTTTTGTCATGTTAGCCAATCAGATATGTATGATGTGGTACTTCAGAGTTGGTTTGAATGGCATTTCTGTAATCAATAGCGATTTAGAGCATTTTTTTATGTGACTATAGATAACTTGAATTTCTTTATCCGAAAACTGCCTGTTAATATTCTTAGACCACTTATCAATTGGGGAATGACTTGTATTCTTTTAAATTTGACTCAGTTCTCTATATATTTTAGAAATGAGGTCTTTATCAGAGACAGTAGTTGTAAAAAAAAAATGTTTCCCAGCTTTTTGCTTCTCTTCTAATTTTGATTGCATTGGCTTTGTTTGTGCAAAAACTTTTTAATTAAATGTAATAGAAATCTTCCATTTTGCATTTCATAATGTTCTCTAGATTTTGCTTGATCATAAATTCTTACCTTCTCTATATATCTAACAGGTAAACTATTCCTTGCTTTCCAAGTTTACTTATAGTATCAGATTTTGCATCTAAATCATGTACTCATTTTGAATTTTTCTTGGCAAAGAGTGTAAGATGTTGGTCCATGCCTAGTTTTTGCCATATTATTTTCCACTTTTCTGAGCAATATTTGTTAAATAGTGAATTCTTATGCCAGAAGATGGAATTTTTGGATTTATCAAATAGTAGATTACTATAGTTATTGACTATTGTGTCTTTCATGTCTAACCTATTCCATTGATCTATCATCTCTTTCTTAGCCAGTACCAAATAGTTTTGATGATTGCTATTTTGCAATACAATTTAAGATCTGGTGCAGCCAGGCCACCTTCCCTTACATTTCTTTTCATTAATTCCTTTGTATTATGTACTGTTTTTTTTTCTTCCAGATGAATTCTGTTATTATTTTCTCTAACTCTATAAAATAATAATGTGGTAGTTAGAGTGATATGACACTGAATATGTAAATTAAGTTAGGTAGAATTTTCATTTTTATTACATTAGCTCAGCCTACCCACGAGCAACTAATATTTTTCCAATTACTTAGATGTAATTTTATTTCTGTGAAAAAGTGTTTTGTAATTGTGTTCATATAGTTCCTGGGCATGTTTTTGGCAAGTAGACTCCCAAATGTTTTATAACAGCTAGAATACTTTACATGGAATTTCTCTTTCAATTTCTTGCTGTTGGGCCTTGTTGATAATGTATAGAAATGCTTGACATTCATTTCGTACGCATCATAATAACATTATATATGTTAATATTGCACTTTCCATTAGAATTCCCATTTACTGGAGAACTTTGTTGCTTTTGTCTTTGCATCTGTAGCTCAGCATCTGGCACATGGTAAGGTCCTGATAAATGCTTATTTATTGATCCTCACTGGCATTATTTATGCCCCTTTTCATAGAATTTGAGATGCCACCCATCTAATCAATCTTCTTCATGGTTCTCGCACAAAATCAACTCCTCATATAGGTATAAAACAACCACTTTTGTGCTGTTTTGTGCACCTCAAAAATACCTTCTAAAAAAATTCTCTCTTATGTTGGCACCAGATCTAACCTCCTCCATTAAGTATTTATTAATCTTGGTGAAAGGATTAAAGTTTTCTTAAAAATTATGGAAATGTAGGAGGTGAAGCCAAGATGGCATAGTAAAGGATAGGAACTCACCTAAACTCTCCCTTATACTCCTCCTTAAAAATGACTCTAAACAAATTCTAGAGCAGCAGAATCCATAAAAAGAGGGAATGAAACAAATTTCCAGCCCAGAACAACTTGGAAAATAAGCAGGAAAGGTCTGTTGCTCCACAGGGAGAGAATAGTGCAGGCCACGTCAACATAGACCAGGCCCCAGCAAACCCGGGGCAGGCCTTAGGATGACTAAATCAGTAGGACTAGTGACAGTTTACAGACCTCTCATCCCACAGATGCCAAAGACTACTTAGAATGTCTGCAGGGAGGGTTTGTTGCACCAGGTTGGGAGTGGAGTGCAGTCTAGCACAAGCCATATCAGTATAGTCCTGGCCACATCAAACCAGGAGCACACATTGGGAGTGACTGAATCACCAGTGGCAGCAGCAACCGCTGCTTCTGGAGGTCTCAGCCCACAGACGGTGAGAGATTGAGCAATTTAAGAGAGAGAGATTACAGGGATCTCTTTGCTAACACTGCTTCAGGGCTCTGTTTCTTTGTCCATACTTGGATCAGGGTTGCAGTCCTGGATGGCAGTCCTGGGGCGAGGAGGAGCACTAGCATAGCAGAGCTTGCAGCAGCAGTGGAGAGCAGAATCTCCTCACATTTACAGGGCAGAAAAGAGAGCTTGTGGTCACTTACAGAACAAAGCACAGGCCAGGAGAGGAGTAAGCACCTCTTCATAGGTCATACCACCTTAGAAGAACTGAAAACTTACAGGTCTTTAGAAGTAGCTTTGAAAACAGCTGTACAAAACCCCTGAAGCTTGGGACAGGGCACCACCCTTCCTGGAAGCAGAGTGCCACTTTAACAAAGAGTTAGAAGTCAAGTAATAGGCTGGGGAAATGAATAAACAACAGGAAAAAAACCTCTAAGTTATTCAAAGTTATTATGATTGCAAGGAAGATCAAAACACACACTCAGAAGAAGATAGCAAAGTCAAAAGTTCTTATATCCAAAGCCTCCAAAAAATTATGAATTGGTCTCAGGCCAAAGAAAAGCCCAAAAACAATTTTGAAAATCAAGTAAGAGAGGTAGAGGAAAAATTGGGAGTGATGCAAGAAAGTCATAAGAAAAGATTCAACAGCTTGGTGAAGGAGACACACACACACACACACACACACACACACACACACACACACACAGAAAATATTGAAGAAAATGACACCTTAACAAACATACTAAGTCAAATAGCAAAAGAGATCCAAATAGCCAATGAGAAGAAAAATGCCTCAAAAAACAGAATTGGGCAAATGGCAAAAGAGGTCCAAAAGCTCACTGAAGAAAATAATTTGTTAAAAATCATAAAGGAAAAAATGAACCTAATGGCCTTATGAGAAATCAAGAAACAATAAAACAAAACCAAAAGAAAGAAGAAAATAGAAAAAAAAATGTGAAATATCTCATTGGAAATATAACTGACCTGGAAAATTGATCCTGGTGAGGTAATTTGAAAATTACTGGACTATCTGCAAGACATGATAAAAAAAGAGCTTAAGACATCATCTTTCAAGAAATTATCAAGGAAAACTCCCATGATATTCCAGAACCAGAAGGTAAAATAGAAATTGGAAGAATCCACCTATCACGTCCTGAAAGAGATCTCAAAATGTAAACTCCAAGGAATATTATAACCAAATTCCAGATTTCCCAGGTAAAGGATAAAATATTTCAAGCAGCCAGAAAGAAGCAATTCAATTATTGTGGTGCCACAGTCAAGATAACACAAGATTTATCAGCTTCTACATTAAAGACTCAGAGGGCTTGGAATATGATATTCTGGAGGGCAAAGGTTCTAGGATCACAACCAAAACATCTTATTATCTTTAAGGGTTAAAAAATAGATTTTTAATGAGATAGAGGACTTTCAAGTATTTTTGATGAAAAGACCAGAGATGAATATAAAAATATGACTTTCAAATGCAAGACTGAAGAGAATTATAAGAAGGTAAACAGGAAAGACAAATCATAAGTGATTTAATAAAGTTAAACTGTTCACATTCCTACATGGTAAGATGATGTCTGTACCTCATAAGGCTTTTCTCATTATTCGAGTATTTAGAAGGAGTATATATAGACAGAGGGAGCAGGTATGAGTTAAATATGAAGGGATATCTAAAAAAAATAAAATTAAGGGGTGAGAGAGAGGAATGTACTGGAAGAAAAAGAAAGAGAGAAGTAGAATGGGGCAAATTAGCTCACAGAAAAGAGGCAAGACAAAGCTTTTAAAGCAGGGGAAGAAAAGGTGGGGAAGCTGGGTGGGTTGGTGAGTGAACCTTATTCTTATCAGAATTGGCTTAAAGAGGGAATAACATACACATGGGTTAGATTGGGTATAGAAATTGGGTATAAAATTCTACCTATTGGGTATAGAAATTCTATCAATTGGGTATAGAAATCTATCTTACCAGGGCAGCTAGGTGGCACAGTGGATAAAGCACCAGCCCTGGATTCAGGAGGACCTGAGTTCAAGTGTGGCCTCAGACACATAACACTTAACTGCCTGTGTGGCCCTGGGCAAGTCACTTAATCACATTGCCTAGACAAAAAATAAAACAAAGCAAAAAAAAAATCTATCTTACCCTACAGGAAAGTAGGAGGGGAAGGGGATAAGAGAAGGGGGAGGTGATAGAAGGGAGGGCAGATTGGGGGAGGGGGTATTAAGAAGCAAAATACTTTTTTTGCAGAGGAACAGAGTGAAAGGAGAGAGAGAAAAGAATAAACAGTAGCAAGGAAATAGAATGGAGGGAAATAGCAACAGTAACTATGAAAAAAAAGTTTTTGAAGCAAGTTTCTCTGAGAAAGGCCTCATTTCTAAAACATATAGAGAAGTGAGTCAAATTTGTAAAAATAAGAGCCATTTCCCAAATGATAAATGATAAAAATATATGAACAATTTCCAGATGAAATAATCAAAACTATCTATAGCCATATGAAATAATGTTCTAACTCACTATTGATGGGTGAAATGCAAATTAAAACAATTCTGAGGTACTACCTCATACATGTTAGATTTTCTTAATAGGTCAGGAAAGCTAAATGACAAATATTGGAGGGTATGTAGGAAAAATGAGGCATTAATGCACTGTTTGCAGAGTTCTGAACTGATTCAATCATTCTGTAGAGCAATTTGGAACTATGCTCAAGAGGCTATAAAACCATGCATAGCTTTTGAACCAACACTACCACTACTAGGTATGTATCCCAAAATAGAATAAAAACAGAAAGGAAAAGGACCTATATGTACAAAAATATCTACAGCAACACTTTTCTGGGGACAAATAATTAGAAGTGAGGGAATACCTTTTAGTTGGGTATTGTAGCATGTGATTATTATGGAATACTATTGTACTATGTGATTATGAAGTGATGCTACTGTACTATAAGAAATGATGAGCACAATCCTGTCAGGGAAACGTGGAAACACTTGCATGAGCTGATGCAAAGTGAAATGTACTATGCATAAAGTAACAGCAATGGTCTAATAAGATCAGCTGTGAATGATTTAGCTAATCTCAGAAATACAACCATCCAAGATAACTCTAAAGGACTTGTGATGAAAAATGCCATCCATCCCCAGAGGAAAAAAAAAAAACCAAACAAAACAGTGGTGTCTGAATACAGATTCAAGCATACTTTTAAAAAAAATATATATCTTTATTTTTCTTGAGTTTTTTTTGGCTATGTTTTCTTTCACAACATGACTTTTATGTATGTGTTTTACGTGACTATGCATGTATAACCTACATAGAATTGCTTGCCTTCTCGATGTGGGGTGTAGGAGGGAGGGAGGGAGAGAATTTGGAACTCAAAGTTTTAAAAATGAATGTTAAATTTGTTTCTACATATAACTGGGGGAAATTAAAATACTAAATAAAAGTTTGCAGAGGTAAAAAAATGAAAATACAATTTCAGGATTTGTATATCATTTAGCCATTCATAACACATTTGGCTATTTCTAAGGAATGAGGATTCAATAATGTATTCATACCCTCTAACAGTGCAGATTAGAACTCATCCATGCCTTCTTATCCTGTGCCATTGTACCAATAATCTTATCCTCCGATAAATCCTAAATAAAAAACCCACCCTCATTTCTGGATGTCTCTATTTCGTCCCGGTTATGAGAGAAAAACTTGGGTTGTCTTTCTTGAATCTTTTTCCTTTATTTATTTATTTATTTGTTTGTTTAATTATTGATTTATTTGTTCATTCATTCATCCATTCATTTATTTATTTAGTCTAGGGATTGGGGTTAAGTGACTTGCCCAGGGTCTCACAGCTAGTAAGTGTCAAGTGTTTGAGGTCAGATTTGAACTCAGGTCTTCCTGACTCCAAGGCTGGTGCTCGATCCACTGTGCCACCTAGCTGCCCCTATAATCTTTTTTCTTTGCTATAAGCATAAACTACTTCATTTTCCAGGCACGTGTTTCCTTTAAAATCTCTTTCAGGTCATTTCCCTCATGAAAAGAATTGTTTAATTCAATATACACACATGTCAAATCCTTCTTCAGCTCCATTAGACTATATGGCAAAAAAAGAGAGAGCTGCCATGGGAGACAGAAAGCCCCACATATGACATAGATTGGGCAGGTGAACCCACTGAAATCACTGAAACTCTCTGATCTGAGTTCTTCACCTGTATAATGAGGAGCTTAGGTTGGATGGCCATTCTGGTCATTCCCAGCTCTCTGTCTATGACTCTATGATCCCTTTGTGTTCCCTGAAAGTTTAGTCCTTTGGAGGTTTCAGTCATTCACAGCTCATGACTTTATATAAAAACATGTTTTCCTAACAGGCATGTAATATACTATCCCAGATGTATGTGTACATATCATACATATTGTACACATGTAAATCACACCTTGAAAGCAATTTAGTTTAATTATTATTATATATATGGAAATGCTCACCCCCTGACTCTTTGCCTTTACACTGGTAGTCTCTGAGTTCTGCAATGAATTATATCCTTGACTCTGCTTTGAAGGATAGTTAGCATCTTTCAAACTACAAACAAGGTGCTACTTCCTACATGAAGCATTTCCTGCTTCTGCCAATTATCAGTGTATTGTGTTTTCTTGAAATTATTTTGTATACCTTTACATATTTATATGATTTTGTAAATGACAAGTGTGGCATGATAACAAATAATAATTATTTGCATTTATTTAGCACTTTAAATATGCACAATATCTTGCAAATATTATCTCATTTCAATATCACAACAATCCTGGGAGTAATAGGTCCTATCACTATCCCCATTTTCCAGATGAGGAAACTGAGGGTCAGGGAGTTAAGTGACTTGTCCAGGATTACATAATTATTAAGGGCATAAAGGGGTCATCCTGCTTCCAAATCCACCAGGCTTTATCCATCAGTAGTGCATAAAGAAAGCAGCCAAAAAAAAAAACCCTCAGTTCAACTTCTTACTCTGACAATGTCCTTGTGACTCTGAGCAAGTAATTGAATCTCTCCTTCTAAGTTTCTAAGCAGAGTACATGGTGACTTGCTGTTGTCAAAATAGTGAACTCTTGGAATTTCCCCATATCAATGAAATCACATGAGCAACTAGGTATCACAGTGGATAGAATGCTGGGCCTAGAGTCAGGAAGACCTGAGTTCAAATCCAGATTCAGAAGCTTACTCACTATGAGATTCTGGGCAAGGCTCTTAACCCTTTTTGCCTCAGTTTCCTCATCTGGAAAATGAGCCAGAGAAGGCACTGGCAAATCACTCCAGTATCTCTGTCAAGAAGACCCCAAATGAGGTTATAAAAAGTTGGGCACAACTGAATGTGATGTGACTACATCTCTCTCCTATAACTTTCCATCTGTTTTGTTTTTACTTGTCTTTATATGTGTTGTAGCCCCTGAGTCTGATACACACTCCTTAAAGGCAGAAGCTCTTTTTGTTTTGTTGGTTTTCAAATCTACCACAATGCCTAGGTGTTTAATCGATATATATTGAATTAAGTGAATTGAAGACCCAGGAGGGTGATAAAAATTGACCAACCTAACTTGTCACATTATGAAGTGAAGTCAACTATGCCTAGTTAGCTCTAAGCTTCACACAGATAGTGTCTCATTTTTGTAGTGAGGAAATTACCAGGCAGACAAAACCAGAGGCCTCTCTTGCCTAGCAACTGGCTGCATTTTGCTAGGACATGTGTGTGTGTGTGTGTGGGGGGGGTGCACTGCCTTTATTCTTCAAGGGTTTCCCAGATCAAGAAGAAGACCCTGCTTAGGTATGCAATAGCTCCAAGCTTATTTGTATTATATGTGGCACTGAAACAGTCATTGTCCCTGTCTTAAGGGAAGCCCAACTGCTGCTCAGCAGGGGGCTAATTTGCAGCACTCAGAGAGCCCTGTCTACTTAGTCAGCACTGTGGTATTTGTATCTATGAGAAAAGACTCTGTATCCAAGCTTGAGGGCAAGAGACAGCAGGACTGAGGGTGGATTTGATTTTAAATCATGCTCTAAATACTTCAAGGCTCCAAAGGCTTGTGTTTTCATCAGCACCACCACTCCCTCTACCTACACAGGGCCAGGCCCTCTTGACTTAATGGATGGTGTTGGAGATTTGCTGCGTCCAAAACACTCATCACCCTGTGGCCAATATGTTTCAAAACCACAATTTGAGTTGAGAATTGGGAAAAGGTCAATTTCATCATTTCCTTCACCACAAAATTAAATTTAATAAACATATATAAAGCATCAATTATATGCAAGGCCTTTGCCTATGGACTAGAAACAGAAAGATGAAAAATAGTATAGTCCCTTCCCTTGGGGAGATTACAAGTAACACAGGGTAGAAGGAGGGATAGGACTTATATACAAATTAGCACAAAGTAGAGTACAATGAAAAATGGCGAGGGAAGGTTCTTAAGAAGGTATCTATGTATATATGAGGAGGGAGAGATCACTTTGAAAATTTATTACAAAATCACAGAAACTCAGCATAGACCAGGCCTCAATAACCAGCTAAGTTCAATCTATGTCTAAACACGAATCCTCTCTAGAAACATACCCAAGATAAATGACTTACTATAGTAAATGAATTGCATTTTTCATCTCTCTCCACAAACAGTAATACTCTCTTCAAAATTCATGGTCTGTACTGGGCATCTTTGAACAACGAAGGGAAGGAACATTGCTGAACTGTGGGATGCACTGTCTTAGGCAATGGGAAAGGTACAAAGATGAATGAGCCTGTATTATAATCTACTCAGTGAGACATGACAGGATACAGATCACTGCAAAATCAATTCCAACGTGCATTCCATCCATTGTCAAACCTTACCTTTTAAGAGCCAGCATTTTGTGATTTATATAGTTCTTGAAGATTTACAAATGACTTTACATATTTTATTTCACTTGAATCTCACATCAGTCCTGGGAGCGGGTGCTACCATACACATTTTACAGATAAGGAAACTGAGGAGAGAAATGAATACATTTCTTGGGGTCACACAACTCTTAAAGAAATGAGGCAAGATTTAGGCTCAGGTTTTCCTTACTTTAGGTGTAGTACCATCCAGCTTTCTCTTCTCTCCTTCAGGCTCTCATCATATCTTGCCTGGACTACTGTAATAGCTCTGTAATTGCTACTTAATCTCCACATGTCCCTGACCAAGTCACTTAATACCTGTATTTCAGTTTCCTCAACTGTAAAAATGAGGTTAACTGTACCATCTACCTGCCAGGGTTGTTGTGAAGATAAAATGAGATAATATATGTGAAATTCTTTACAAAAGGCTCTTAAAGATCTATATAAATGCCAGTGATTTTCACTCTATGTATTTGTCTTATATTTTCTCTCCACACTCCTACTGATTCTACATTCAGCTGCCAATGTGATTTTTGCAAAGTGTAGCTTCGACTATCTGTCTGTGCCCATACCTGATCAGTGAGTTCCAGTGGCTGTCTATTACCTAAGGATCAAATGCAAAGTCCACTGTTTGGTATCAGCATCTCTTTGTGATCTGGTCCCTTCCTCTTTTTCGAAACATCTTCCTCCTTACTCCATTCAGTGCACTCTATGTCATAGCTACACTGACCCAGTCGCTGCTACTTGAACAGGACACTCCAACTCCCATTTCTCTTCCTTTGCATTGACTGCCCTTCATACCTGAAATGTCGTTCTCCCTCACTGCCACCTCTTCCTTTCTGTTGTTTCTCTCAAGACTTAGCTCAAGACTTAGCTGGCTACTTCAGGACAGATTCCCTACATCCCCAAGGAACTGTCTACTTTCAGATTTTTAACTTCTTTGTATTTCTTTTGTATGGACCTAGTTATCAACAACTTGCTTTCTCCATTATAATATTGTTCCTTGAGAGTAGGGGCAGTTTTTGCCTTTCTTGATCTCTCTAGTTCTTGGCAACACACCTGGCATATAGTAGGTACTTAATAAATAATTATTTATTAACTGCTTTAATACAGGCATGGTGATTAACTCACTAAGCACGATATATGAAATAGGAAAAAATAAGTGAAACATTTTATAAGAAATTTTCATGTCTCTTCACACTCACAGTAGAAGGTAAGGTCCTTGAAGATATACTGTATCATGTATTTTTTTTTTTTGTATCATCAGTAATAATCACAATGCCAGAGCATAGGAGAGGTTTAATAGATGGTTTTTAAAATAAATGAATGAATTAAAGTTACATGAATATTGTTACAGCTTGAGAAGTAAAGGAAGAATTTATGACAAATATCTGAGCTGGGCCTTTTGAAGGATAAGAAAACATTTCAACAATCAGAGGGGTGTTTGTGTTTTGTGTGTGTGTGTGTGTGTGTGTGTGTGTAGGGGGTATTAGGAGGGCATTCTAGGCATAAGAAGGGCATGACAAAAAAACAGAGATAGGAAAGAGAGATCAAATGTGAAAATATTGTCAGAAAGACAAGATACTCAAGGGAAGTAGGGTAAAATAAGACTGAAGAAGAATACACAACTAGAAACTGGAGGGCATTTATCCTAAGATCCCAGATTTATAGCTAGAAGAGACTTTAGTGATGACCCATCTGAATGCTATCATTTTACAGACCAAATTGTTTAGACTTTATTTGGTCAAGAAGAGCTATTAAGTTAGGAAAAATTAGTAATATTATAAATAATGGCTTGAAAGTGGAAAAGGAGGTAGAGTGCAGATTGAGACACCAGTTAAGATTATAACATTTTAGTGAAGAAGTAACAAGGGACTGAATTAATGGAATGGTGGCAATGGGAATAGTAAATGAGGAGTGGAGGGAGAGATACCCAGAAGGAAGAATGGTCAGAATTTATTTTGAAATATGACAAAAGATTGCTACTGAGAATGAGTCTCTCTGTTCTTTCAAGATGTAATTTAAGTCCCATCATCTGCATGAAGCCTTTCCTGGTTCTCCAGCTATTAGTATTCTTCCTTCCAACTACCTTTTATTCATCTAATTTGCATATATTTGTATTTTTTCACTTTATATTCAACTTCTCTCTCTGTCTCTATATCGATATGTATATATGCATACATATATACATATCTACACTTTTATAGATAAGTAGGTATGTAGGAATTTATATAAATGCATTTATGTGCACATATAAAGACTTGCCATTATTTACTTGTATACCTAGTGTACCTAGTGGCTAGCACAGTGTCTGGTAGTTAAAGTTTTATAGATGATTATTGACTAATCGATTCATTTAGGCTTAGGAGTTTGACAAGTCAAAGGTATTCTGTATTCACAGAAGTAGGAAAGTCGTGGTAAAATATTTTTTTTCCAGGGGAGGGTAAGTCTGGTGAATATACTTTAAGGCCCATTAAATATAAAGTCTCCCTGACTCTGCTACTTTATAGCTCTATGATTCTGGGGCACATCATTCTTCCCACTCTAGGCTTGTTTCCTCTTTAGTAGTTTGATTTGCTGATCTCTGATGTCTCTTCATATAACTGAATTCGTAATCCTCCTTCTTGGTCTTTTGCTCTTCTGAAAACCTCCAGGCAGAAGGGAACCAAGGAAGATTTGGATCTTCCTAGGAATCTCTCACCACAGGGTTCCACTGAGCTCAGGTATTTGCATGAGTACTTTTTCGAACTTATAATGCCTCACTCCCTCTCACTTTTTTTTTTATTATTTTAATTTAAATTGAGTCTTTGACTTTGGGCTCCACCTCCTTAGTTAAGCCAAAAAAAATCACACTGCCACTTCTACTTAACTGTGACCCTGACCAATAGAGTTGAATTAAGATTCTCTTTGAGGTTCCTTCTATTTTTCAAATACTGAGATTCAATGATTCTCACTTTCAGAATGCTTAGACATTCTTCTTTTGGCCCTAAACTAGTGTTCTATCTTAATTCAATTTTTAGGCACCTATTATGCATAAGAATAATAATTACAAAACAAATCACATCAGCATAGCCCCTGCATGTTGATATTGTTGTCCTTACCACAAACTTATGAAGCAGTGGAAAGATGTACATCCATATTTTACAAATGAAAACACTGAGATTCAATGATCTTTCCCAGTTAATTGCAGAGCCAGGACTAGAACCCAGGCCTGCAGGCTTCCATTTGTGTGCCATTTTCTTCATACCACCCATTCAGCCTCTCTCCACATTGTCACATGACTGTGGGGGTCATGAAAGAAGGTAGAGTCCTCTCCTCAGTCTCCAATCTAAGATGAGGGAAGAAGGATCAGCAGAGTTCACAGGAGTAAGAGCCAGCAAATCTAGGTTCCCACGACCCACTCTGGAACTGTGTAGCTTTGTTAGTGTAACCATTTCCTCTGTCTAGACCTCTCTTTTTTCCACCACAAAACGAGCTTCTAGTGCTCACCTCCCACTACAGTTACCTTGCTTTAATGCTCTATTTGTTTTGTTTTGTTTTGTTTTAAGTAAGGAGGCTGTTTAGCATAATGCATGGACAGACAGTTGTATAGGAAGATCTATGTTTTAATACACCACTAACAAATAGTGACAGATTCATGCTGGGCAAGTAACTTAAAATCTCAGTGCCCCAAGCAAGGGCAACTCATTGACACTATAAATATTCAAGACCCATCTGCATTGATAGATGTCTTTTCAACACCACAAGTTCTTCTATGAGTGAAGTCATAGCTCTAAACCAAAACAGAAACATATGAACACATAGATTAACTATGTCTAGGTGTGTGTATGTGTGTGGACATGGACATATATACATATGTATGTGTGTGTGAAAGCATTCATTAAGTACACAAAACAGATAACACACATGGGTAGTTTCAGTTTCAAGTCACATGGGAAGGTCCCATAGTCTTTAGGTGTCAAAGGAGATTTTTATATCATTCCCACAGACAATATCATATTTGCTTCTGATGTTAAACAATATGACAGAGCCAAGGATTTGGGTGATAAGACTTTCCTTTTAGAGTCTTCAAAAGATGTAATGGCAGCACCTACAGGAGCAGTTGCCACACTATACATCCATAAGTGTTGCTTTCTACAATGATAGCTGTAGACACTGTGCTGGAAGCATTGCTGTTCCCAAAGTTTTAAGTCATCTCCCCCAGGGTCTTGGGGAAAAGTTTGATTGAAGTGGTGAACATGGTGGTTTAACTGGCCTGCCAATTCTACCTCTCATCTCCCACTTAAGGTACCCAGTTACTTCAATTAATCTTGTGTGTTTAAATACTACACATGCACACACACACACACACACACCACAACACACACACACACACACACACATGCACACACACACACACACACTCCACAAAAACATTCACATATGTATGTTTCTGTGTATACATATATAGTATTTATATAATATGCTTATATATATGTATATATATACTTATATACTTATGTACATTACATAGAATAGAAATATATTCTAGAAAGTATATGTGTACATACATGAATATTTCTAGATAGATTATATACACACTAAATATACTTATATTTAGGCATATGCATATGCATAAAATACACACACATATATCTCTATTTCTATAATTAAGAGATTTAATAAGCTCCTAAGTCTCTTTATTTATAATTATAGAGCAAATTTTATCTTTTTTTTAATTAATTTTCTTATATCTACTCTTTCAGGAGGCCTAGCTGCGCAGGGTTTGACTTGTTCATTATAGATAAAATATTACCGTAAAATGTCACGACAGTGATATTCCCATTCTTACCCCTTGAATGTCCCTTTATTTTCCTAGCACATATGGATTTCTAGCTAGCATCAGCACTCTTCTCTCCTTTACCCCTAGCCTATTTCAGGCTAAAATGAGGGCCTTTTCTCTCTTGTTCACATGTTTCTTAAGTGTTTCTCAAGGATTTTCCCAGCCTCGGCTTCTGAGTTGTCCAATCACAGTGCCAATGAAAAGCATTTAAAGCCTGAAAGTCCATTAACTCCAGGCATCCTAGGGACAGAGTATCCCACTGTCCTTTCATCATTTTCTTTGGGGCCATTCACTTGCATCTCCAATTTCTCATTACTCCTCCTTATTTCACAGATCTACCGCATCAAATGAGAAATGCAGGGGAACCTTAGCCACACAGAGTTTGGTAATCCACAAGAGATTTCATCTTTCCCTATATTCCCTGTAGCATAGGTGAGAAATGGCAAGAAGGCAATTTCCTCTCTGGCTAAATACAGGAGCCTCATTTACAGTGAATCCTTTTGAGCTTCTGGCCCAAACAATGGCAGAAATATAATTAAACAATAATTTTAAAATGCATTACTAAGCCTATTAAATAGTCACTGAATTTCCCTAAGATATTAAAAACTAGAGTATTTCATGAACGTTGAGGATAACATCTCTGCCTCAGCATAAGGAAGCTAATATTGAATGATGATGATGAAAATGCAGAAAACCAGAGAAGTTGTGCGTGAGATGCTATAATGTACATGGAACCAATAGAAAATTGGATTTAAAGTTAGAAAACCTGGGTTCAATTTCTGCCTCTGACACAGTTATAATCACAGGTTTTGAGCAAGAAGAGGTCTGAGAGGGGCAGCTAGGTGGCACAGTGGATAGAGCACCTGCCCTGGATTCAGGAGGACCTGAGTTCAAATCCGACCTCAGACACATAACACTTACCAGCTGTGTGACCCTGGGCAAGTCACTTAACCCCATTGCTGAGCACCCCCCCCAAAAAAAAAGAAAGAAGAAGAAGGGGTCTGAGAGATTACATGCCATAATCTTGTATGACAGATGTTGAAACTGAAGCTGAAAGAGGTTAAGGTATTTGGACAGACAGGGTCTCACAGCTAGCAAGTGTCTGAGGATGGATCTGAACTCTGATCTTTGTGAGTTCAAGTACAGTACTCAATCCAATAGATCACAGAGCTACTTCTGTGACGTTGTGCAAAAGAACTATTGTTAGTCTTAATTTCTCTATTTGTAAAATGAAAGAGTTGGGTTGCATGAGTGCTGAAGTCCCTTTAGCTGTAGATCTATAATGTGGTGACCCTGTGAATTAGGATATCATTATTGACTGGAACTGGAACTTTCATAGGGAAAAGACTAATCTGTGATATCATTGGTTTAGGGAACTCCTTGGTAAGGAAACTCCCTTTACCAATTGGGACAAATGAAAAGTCCAAGAGACATAGTTTCCAGGTAATTAACAATAAATATATTAATTATGGCTAGGAAAGAATTAATAAAACAAGGTCAGTGGTACTCTTGGAAGCCAAAGATGAGCCTTGGGGGCTGCTGGATCTTTAAATATACTTGGAAGAGTGGGTGTTCCTGACAGTCAGAAATCAACTCTGGTTAACAATTAATGAGAGAATGAATATTATAATGAAGGTGGAGTTATTCTTATGAGGGCCTGGGGGAACATGACATTGATTGTGTCACTCTTAGACAAAGAGACTCATCTCTACTCAGACTACCCCTGCCTCAGGCAATCTCAACAAAAGGTTCTATTCTCCATCTAGTCTTACCCACATAGAACAATGGTGGTGTTACCAAAGACTCTCACTCTTTAATCAGATATAATCTTTCCCTGTTGGGTAGATTCCTACCCTACATTGAACCTAATCTCATCAGCCCTGTCCTTCAGAGGCTGCATTGACCTAATAACTAAATGAGGAAATAGGAAGAGGAACAAAAAAAACCTGGATCCCCCATATTAGTAATCAGTTATTAATAATTATCTCACAGGTCATCATTCCCTTTTCAACTAGAGATTTCTTTCTCTAGAGAACTAAGAAGCTAAGTGACTTGTTCAGGTCACACAACCAGCGTGTAACATAGGCTAAATATGAATTTAGGATTTTCATTTCTCTATCCATTAAATCACATCCCCTCTTTATTAATCTCTTTACCCAATCAAAATCTGTATTTCTACATTTTAATTGGGGTGTCCCATCTCAACTAAGTTTGTTTGATCAGTGTAAGGACAGGATGAAATTTTAAAAATGCAAACACAATGAGTAAGGTCTTGTGATCTTTTTAGGTTATATAAACATTTGAAATTAAGTCAAGAAATAAATGGCTGATTTACTAATCAAATACCCTAAACCGTGCCTCTAGGGATTTGAAGGAGTTAGAGGAATTTCAATAGAAGGCCTACATGCAGCAACAGTCCAGCTGTGAAGTGCCTTTAAGAGACAGGCCTTTGCACCTAAAGCAGTGGGCAGTCAGGGGGAGGGAAGAATGGACTCAGAGGTAATTTTACCACCTCTACCCCCTCAAACCATATCATGAGTAAGACTGCACCAGGATAAAACAATATACTGAGGAGTAGCATGGACAAAGAAGGATATCAAAAGATAACCACCCAAGAGAGAAATTAATTAGAAGGAGCAATGTCAGCCATGTGTTGTGAAAAGGCCCTCCGAGAGATCTGCAAGGTGCTGTCACTAAGAGGCGACTCAGTAGGATTCTGCAAAGGCAGACAAAAGATTTCCATTAAGCAAGATCTATGATTTTCTCCTTTGTCTACTCCTGTTCTTTTCCAGGAGATCTCACTTTCCCATGGACACTGATTTAATTTTGGAAGAAAAAGCCTTTAGAGGGAATGATTTTTGTTCATTTGTTTTTTATCTACTGATCTTTTTTTTTGTAGTAAAGCCTTTTTGTCAAAGCCAAACCCAATAGTACTAGTCAATGATCAATGGGAAGCACAGCATTGGTGGTTTGTGTGTGATAGTATTAGATATTTAGTCTCTCAGGACCACATCTGGAATTCAGAGGGAAGTCATAGTCACCTCAGGGTGAGATGGTGAACTCTGGGACCACAATCCATGAGTGTGAATGCCCAGCCAACGAATGGCCCTCATTGCAACAATCTGTGCTGCAGATCTACCACACTCACGAACTGGGTAATTTAAGGAAGTCATTCGACTTCCTCTAAGATTCTTCATCAACAGAAATGAAGGTAATCTTTCCTAGCCTATTTTTCTCTTTTCTTTTCTTATTAATTAATTTATTTTTAGTTTATAAAATTCACGTCCACAAGATTTTAAGTTCCATGTTTTCTCTCCATCTTGTCCGTCTCCCCACCCCAAGATGGCATGCATTCTGAATACCACCACTTCCCCTAATCTGCTTTCCCTCCTATCTCTCTTCCCCTTTCTCTTATTCCTTTTCCTGTTGGGTAGGATAGATTTCTATACCCCATTGCCTGCATATCATATTTCCCAGTTGCATGTGGAAACAACTTTTAACATTTGATTTTAAAACTTTGGGTTCCAGGGTAGAGCACTGGCCCTGGAATCAGGAGGACCTGAGTTCAAATCCGGCCTCAGACACGTAACATTCACTAGCTGTGTGACCCTGGGCAAGTCACTTAACTTCATTGCCTAGCCAAAAACCAAACCAAACCAAACAAATAAAAAAAAAAAACTCTGGGTTCCAAATTTTCTCTGTTCCTCCCTCCCCACCCAACCTCATTGAGAAGGCAAGCAACTTGATACAGGTTATACATGTGTACTCATGTAAAACATTTCTATAATAGTCATATTGTAAAAAACTAACTATATTTCCCTTCATCCTATCTTGCCTCCTGTTTATTCTGTTCTCTCTTTTGACCCTGTCCCTCCTGAGAAATGTTTGCTTCTGATTACCCCCTCCCCCAATCTGCCTTCACCTTTGTGATCCCCCCACTCTCATATCCTCTTCCCCTCAAATTTCCTGTAGGGTAAGATAGACTACAATACCCTATTGAGTGTGTGTCCTATTCCCTCCTTAAGCCAAATCCAATAAGAATAAGATTCATTCATTCCCTCTCACCTTCTCCCACTTCCCATCCACTGTAAAAGCCTTGTCTTGTCTGTTGTATGTGAGATAAATTAACCCATTCCACCTCTCCCTTTCTTCTTCTCTTATTATAATTGTATAATCCTCTCTCACCCCTTAATTTTATTCTCCAGATATCACTCCTTCATCTTCAACTCACCCTGTCCCCTCTATCTATCTATACGTATCCATACATATCTATACTTATCTATCTATCTGTCTATCTATCTATCTATCTATTTTCCCTGCAACAACTCTAATACTGAAAAAGGTCTCATGAGTTACAAATATCATCTTTCCATGTAGGAATGTAAAGAGTTCATAAGTCCCCTATGATTTCTCTTTCCTGTTTACTTCTTCATGCTTCTCATGAGTCTTGTATTTAAAAGTCAAATTTTCTATTCAGTTTGGTTCTTTTCATCAAGAATGCTTGAAAGTCCTCTATTTCACTGATATCTATTATTTCCCCTGAAAGATTATACTCAGTTTTGCTGTGTAGGTGATTCTTGGCTATATTTCCTTTGACCTCCAGAATATTATATTCCAAATCCTCTGTTCCATTAATTTAGAAGCTGCTAAATCTTCATTTATCCTGATTGTACTTCCACAACACTTGAATTGTTTCTTTCTGGATGCTTGCAATATTTTCTCCTTGAGCTGGGAACTCTGGAATTCGGCTTTTCTTTGGGGATCTCTTTCAGGAGGTGACTGGTGGAATATTTCAATTTTTTTTATTTTACCCTTTGGTGCTAGAATATCAGGGCATTTTTCCTTGATAATTTCTTGCAAGATGGTGTCTAGGCTCTTTTTTTGATCATGGCTTCCAGTTAGTACAATAATTTTTAAATTCTCTCTTTTGGATGTATTTTCCAGGTCAGTTGTTTTTCCACTGGAATATTTCACATTGTCCTCTATTTTTTTTCATTCTTTTGGTTTTGCTTAACAATGTCTAGATTTTTCATGAAGTCACTAGCTTCCATTTGCTCCATTCTAATTTTTAAGGAATATTTTCTTCAGTGAGCTTTTGGACTTCCTTTTCCATTTGGTCAAATCTGCTTTTTAAGGCATTCTTTCCATTGGTTTTTTGGACCTCTTTTGCCATTTGGGTTAGGCTTTTTTTGTTTTTGATTTTTTGGGCAATTGGGTTTAAGTGACTTGCCCAGGGTCACATAGCTAGTAAGTGTCAAGTGTTTGGTCTGAGGCTGGATTTAAACTCAGGTCCTCCTGACTTCAGGGCCGGTGCTTTATCCATTGTGCCACCTAGCTGCCCCAAGGCTATTTTTCAAGGTGTTATTTTCTTCAGTATTTTTTTGGGTCTCCTTTAGTAAGCTATTGACTTGTTCTTCATGATTTTCTTGCATCACTCTCATTTCTCTTCCCAGTTTTTCCTCTACTTCTCTTACTTGTTTCTAAAAATCCTTTTTGAGTTCTTCCATGGCCTGGGACTGATTCAAACTTTTCATTGGAGGCTTTGGAAGTAGGAATTTTGACTTCATTCTTTTGGTTGTAGGTTTTGATTTTCTTTGTCATCAAAGAAAGATTCTATGGTCTGGCTTTATTTTGTACAGTTTGCTTTTGTTCCTAGCCAATTACTTAAGTTTTAAACTCTTTGTTAAGGTAAGGGTCTGTTTCCAGTCTGGAGAATGTACTGTCCCAAGCTTCACAGGTTTTACTCAACTGTTTTCAGAGATACTTCTAGGGACTACAAATATTTGGTTTTTTCAAAGTGGTGCTGTCAAGGATGAAGTGTTTACTCCTATTCTGGCCTCTACTCTGGTTTATGAGTCACCACAAGCAATATTTTTTGCCTTGGAACTATGAGGAGGATTCTCTCTGTACCACCACTACAAGCTCCACCACGCCTGTGCTCCACCTCACACCAGGACCACCACTCAGAATTGTGACCTAGATCCAAGCACTGGCAAAGCAAAAGAATCCTGCCCCAGCACCAGCAAAGATATCCGTGCAATCCCCTTCTGATCAGCCACTCAATTCTCCTTTGGTCTGTGGGCTGAGCTCAGGAATCAGCCACCAACTTAGGGCCGCATTTGGAATGGGGTTAGGATGGAGCTTCTCTCTCAAAGCAGTCACAGACTTTTCCTACTGACATTCTAAGTTGTCTTTGGCATTTGTGGGTTGAGAAGTCCAGAAACGGGCATAGTTGCCTATGATTCAGTCCTCAGAGGGCTGTTCCAGGTTTGCTGACGCCTGGTCTTTGCCTGCGTGCCGATGCTGAACTGCGTTCCTCTACCAGTCTGGCTCAATAGACACTTCCAATGAACCATCCAGGTTATCTGGGGCTGGAAATTTGTTTCACTCTGTCTTTTTGTGGGTTCTGCTTCTCTAGAATTTATTTAGAGCCATTTTTTTCATGTATTTGGAGGACTTTGGGGAAGAGAGTTCAAACTCTGCCATGTGAGCTCAGCCACCTCCTAGTTTATTTCACAAGATTAGTATACAAACGATACAGACAAAAAACATTTTTTTAAAAGTACATAATGTATATAACCATATAAGATAGTTAGGGTCATCCTTTGGGGAGATTATTGGACTTGGATTAAGGAAATCCTTAATCCTGATTGGATCACTTATCAGTTGTATGACTGTGACAAAAATCACTTCCAGCAACCTTGCCAAGCCTCAGTTTCTGCTTCTGCAGAATGGGGATAATAAAACCTTGGGTACTTCCTCATAGGATTCTCTCAGGCTCAAATAAAGAGAAAATATGTAAAATGTTCTTTGTAAAAGTTAAAGAAGATGTAATGAAAATGTGCTATATTTAAATTAACTCATTTTTAAAAAAATTCTTCTGCGTGTTGTTTCTGTATACTTATCTGTGTAGATGGTATCCCCTCCCAAAAGAACATAAGCTCCTTGCACCAAGACTATTTTCATTTCTCTCTTTGTAGCCCCAATATAAAGCACAGTGATGAGGACTTAGTAGGTACTCAATAAATAATTTTTTAAAATTGAATTGAAAACAAAGTGCTTATGTTCTACTGAAATGCTTTTGCATATAATCTTATTTTTGTGTCAAGGAGCTTACAAATGAATGAGTGAAAAAATCAGTCTTGGAAACTGAACAAGAATGGAGCCAAGAAAAAATTATGCTGTGTGAAATGGTATTTGGGTAACTTTACTTTAGTTTTTTTGCATTTTGTCTCTCCCATTATTATACTGTGTGTTCCTTGAGAGAAGGAACTGTTTTAGTTTCTCTGGTTGTTTTATTTATTTTTGTTGTTGTTTTGCATCTCTTTGTATCCTTAGTCTCATATATAGTGGGAGATTAATAAATGCTGATCTTCTGATGTGATTAACTGATTAACTTACATATTCTGCCCTATCATCCCTGTCAGCCAAAGAAATATATTGGAAATTCCAATACTATGATAATTCTTAGCAAATGAAGAAAGTCACTAAGCATCACAATGAGAATATAATTAAATTAGTAAAAGGTTAATAGCCTTATAACATGAATAACCCAAACTGGGGAAAAATATGTATTCATTAATTCAGTCATCCACTCCCACTCTATAAATACTTGATATCTCAAAAGAATCCCCATTCCACATCATTTTCTAGCTGTTGGACATTCCTACTTGCATTCCCTGTACCCATCTCAAATTAAATATGCACGTAAATAGAACAAATTGTAATTCCCTTTGCAAAAAAAAAGAAATGGAGAGAAAAGAAAAGAAAAGAGAAGAGAAGAGATAGAAAAGAAAAGAAAAGAAAAGAAAAGAAAAGAAAAGAAAAGAAAAGAAAAGAAAAGAAAAGAAAAGAAAAGAAAAGAAAAGAAAAGAGAAAGAAATCCTTCTTTCTTCCAAACTTCCCCATTTTTGCTGGTAGAATATTTTTCCTTCCAGTCACCCCAGGCCCCATCCTAAACTCAACCACCTTCCTAATTACACTCATATCCATTTTTTAAAAAATAATTTATTAAATAAAACAGCCATTTCTATAACATAGTAGATTTAAAAAAATGAAAAAAAATGATAGCACATAATATTGTAAGTCTATTATGTACAACTTGCTATTCCTTTAAAATATATAATAAAAGTACCATATAACTTTATTTTTTCTTTTTATTTCTTCCCTCCACCCTAAAAATGACTACCAATTGACACAAATACTTTTGTGTATGTATATAAACATATAAAAATATATGCACACATATGTACTAGTGCACACATGCATATGTGTATGTATACATGTCTGTGTATGCATATATACATGTATGTGTGTATATACATATATACATATATATACATATAGATATATATACACATATAAAATCATTCTACACGTGCCAAATATTGCCTATTATACAGCCATAACATCTCTTCTATCCACCTTCTCTATTCAGGAGTGACCACCTTAGTTCAGTACCTCATTGCTTCTCAATCTAATATTGCAGCAGCACCCTCCCCACTTCTGGTCTCTGTCTTCCACAATCCCTCATCTTTGCAACTGCGTATTTGACATTTCTAAAAGAGAGCATGTGGCTATGTCATCCGCTCCATTATCCTTTTTTCCAACAACTTATTGTGGGAAAAAAATCCAGGAATAAACATGCAATTTTTAGTCTTGTATTTTACGGGCCTTCACAGTTGTGGACTCCTTGTGGAAATCCACAAGGGACTCCCAACTACATTTTTATTTCGTCCTCTTCACACATTATAAGTTTCACTCAAAATTGCCTACTAGCTTTTCCCTATCCATGATAATCCATTTCAGGCTTCTGTTACACAAGACAAGTCATGTCTTCAATATGTTCCATTCTCAACTGTATATCCTCAAGACTTGGCCCAAATCCCACCTTCTACTGAAGTGTCCCCAGCTGCTAGTACCTTCTCTTAATTTTTTATTTACTCCGTAAATATGATTTTATACCCAATTATTTGCATGGTTTTTTTTCCAAATAATAATTTAATTTCCTTGAGAGCAAGGGTTAGTATTATTTTTTTTTAACAACTTTGCTTAGAACTGTTCTTGGTACATAGTAAGTACTAAAAAACAAAAAAATTGTTGACTGACTGACTGACCTCTACCACTTAGGAATCCCTAGCTTTCCCCAAGATACAACTTACATTCAGATCTCTGAAGAAACCTTTCATTATGTCCCCAGGTACTAACGTTCTTTTCTTCTCAAAATTTCTTTACATTTATTTAGCCCATACTTCACATTCACTTTTTTTTCCTAATAGGGAAAGGGACATTCTAATAATTTTACTGGTGTAGGGACCTCCTATTGAGGAAATTTCTGCTACTGATGCCTAGTAGGAGCTCCACAATTTAACTTTAATTTTAGGGAGGTGCCTGGGACCTTGAGAGATCAAGTGATTTCAAACAACCCACATATGTATGAGGCAGAGCAAGAACTCAGGTCATCCTTACGGGAAAGATGTCGTTCTATTCACTATATTATACTGTACCTCTCTTGTATTTACTAGTCTACTTACAAATCTCTATACCAAGTTCCCATAACTCTAGAATATAATCTAATTGAGGACATGGACCATTTTTTTGGCCTTTGGATACCCAGAGGCTAGAAAATTGCCTTCCACATATCCGGGACTAAATAAATTAGGGACAGCTAGGTGGTTCAGTGGAGAGAATACTAGGTCTGGAATCAGGAAGACCTGAGTTTAAATCCAGCCTCAGACACTTACTAGATATGTGACACTGGGTAAGTTACCTAGCCCTATTTGCCAGAAGGAAATGGCAAATCACTCTAGTATCTTTGCCAAGAAAACCCCAAATGCAGTCACAAAGAATTAAACATAACTGAAATGACTGGACAACAACAGAAATTCAATGAACTGTACTCATACCCTCCTGTTTGTTAAGAGTTCTGTTATAATACTTAATTCTGTTATGTATTAATAGGGGTGTACTGCAGTCATCTCTAGTTGTGAAAACCCATAGTTAAATTTTCAGTGTAAACATTTACACCCAAGAAATCAGCAATCATTACAAATCAGGGCTTTATTAGTGTTTGGTGATTTTCCAGATTTAAGAAAGGATTAAAAATGAAGATTAAATGCAATAGAGGCAATTTAAAATGTAAACATACATAGACACACATTTACACATACATATGCATATATATGAGAACACTGTGTATGTATCTCTATAAATGTGTGTAAATGCATATGGATATGCCAATGTGCATGTATATGTTTGTGTGTTTGCATACATATACACTTGACCCTAACATAAAGAAATTTGGTCCTCTTTGATCATGAAGGACAACAACAAACATTTATACAATCAATATATTGCTCTAAAAACATTGCATAAGTTCAACAGGAGTGTAGTAGAAGTCTAAGGGAATGAAGTAATCGCAAAAGTGGAGGTTTGGTGACTGTAGGATAATAGTAATGATAATAATACTAGCAATTATTAATTATGATAATGATGGTGAAAAAGGATATATATATGTGTGGGTAGATATGTATGTATGCATGTATGTATGTGTGTGTGCATATATATGTGTGCTAACATTTAATTTTCATTCAACTTCATTGAACTTACAATCTACTTCATCTGAACATATGTTCTTAGCCTAATGTCTGTGAACCTTTGTGTAACGATGTGATAGCTTTACATAATTAGTTTCTTTTTTAATCCTCTGTGTTTTATGCAATGAAAAAACACAATTCTGAGGAGACTATTTGCTTCCACAGACTAAGGCACCTGTGACACTAAAAAGAGTTTAAACACCCCTGATAATAACATAAATAACTCATGAAAACACACACATACAGGTTGTGTAGTGATATGCAGCAATGCCTATTTATTCATATATAGGGTACAGGCAGTTTTAATTGTCTTGATGATAAAGTCTTAAAATCTGAAGAAGGAAATGGCAAACCACGCCAGTATCTTTGCCAAGAAAACTAAGTGAAAAAGTCCCCTGGGTCACAAAGAGTTGGATGCGACTGAACAACTGAATATCCACACAAGAAAATCCTTAAAATACTATGGTATATAGGCTAAGACAAAAAAAAAAAGCTTATGTAATTTAGAGAGTTGGGTGCCAAATGAGATTGATGAAGATGAAGGAGTCTTTGGGAGGTTCTTGAGCCTTGTTGTGACAATGATTGTACTTCAAAATAATTCAAAAGGTATTCAAAATTAATTAGGAAATTTTACTGTCAAAAATTGTGATGCATAATACAAAGAATTGCCCTTTGAAGGAGACTTTAGGAAACTATTTTTGGTTGTTATAGAAATGAGAGTCTGAATGAGGTATATAACATTCAATAAGGTAGAGAAGGCCTTTACATACTTTGTGACACCCCATTATGTCATGAAGACAAGCCAGAGTTCCTGTAAGCCAATCTGGAAAATAATAAGATCTGAAAGGTTTTACCATATTGGAGAGGCTTCAAGCAGGTTTTAAGTAATCACTTGTGTATCTATCAGCCTAGGATTAGTTTAAATAAGTTTAAACAAGTAAATAAATTAAAATAGTTTAGTTTAAAAAAGTTAAGAGGTTTCATGAAAGAATATTAGCCAATGAATATGAGAGATAAATGAATAGATGGATAGATAGATAGATAGACAGACAGACAGGTAGAGATAGATAGATAGATAGATAGATAGATAGATAGATAGATAGATAGATAGATAGATAGACAGACGGACAGACAGACAGACGGACAGACAGACAGATAGATAGATAGATAGATAGATAGATAGATAGATAGATAGATAGATAGATAGATAGACAGATAGATAGACAGACAGATGGATGGATAAACTTATTAGGAACTTGCTATTTGTAAGGCCTTGTTCAAAATGTTGGGAATATAAATACTAGCAAGAAGAAAGCTGTTCTCACGCTCAAAGAGTTACATTCTAATGAGGGAAGGCAACATATTAAAAGGGATCAGGATGGTTCTAAGAAGGTGTATACAGGAGCAAGGTGGAAAAGTTGTGTGCAATTATGCACTGAAATGAGTTTGGAGTAAACATGGTTGTCATGGGTGCTTTCTCAAATAGAGATACTGGGGATGAAATCATCATTCAGAGAAGAAGGTACAGGTGGAAGCATTGCCAGTATGTGAAAACCATTGGTGAGAGAGAGGGAGAGAGATAAGAGAAATAGAGATATGGAGAGATACACAGAAAGAGAAACAGAGACAGAGATACATAAAAAGAGTGAGAAAATGAGGTAAAGAACAAAAAAAAATGTAGAGAGCCAAAAAGAGGTAGAGAGACAGATAGACAGAGACATACAGAGAAACAGCCAGAGATGGAGGGAGAGGGAAAAAGAGAGATAAGAGAGATGAGAAAGAGAGAGAGAGAGAGAGAGACAGACAGAGAGAGAGAGAGAGAGAGAGAGAGAGAGAGAGAGAGAGAGAGGACTTCTTTAGTGCTCTGAAAGTCATTTATAAACCAAAACAACCTAAATTACAATTCCTGTCTCTTACCTGCTCTTCACCCAAATTGTGCCATTTCCTGCCCCTGTCTGTTAAGGGAAGGTGAATCACAGGATTTAACACTACCTTCTGCCACAATATTAACCATCAAGGAAGGGGTTAATTGCCTTCCTCTCTTAATGTATTTCTGATCTATCTGAAATCATTCCACAAAGGTTAGTATCCTTTAACCTCTTCAGAGTTTTCTTTTTACAGTGATTCTGAATCCCTAACAGACGTTGTACAAATTCCATTCCCTATATCCTACTTAGCTGTCACCTTACTCCCATGTCTCTCAACTCTACTTCCTTCCACTTCAATGTCCCACTCCAAGTCTACCCACTCCCTCCACTATACTCTGGAATTTCTGCTCCATAATTAAGGAACTTGCTTTTGTTTTAAAACTTTTCCTTTTTCAATA
This sequence comes from Phascolarctos cinereus, assembly GCF_003287225.1. Taxonomy (NCBI): domain Eukaryota; kingdom Metazoa; phylum Chordata; class Mammalia; order Diprotodontia; family Phascolarctidae; genus Phascolarctos; species Phascolarctos cinereus. The sequence goes on along the minus strand of NW_027555625.1, from coordinate 28,495,158 downwards.
CTTCTATATGCTGAGACTTATTTAGACATGGCTTCCTCCTGATGACATGATATCCCTGGTCACCCTTTCTGTTAATGTTTATACTTTAATTCATGGCCCCTGACTCACTGATTGTGGTGGGGGAGTTCAAATACCTAGGATTCCCCATTCCAACTCCAAATTCTGCCTTAATTATGATCATTCAGTAACCTCTTCTCCTTTGAGGTTCATTCAATTCATATTAATCACCTAATAAAGATTTTGGTAACTGTTATCTACTGACCTCCAGGGTTCTCTCCTTCCTTCCTCAATTAATCAGTGAGTGGACACATATATTCCTATTAAACATATTTTCACATTAGTCATGTTGTAAAGAACAATTAGAACTAAAGTGAGGAAGCATGAGAATGAAGCAATAAAACAAAACAACAAAGGAAAAGGAAAGCAAATAGAATGCTTCCATCGGCATTCAGACTCCATAATTCTTTCTCTGGATGTGGATTAGCATTTTCCATCATGAGACTTTTGGAGTCTTAGATCCTTGCATTGCTGAGAAGAGCTAAGTCTATCAAAGTTAGCCATCATACAATGTGGCTGTTACAAAGTTCTCCTGGTTATGTTCACTTCACTCAGCATCAGTCCACTCAAGTCTTTCCAGGTATTTCTGAAGTCCTCTTGTTCATCATTTGTTACAGAAAAAATAGTATTCCATTACACAGCTCACAACTTGTTCAGTCATTCCCCAATTGATGAGCATCCCCTGAATTTCTAATTCCTTGTCACCACAGAAAGTACTTGTGGTAATTTGGGGCCAACAATTAATATCAAGAAAGCAGAGGTTCTCTGCCAGTCAGCCATGCACCATTCACATATGGAATGATTAGTTATAGCAAATGAAATTTTTAATGCTCTGAATAAGTTCACTTACCTTGTCAGCATACATTCTAGGGATGTAGATGATAAGGTTAACACATTCACTCTCAGAGCTAGTTCAGTCTTTGAAAGGCTCCAAAAGAAAGTGTGGGAGGGAAGAGGTATTAGACTTCCTACCAAACTGAAGCTTCGTAAAGCAATTGTTCTGACTTCATTTTTGTATGTCTATGAAACCTGGACAGTTTTCCAGTGTCATACCAGAAAATCTAATTGCTTCTATTTGAATTGTCTTAGGAAGATTCTGAAGATCATCTGGCAAGATAAGGTACTAGATCCTGAGGTCCTTTCTTGAGTTGAACTGCCAAGCATTCAAACTCTATAGCAGAGAGCACAACTCAGATGAGTTGCCCACATTGCTTGAATATTAAATGTAGGTTTGCCTAAATATATATTTATGAAGAACTAATACAAGACAAAGGTTCACATGGAGGTCAGAAAAAGTGATACAAGGACACTCTCAAGGTCTCTCTGAAGAACTTGGGTATCAATTGTGAGACATTGGAGACACTGGCACAATATTAAACTTGTTATTTTTCAGATAATAAAGACAAAGAAAAAGGATAAAAAAGAAATGAAAATAAAAGGAAAAAAGAAGGAAGGAACTGGAGAAAGAGTGGGAGACAGAGAAAGAAGAAGGAAGAAAGGAAGAAAAGAAAAAGAAAGAAAATAACAAAAGAAAGTAGGAAGGTAAGTAAGAAGGAAAAATGTTTCTCCTATCTTCCTAGCTCTTCTCTTACTTTAGTGGGCAATTCCATTGTCCTAGTGACTCATTTATGATTTGGGGGTCATCCTCAACTCCTAAATCTCTCTATCCCTCTACCCTGCCCATATGTAATATGCTGCTAAGTCATGCTAATTAAACATCTGTAACATCCCTCTTGTATTCCTCCCTTTCTCCTCTGACACTGCCAGCACCCTACTGTAAGGCGTCATCACCTCACATCTGGACTACTGTGAGAGTTGCCTGGTTGATCTGCCTGCCTCATAAACCTCCCCACTGCAGTTCATCCTTCACTCAGTAGCGAAAGTGGTCTTTCTAAAGAACAGTGTGACTATTCATTCATAGCAAATAGTTCCAGTTTCATCGAGGATAAAATATAAAATCCTCTATTTTTTTTCCTTTAAAACTCTTCACAACCTGGGCCCTTCCTATATTTCTACTGTTTTGTTCTTTACTCCCATGCATTTATTTTACAGTGAAGTTGGTCTGTTTTCTTTACTCACACAAGCTCTTCAATCCCCCAATTGTATGCATACTCAATTACCATCCTCCATTTCCACAATTTTTATCCCTACACATCTCTTCTCATTTCTTTCTTTCAAGTCCCTGATTGTTTCCTTTTTCAAGAAGGCTTTCCTGTTCTCCCTTAAAGCTACTGTCTTCACTAAGAGAATATCTCAGTATAGCCTTTTGATCTCTTCTTTGTACTGGCAGTTTACATATTTCTCTCCATTTTTGAAATATAAACTACTGAAGTCAGGGTTTTTGTTGTTGTCGTTGTTGTTTCTGTTTGTTTGTTTTTGTTTTCACTCATTCATTTATCTATTAATTAATTCCATCTGTACTCCTAGTTCTTAGTACAGTGGCCTGGAACAAAGTAGGCACCTAATAAATGCTTTTGAACTTCATTTGGTATATTGCTATGGGAGAAAAATAGCCTCAACCTGGAATTTGGGAAGACTTAGATGTGATCATTTACCCTAATATTAATAGCTTTGAATCCATGAGGCAGCTAAATTGCATAGTATATAAAATCCTAAACCTGGAGTCCTGAAAACCTTTTTTTTTCAAATCTGGGCTCAGATACTTACTCCCTAGGTGACTCTGGGGAAATCACCTAAAATGTATCTACTTCATTTTCCTCATCAGCAAAATAGGAATAATAAAAATGCCCATCTCCCAAGTTTGTTGTGACGATAAAATGAGATCATATTTGTAAAGTACTTTGCAAAACTGGAAGTTTTATATGAATAATAATTCTTATTAATTATTCATTTATATGACATACATTTATATTATTTATATTTACATATTACATATATTTTATATATCATTATTATTAACTTATTTTTGTGTGAATCATTTCACAAAGGATTATACATCATTCTTGTTCAGTCATTTTTCAGTTATTTTCAACTCTTCGTAACCCCATGTTGGGGTTTCTTGGCAAAGATACTAGAATGGTTTACCATTTCCTTCTCTAGCTCATTTTATGGCTGAGGAAACTGAGGCAAGCTGGGTTAAGACCTTGTCCAGTGTCACACCACTAGTAGCTGCCAGAGGTTGGATTTGAACTCAGAAAAATCTGATGGTTCAGGGGATAGAGTGCTGAGCTTGGTGTCAAGAACACTCATCTTCCTGAGTTCAAATCCAGCCTCAGACACTCACTAGCTATGTGATCCTGGGCAGGCCACTTAACCCTGTTTGCCTCAGTTTCCTTATCAGTAAAATGAGCTGGAAAAGGAAATGGCAAAGCACTCCAGTATCTCTGCTGAGAAAACCTCAGATGGGGTTATGAAGAGTAGGATATAACTGAAATTATTTAACAACAATAATAACAACAACAGAATTTCATGCTCATCTCCCTGTTTAGTCTGTTTACATTCCAATTCATTCTCCTACAAATTGGCAAAACAGTTTTATTAAAGCAAAATTTTTCTGTTATTAATATGCCTCAAACCCATCATTCCTTTCTCTCTTTTTCAAAAGGTAAATTCCTTATTCTAGTTTCTTACCCATTCTTTCCATCCCATATCTAAATTATACTGTCTATGTGGCCTTGCAAAAATAAATTAACCTAAGGCATTCTGAGGTTTCCCATCTGCAAAATGATGAGGTTAAACTATGTGGCCTCTATAGATGCTCCCAACTCTACAAATGTGATTCTATTATCTACGTTTTTTAATGTGATGCTTTTAAATCTGTCCACAACTTAGCCCTACTTCACTGCTATAGGCTTATTTCCAATATACTCAGCTCTAGTGAAACTGGAATATTCACTGTTCCTTGAAATTTAAATTTCTTCTTCTTCTTCTTCTTCTTCTTCTTCTTCTTCTTCTTCTTCTTCTTCTTCTTCTTCTTCTTCTTCTTCTTCTTCTTCTTCTTCTCCTTCTCCTTCTTCTTTCTTCTTTCTTCTTTCTTCTTTCTTCTTCTTCTTCTTCTTCTTCTTCTTCTTCTTCTTCTTCTTCTTCTTCTTCTTCTTCTTCTTCTTCTTCTTCTCCACCTCCTCCTCCTCCTCCTCCTCCTCCTCCTTCTCTGCCTCCTCCTATTCCTCTTTCTCTTTGTCCTCATCACTACCTAGCTTAGGACTTTGCAAAGTCAGATCAATAAACATTTATTAATTGCTCACCATGTGCCAGGTGGTAGGCTAAGTGTTGAGGATGCAAAGAAAAGGAAAAATAATCCCTGGCCTCAAGGTGCTTACAGTGTAATTGAGAGAAAACTTGTGAAGGACTGTACATGCAAGGTATATACATGGTAAATGTGAAGAATAATTGGAGAGAAGGCATTAGCATTTAAGAGGATAAGGAATAGCGTCTTATAGAAGGGAACATTTGAAATACAAATGGAAAAAAAAAAGCCAGGGAAGCTGGGGGCAAAGATGGAGGAGGGGTCTCAGAATCTCAAGATAGAATACTTCATGTTAATAGTACCAAAGCTTTTGCTACTGGATCATTGAGTACATGGTTGGGAGATGGGGAGTATAAGAAAACTGGAAAGGTAGAAATGTATGAAGTTAGGATGGGCTTTAAAAGGAAAGCAGAGGAATTTCTATTTGATACTGGAGATTAAAGAGAAACATTTCAGGGGTGTGTGTGTGTGTGTATGTGTGTGTGTTAATGGCTAGAGTTGCACTACTTTAACAGTTGAATGTAAGATGAATTGGATTAAGTAGAGATTTGAGACAAGGAGAACAACCAAGTGATGCTAGTCGTACACCAGGTATGAAATGATGAAGCCTACTATCAGGGTGATATCAGAATCAGAGAACATAAAGGGCCATATGCAAAAGATGTTACAGGCATTGAATTGAAGTGGCTTGGCAAAACAATACATATGGGAAATTAAAGTTATAAATTGAACGTAAAATCTAGATTGTGAGCTTAGGTATCTGGGAGAATGGCAACATCCTCAAAAGTCTTAGAAAAGTTAGGAAGATGGGAGATATTTTGGGGAAAAATGAGGTCAAATTTAGCCATAGTTAAATGTGTATAGGACATTGACTTCAAGATTTCTTAGAAGCAGTTCAAAACATAATATTAGACATTAGAAAAAGAGGTTAGTAGGTGGATAAAGAAATCTGAGAATCATCTCTACAGAGATGGTAATTGAATTTTGGAAGTTTTTGTGATCTTCAAGTAAGACAGTTTCATGGAAGAAGAGAAGATGGGTCAAGAGAAGGACTTTGGGGACACCCATAGTTATCAGTTATAACTTCGATGTCCAACAAATAGGACAGAGGGAAGAGATCAAATAGGTAAGGTGAAAACCAGTGGAAAGAAATCTCATCAAAATCTAGAGAAAATAGAGTATCTAAAAAGAGAACATGATTCATAGTGTCAAAAACTGACCACAAAGAAGTCAAGAAATATGAGGATTAACAACGGCCAACAGATTTGACATGTGAGGTCATTGGCAACCTTGGAGAGAGATTTGACAATTAAGAGATCACTGGTAATCTTGAGAGATAAGTTTCAAGCTACCAGTATACAGTACTGATGCAAACCATGCCCACTTTTAGAATTTTGGTATCCTGCAAGTACGTCTGTCAGACTAGTCCAACATGCAAAGAGTAACTTTTCCAGTAAGGAGGGGCTGGAGGCAATCTCTCTCCACTAACAGGTATAAGAAGACTAGAGGAAGAGAAAGGTGTAAGAGTTAGGAAGGTGCCTGAATATGAAGGCCATAACAGGCTAAAAAGATCATTTCCTATTTGATCATGGAGATAATAAGATGCCCCTGGCCTTTATTGAATGGGCAGATGACATGCTTTAGAAAAATCACTTTAGTGGTTGAAAGTAGGGTGGATTAAAGTGGGGAGAAACTTGAAGCAGGCATACCCACTAGTAGGAAATTACATGCTACTTGCTCTTACCAAAACTATGCAACCAGTGCTAGGGTTAGTCTAATGACAGTAAGTTCTAAACATCATAACACAAAGTAATTTGCAGGACCACTCAATAGGCATTCTACATTTCACCTCATTCCTGCACTGTCTTCCTCACAGTAGATAACTTCTGGCAAGCCGGACCAGGGGTTGCATTCATCTTTCTGTTAGTTGTCAGTTTCTTCAATAAGCACTGGTAGAATTTTGGGGGTCTCTTCCCTCACCTGTCACTCAGTTCCAAGCAAAGGACCCAGAGACCCTGAATATTTCAAACTCCCATGGTAGCCTTCAAGACCATACACATTCATCTTGGTATTATCATCCATTTAAATAAGATCAGGGGGGGAAAAAAGTTAGCCTAAAACCCAGGTACAATCTCATCTGAGTAGGATATGATGGTTAGCTAGCATGTTTTCATGGCTAAATGGTGGCTAAGGTGTGGGATAGGATCGGCTGTACTTCACCTCATCCCTCCTGAAAAGTTCCAGAGCTACATGATGCCATGAGAGTTGGAGGAAGAAAATTCATTCACTTTTAAAATATATTAGGGTATCAGCTCTTTTGGCTCAGCGGCCAGAAAGGGTCACTGTGTCATCTCAAAAGACAAGAATCATTTAAGCTCTGACTCATACACATGATCATAATCAGGAAAGGCAGCTTTAAATATGCTTCATTTAACTCTGTTACACTACGTAGTCTGATTTTTGATTCATTATATATGATCATTCAACCTAACCTGGTATAACTTTCCTTAAACCCTCCTCATGTCTAAATCAAATCCATCTTACAAGTTCTAGACGACGTTTTCTCATCTGTAAGTAACAAGTTTAAACTAGATCATTTACAAGGTAAAAATCTACAGCAAAGAACATTGAATTTGGGAGTCAAGACGTTTCAAATCTCATTACAACCACTCAGTTTCAATAGACCCTTGAGAATCTGATCTAACTTTTATCAGCCCCAATATCCCCATTTCTAAAATGAGGAAGCTAGATTAGATATGACTTCTCCAGTGCTTTAAACTATTTATCTGTAATCCTACAATTCCTAATTCTCTCACATCTACTTGCTTCTATCTAAACAAAACATAAAACTTATTTTACCTGACATCTAACCTGGAGTACTGCATAGCCTTCCAATCAGAGATTTCTAATTATTTTCTAAACTCTCTGGCATTGAAAATCTTTCCTTGACTTATCTAAACCTAACATTTCAGAATCATTTCACATTATTCTCTTTCACATACTCTAGCTCACAAACAAACTGCCTACTGGCTACTTGCTTCTTTGTACAAGTAGAATGTCATTTCCTTGCTCCATTTCTTTATACAGGCTACCTCCTATGACTGGAAAGTTCTCATCTCCACCTCTTAAAATTCCAACCTTTTATGGCTCAGATGGCATGTCCTTTCCCAGATCTTCTACATTCTGGTAGTGTCCCTCTCCAACTTTTTTACACTAACCTTGTAATTTATATACAATTATATGTGTGTGTGATGGTTGATTCTATTAACATATAAGCTTCTTGAAGACAGTAATCATTTCTTAATCTTCAGGGATGGAGAGGAGGATTTGCATTCCCTATTACTGGCACATAGATTAATTGGATCTGTGACTTAAGAAGTTTATGTGATCTAACCGGACCTGTGAAATCACCAGTCCAACACAATCAATTAATTAAAAAAATATACCAAGTGACTCCTACTTGCCAGGCAATGTGCTACATCATAGGTATGTAAAAAGAGGCAAAAGAAAGGATCCTTTATCTCAAGGCATTTAAAATCTAGTGAGGAAAGAAACTTTCAAAAATATACGCAAAGCAAGCCACATAAGAAACAAACAGAAACTACTTAATAGAAGGAAGGCAATGGAATTAAAATAGGTTTGGGAAGGCTTCCTACAGAAGGTGAGATTTTAGTTGACATTTAAAGGAAGCAAGGGCAGTCAGCGGTTGAAGTAGCAAAGGATTCCAGGCAAGGCGTACAGCCAGAAAAATGTTCCCAGAGTCACCAGATTGAGTGTCTTGTTTGTGGAACAGCTAGGAAATCAGTGTCACTGGGTCAGACATTATGAGTTGGGGAGAAAGGTATAAGAAGACTGGAAAGGTAGGAGTAGGCTTGCTTATGAAGGGCTTTGAATGCCAAAAAGAACATGTATTTGATTTCCAAGGCATTAAGAAGCCACTGGTAAGTATGGAATAGAGAGTTAACATGGTTGTACCTGTGCTTTAGTAAAGTCACCTGAATTGCTGAATAGATGGATGGATAGAAGTGGATAGAGATCTGACACAGGCAAACTCACCAATAGGCTATTGCAATTATCCAAGCATGAGGTGATGAGGGCCTGTAACAGAATGGTGGCAGTATTAAAAGTGAGAATGGGGTGTAGATGAGAGCTGTTTCAAAGGTAAGACCTATAAGCCTTGGCAAGAGATTGGACATGTAGGGTGAAAGATAATTAGGAATCTGAGATGACTCCAAGATTGTGAGCTTGAGGGACGAGCATCTTGGTGTTGCCCTCTAGGGTAACATGGAAGGGAGGAGAGGGACAGGTTTAAGGGGACGATGAGTTATATTTTGGACAGATTGATTTTAAGATGTCTAGTGGACATCCAGGTCAAGAAGTTGCAAAGAGAGTTAGATGTGAAAGTTTAGAGGTTAGCAGAGAGTGTGGGGCAAGATAGGTAACTGTGAGAATTGTCATCATAGAGATAGTAATTAAATTTGTGGGAGCAGATAAGATCACCAAGAGACTTAGTATAAAGGGAGAAGAGAGAGGGCCCAGGACAGAACCCTGAGGATATTTGCTGTTAGAGGATTGAATCTGGAAGAGGTTCAGGCAAAACAGACAGAAGAGCAATAGTTAAATAAGTAAGAAGAAAATGAGAGTGGAGCCCCAAAAATACAGAGAAAGGGAGTGTCAAGGAAGTGATAATAATAAAACAGCATCAGAGAGGCGCAGCTAGGTGGCGAAGTGGATAGAGCACCAACCCTGAAGTCAGGAGGACCTGAGTTCCAATACAGCCTCAGAACAAACACTTGACACTTACTAGTTGTGTGACTCTGGGCAAGTCATTTAACCAATTGCCTAAAAAAAAAGCG